>NW_004444023.1:5113751-5139643 GCF_000243295.1 Trichechus manatus latirostris
GTAAAATGAAATCCTTGACAACTTCAATCTTTTCTCCGTTCATCATGATTTGCTTATTGGTCCAGTTGTGAGGATTTTTGTTTTCTTTATGTTGAGGTGTAAACCATACTGAAGGCTGTGGTCTTTGATCTTCATCATTAAGAGCTTCAAGTCCTCTTCACTTTCAGCAAGGAAGATTGTGTCATCTGTATAACGTAGGTTGTTAATGAGTCCTTCTCCAATCCTGATGCCCCATTCTTCTTCATATAGTCCCACTTCTCAGATTATTTGCTCAGCATACAGATTGAATAGGTATGGTGAAAGTATACAACCCTGATGCACAACTTTCCTAACTTTAAACCATGCAGCATCCCCTTGTTCTGTTCGAACCACTGCCTCTTGATCCATGTACAGATTCCTCATGGGCACAATTAAGTGTTCTGATAATTCCCATTCTCCCCCCAAAATATGTGTTGTAAATCTTAACCTCTATACTTGTTGTTACAATCTCATTTGGGTATGGGTTTTCTTTGTTATGTTAATGAGGAAGTATTAGTGTAAAGTGTGTCTTAAATCAATCTCTTTTGAGATATAAACAGATTAAGCAAGCAAGCAGAGATGGGGGAAGATAGCTGTCAAGTCACATGAAGATCGATGAGGAACAGAACCTCAGAAGAGCCAAGGACCTTCTTCCAGAGCAGACAGAGAGAGAAAGCCTTTCCCTAGAGCCAGCACCCTGAATTCAGACTTCTGGCCTCCTACCGTGAGAAAATAAATTTCTGTTTGTTAAAGCCACCTACTTGTTTCTGTTATAGAAGCACTAGATAACTAAGACACTCACCTTTATCACTAACTGCTTAGCAAGGTTCAGCATGAATCCAATTTACAGCTAAAAGTGGATCCAGGTCTCACCTTCCCACATTTCCACTCCTTGTTGCCAGCCACTTCCATGGCAATTCCTCTCTCTGACCTCAACCACCCAGTGTTACATCAGGCCTCATCCCTGGCTATCCTGAGCTGGGGCAAAGCATCCCTGGCCACGTGAGTGGAGGTCATCAGGGAGCAGCCATAGGCTCTGTAGTCTGCACAACTTCCTGCACTTTAGACCAACTGAGGTCACTCTCTCTCATCCCTTAGGACTAGGTCACAAGCTAGAAGAACTCTATCCTTCTTCATCACCTGCCCTTGCAGCCTTTCTCTATTACCCAGCCACCCAGAGTCGACACAACCAAGTCTGTACTGCCAACCCCTGCTGACTCATTGCCTCTGTGGGTTTATTAATTCTCTAGAAAAAAAGTGAAGTCCAACTCATAGTGACCTTATAGGACAGAGTAGAACTTCCCCAAAGGGTTTCCAAGGCTGTAATCTTATGGAAACAGACTGCCACATCTTTCTCCCAAGGAGTAGCTGATGGATTCAAACCCCTAACCTTTCAGTTAGCAGCCAAGTGCTTAACCACTGCCCCACCAGAGCTCTACTAATTCTCCAGAACAGCTCACAAAATTCATGGAGACTGTTAACCTATACTTACAGTTACCCATTTATTATAACCAGAAAGGACGCAAACTAAGAGACACATCAGGCAAGGTTTGGGGGAATTCCTGCACAGGGCCTCCATGTCCCCAAGGACATGCTGCTCCTTCTTCTGTGCATGGATGGTCTCACCAATCTAGAAGACCTCAAACAGAGCACTCCAAGGTCCTGGGTCCCTCAACCAATATGCATGACTTGGCCTAGGTGCATAGTTACGATATAGATCCAATCAATGAATATGCATGACTGCATTAGGTCCCCCTCCCTTCCTGAAGTTAATTTGCCCTATGTAGGGCCTGTGCAGCCCCTCCTTGCTCAACTGTTTTGTAAAACAAAGGCATCTTGATTGCTGGGAATATTTTCAGAAACCAGAGTCTAAGGGCAAAACCAAGTTCTTTGCCCACAATAGAATACAGAGAAATTGGGGCTCGGAGAGCGTAATTAAATTCTCAGCTTTTTCTAAAGTTGTAGATGGGTCTTGAACCCTTTCCTAACACCAAATACTACACCGCTCTACACAATGTGATTTGATTTAGAGTCTTGGTGGCTCTCCCATCATGGTGATCTCTTCTGGTTCTTTCCGTGTCCACTTCCCCACACCTGGCTGGTATCTGTGGCCAGCCACAGGCCAGGGCTTTGGTGTCAGAGAGGCAGTGACTGTGACAATTTCGTCTGAGTCTTGGGGTCAGCACCTGGACCTGGCCCTGCAGCAAGATGAGCACTGGATGGTGGCAGCTCCTTTGTTTGACATCACAGCAGAACCTGAGGAGGCCATAGCCAAAATCCACCTCCCCAACTTCATCTCCCTTCAAGGCAATGTGGGGAGAGAGCAGGCAGTGGGAATTATTGAGCAACATTTTGTACAATTGTCACTGTGATTCTCTTACAGGAGATGAGGTTGTTATCTCCTGGTTCCAAGTTGCCCATTTTAAAGATGAAGGGATGGTCCTGGAGCAGCCAACCCCAGAAGAGACTTTCTACGCTGCTCTAGAGAGCCCCGGGCTTCTCTCTTATGGGAATCCTGCTGTGGATCACCAATGGTACCCGACTGTCAGTTCCCATCACTTCCACCACACTGATCTATTATCATCCTCATCCTGAAGATGAAGATACCTTATCTCCAGTGATGATGTGCTAGCAAAGGTAAGGCCGACTGATTTTTTTGTTATAAGAAGATGAGGATTATCTTTCCAGGTGATCACCTTGGTCTTCCCAGCTCCTTATCAAACAGAAAGGACATGAACAGCTTTAAGAGAAGCATAAATCACCCTCCATGATGTCCATTTAACGTGCACTTATCATTGTGCCATAGGCAACAATCTGTGACAGAAATTCAGTTCTACTGAAAACTGAGATTCCCTTTTTTGACTCTCAAAGAAAGGAGAAAGGGGGAGGATTCTTTGGGGGGTTTTCAGAAGGAGTAAGATACAGAGATTTCATCATCATGTTTAAAATTGATCATAGCTGAATTAAGACACACACACACACACACACACACTTGAATCATATTGTACATTCTACTTTAAAAAATTATAATTATTTATGCCACTCTTTTTGCTTATTTACTTTTTTTTCCTTTCTAATTTCTATGTGTCTTAGGCAACAGATGAAGAGGAAGACAGATTCCATGGTGTGCATCTGCAGACCTCACCTCCAGTGGAACCCCTGAACTTTGGTTCCCGTTACATTGTGTCTGTATGTGCACACCTGGAAATAGTTCCCAAAGCCAGTAGAATCTGAACTTAATTCAGCAGGTTTCACTATACATTGTACTTTCAAAACAAACAGTAGAATCTTGGGAAAATGCAGTATTTTTCATTATTAATATCAAATATGCCCCTTTCAAAAACTGAAAACAGAGACTGTAAAAATGGCATGGTGGGGACATTGTTTGACCTCCTCTAACTTCATAAGAAGGAAGGAGAAACATTACCGAACCCCACAAGGTTGATTCCCAAGAGGTGGAGATAAGACACACATATCTCACCAAACTTTTTACAAATTCTGACACCAGCTGTCCCTCCCACAGCACTCTCTACTTCTCTGCTGGGTTTGATAATTCATTGCAATGGCCAGCCAGAACTCACAGATGATACTCACGATTATGGGGTTTATTGAAGAAGTAACAGAATACAACTCGGGATCAGGATCAACTTAGAAGTAACAGGAACAACTCAGAGTACAGCTTCTATACACAATACAGAATACAGCTTAATCAGGAGAACTTCTTCTCCCCCTCTGCCGTTGGGCCTTTCTTGTGGCCTTCTGCTGCTGGGCCCTGCTCAGGGCATTCTTGGGCAAATGTTACAACTTTTAGCTCTGTGGGTCAGTGAGCCTAGCTTCGCCAGGTGCCCAGAGGCACCCCGCTCTGCCAGCAAGCCTCCTGTCCGAAAGCGCTCAGCTTTCTTGCTGCATCAGCCAGGAAGCCCACCATACAGTTTCCTGCCAGTCTCCTGGTTTTGCTGCCTCTGCTGCTGCCATTTCTCTGCTGCTGCTTCTCACCATCGTCTCTTGCTGGCTTCCGTGTTACAGCTTTCTTTCTTTCTCTCTCCTGGGTCTAGGAGATTCCCAGCACAGGGACTGCTTGTCCAAAGGAAGGGCATTGCTCCCATCTCTTCTTGGTGGTAGTAAGTCCCCCTGTCCACCTCAGGGATGACTCATTTTAAGACTAATGGGATGACAAAACTGACCAATGCCCTTGCTAAGGTTCCATACACCTTATTTGCATGGCCCCAATCCCACAATGGTGCCATGAACCTTATTTACATTATTAGAAAACTGTCCAATCTCCTTGGTGGGCCACAGCACCTCATTTGCATAGTCCCACCCGGTTATTTGGTGAGAGTTACAAAGACTACGACTAGAAAGGCCATATTAAGTAATTCACCACACTGCAGTGGCACATACTATTAATCATGCTACATGTTTCCAAGACACTAACATAAGCAGAGTTAACATTTTGGCCTTTGGTGTATTTATTTTGTGGTTATAATTATACATAGTTAGTTCCTTTTTTTATAACTGGAAGTTCAGTTTGCCTGGCATTGTTATTTCCAGGCCTGACATCTTGCCCAAGGACAGCACTTCCTGTGTATATGTTAAAGTAAGTGAATGAGGAACTGATTTTATACTATAAATTTAATTTTATGCATTTTTTTCACTTAAGATTGTTATATATGTTCTGTATAATTAAAATTATTCCTACATATTATTTTAACAGGGTATAATATGCCATGTAGCTAAAATCTTCAAACTTAAGCACTCCACTACTATCCATCATTTAGATAGATAGACAGATGCCATCAAGTCAGCTCCAACTCATGGTGATCTTATGTACAATAAAACAAAACAGTTCCCTATCCACTGTCATCCTCACAATTGCTGTCTTGTTAGTGTCCATTGTTGCAACTATTGTGCTAATACATCTCACCGAGGGTCTCCCTCACCCCCACTGGCCCTCTACTTCACCAACTATGATATCCTCCACCAGCGATACCTCCTGATGATGTATCCAAAGCAAGTAAGTCAGACGATGTTCTGTTGTGATCCAAAAGGTTTTCATTGGCTAATATTCAGAAGTAGACTGAACAGGACTTTCTTCCTAGTATGTCTTAAGTCTGGAAGCTCCACTGAAACCTGTCTATCATGGGTGAAACTCCTGGTATTTGAAATACTGGTGGCATATCTTCCAGCATCACATCAACACACAAGCCACCACAGTACCACAAAGCAACAGATGGGTGGTGATATTTAGCATTTAGTTGCTTCTAACAACAACAACAACAATTTCTCATTATAGGTGCCCTGACAACAGATATTCCCACACATACAGTTTTACACTATACCTGTGGGGGCTATACTACCCTAAGTGAAATTACTGATTCAAGGGGTATTAACCAATTTAAAGCTAGAGTATTTCCAAATAGATCTCCAAAGATTCTGTACAACATAATTTCCAATAGTGAGAATGAGATTGTCCAACTCATTATATGATCTATAGAATAAAGTATCAAAATTTATTTGTTTTACAGTTTGAATGGAAAAAGACAAATTGCAATCAGTTTTAAATTCTTTCATTAAAAGTGATTGATCCATTTTATTGTTTTTGTATCAATGTTTTTTTCTTTCTTTCTATTATAGGTTCACAAAGACAAAGAGAAAGACTCAGGGTTGGCAAAATCAAGAGGATTAAGTGTCTATATTATCATTTTTCCTTTTTGGACACAAAGGATAAAGTACAAAAACTATTTTTCCCAAAGTCACACAGACAACAAGTTGTAAAACCAATTGCAAACATCAATTTAGTGCTCTTTTTTTAAGTATGCTACATCATAAGAGCATAATAAAGTGCCTCTTCTTCGTCTGCTTATACTTCCAATTTCCTTTAAAAACTCTGAATTGTCCAGGGCACAGCACTTGATCCCTATTTGCCTGGAGCAACAGAGAAAGAAGGAGAGCCAGGAATAGGAGGAGGAAATGGAACATGAAGCTAATTACCTCCATGAACAACTGACTCCTTTGCCATGAGACCAGAAGACTGGATGGTGCCCAGCTCCCATTACCAAACATTTTGATCAAAGAGTCTATAGAAGAATCCTGATAAAAAGGGGGGAAATGTGGAACAGAATTTCAAATTGTCACGGACTCTAGACTTTCTGGAGCCATGGAGGGTGGAAGAAACCCTGAAACTATTGCCCTGAGATAATCTTTAAACCTTAAACCAAAAATATCCCCTGAAGTCTTCTTAAAACCAAACAATAGTTTAACCTAACTAGTAAAGAATGTCTGCCTTGAGCATTGTGTTCTTTTAAGATCTATCTATATAGGATCAAAGTGACAACAGCAACTTGAAAGATTAGATAGGAAACTTAGGAGGCAGTGAGTTTATGTTAATGGGGGAGGAACAACTCAGAAAAGGAGGGTGAGAATGGTTGCACAACCCAAAGAATGTAATTGGTATCACTGAATTGTGTACCTAGAAACTGTTGAATTGGTGTATGTTTTGCTGTGTATATTCTCAACAACAATGAAATAAATAAAATAAAAACAAAACAAACAATCAAACAAAAACTCTGAATTAATGAATGCAAAGCCAGAACTGCTCTCAGACACTTGGTTGTCCTCTAGGCAAGATACATCCTTGGCTGTTGCAGGTCTTGCCATAACCACTGGTGATACAGAGATGAGTCAGACACAGTGTATTCCTGTGAGGGAAGAATATTGTAAACATGAGCAATGAAATGGAAAAGATTAACATGAGGTGATAAATAATCTTGAGCAAGGTAAATGCTCCTCAGAATCATCTTCCATCTGAAAGACTGAGAACCAATTATTCCACCTCTGCCGATGTTTTTTTTAATATTATTATTATTATTTTCCAAGAATTGTGAGGCTTGTCTCCAAAATGAACTAAACTTGCTTCAATCAAGCTTTTCTTCATTCTGTCCTGGCCAGGAAGTTAGTGCCAATTCCCCCATGGCAACAGTCCCTAGGAATCCTAAGGGAGTAGGGTGCAGAGCAGAGTGATCTGAAATGACCCTTGGTATTCTCAGTTAGGCTCAGTGAGGACTGATGAAGTTCCCTTGACAGGACTCTTGCTTCTTCGAACAGCCTCCGATTCTGATCTGCTAACGTCATTAATGAAGGCCTCAAGAACTTAATAGTTTGAATTCAGTGAGTAGCTCAGACAATTTTTTCTCTGACCATGTGCAGTTGAGTCCAAGGCTACTTTTCCATTCATGTAATAATTATATTTCCTGAAATTGTGAATGTAAAAACATGTTGACCTCTCTGTGTCCTTTTAGCCTTCAAACAGCCATTGGCTGCATGCAGAAAACACGGGTTAAGTTCCACTGGCTTGTTTGTTCTAGGCAACCAGTCTTTTCCACCCTCCACTACCTTATTATAAGTGGTATATTTTCTCTCGGAGTTGAATTATCCTACAGGAGTCCTGGAGAGATCCAACCTTTCTCTAAAATCTATGCTGGGCAGATGAAGGAACCAATCCAACTGAAAATTACTGACAAAAGACTTGGGAGTATGGTCTGGGAGACTTTGGTAAAACCAGGTAGGTAAAAGAATGAGGATGGATTTTTTTGAGAAGGAAAAGCCATGCCCCTCAATCCTTGGGTGTAGTAAAGTGGATCAAAGAAGATTGTCTCTTTCTGGTCCCATCCCAGAGAGGAAAATAAATCCACTGTCAGTTTATATTTGTTGTTGTTGCTGTCCATTTTGTTCCAACTCATAGCAACCCTATGTGCAACAGAACGAAACAATGCCCAAGTCCTCTGCCATCATCACAATCCTTGTTATGCTTGAGCCCATTGTTGCAGCCACTGTGTCAATCCATCTTGTTGAGGGTCTTCCTCTTTTTCACTGATCCTCTACTTTACCAAGCATGATGTCCTTCTCCAGGGACTGATCCCTCCTGATAACATGTCCAAAGTATGTGAGACGGAGTCTTGCCATCCTTGCTTCTAAGGAGCATTCTGTCTGTACTTCTTCCAAGACAGATTTGTTTGTTCTTTTGGAAGTCCGTGGTATATTCTTTGCCAACACCACAATTCAAAGGCATCAATTCTTCTTTGATCTTCTTTATTCATTGTCCAGCTTTTGCCTGCATGTGAGGTGATTGAAAACACCATGACTTGGATCAGGCACACCTTAGTCTTCAAGGTGACATCTTTGCTGTTCAACACTTTAAAGAGATCTTTTGCAGCAGATTTGCCCAAAGCGATATGTCATTTGATTTCTTGACTGCTTCCATGGGCATTGATTGTGGATCCAAGTAAAATGAAATCCTTGACAACTTCTATCTTTTCTCCGTTTATCATGATATTGCTTATTGGTTCAGTTGTGAAGATTTTTGTTTTCTTCATGTTGAGGTGTAATCCATACTGAAGGCTGTAGTCTTTGATTTTCATCAGTAAGTGCTTCAAGTCCTCTTCACTTTCAGCAAGCTAGATTAAGTCATCTGCATAATGCAAGTTGTTAATGAGTCATCCTCCAATCCTGATGCCACATTCTTCTTCATATAGTCCAGCTTCTTGGATTATTTGCTCAGTATACAGATTGAATAAGTATGGTGAAAGGATACAACCCTGACGCACACCTTTCCCAACTTTAAACCATGCATTATCCCCTTGTTCTGTTTGAACGACTGCCTCTTGATCTATGTACAGGTTCCTTATGAGCACAATTATGTGTTCTGGAATTTCCATTCTTCACAATGTTACCCGTAACTTGTTATGATCCATACAGTCGAATGTCTTTGCATGGTCAATAAAACACAGGTAAACATCTTTCTGGTATTCTCTGCTTTCAGCCAGGATCCATCTGACATCAGCAATGATATCCCTGGTTCCACATCCTCTTCTGAATCTGGCTTGAATTTCTGGCATTTCCCTGTCGATATACTGCTGTAGCCACTTTTCAGTGATCTTCAGTAAAATTTTACTTGCGTGTAATATTAATGATGTTTGATAATTTCTGCATTCAGTTGGATCACCTTTCTTCGGAATAGGCATAAATATGGATCTCTTCCAGTCGGTTGGCCAGGTAGCTGTCTTCCAAATTTCTTGGCATAGGCAAGTGAGCACTTCCAGCACTGCACCTGTTTGTTGAAACATCTCAATTGGTATTTCGTCAATTCCTGGAGCCTTGTTTTTCACCAATGCCTTCAGTGCAGCTTGGACCTCTTCCTCCAGTACCATTGGTTCTTGATCATATGCTACCTCCTGAAATGGCTGAACATCGACCAATTCTTTTTGGTATACTGACTCTGTATTGCTTCCATCTTCTTTTGATGCTTCCTTCCTTGTTTAATATTTTCCCTGCAGACTCCTTCAATATTGCAACTCAAGGCTTGAAATTTTTATTCAGCTCTTTCAGCTTGACAAATGCCAAGCATGTTCTTCTCTTTGGGTTTTCTAACTCCAGGTCTTTGCACATGTCATTAAAATACTTTACTTTGTCTTCTCGAGCCCCCCTTTGAAATCTATTCAGCTCTTTAGTTCATCATTTCTTCCATTTGCTTTAGCTATTCGACGTTCAGAAGCAAGTTTCAGAGTCTCTTCTGTCATCCATTTTGGTCTTTTCTTTCTTTCCTATCTTTTTAATGACCTCTTGCTTTCTTCATATATGATGTCCTTGCACAGCTTGTCTGGTCTTAGGTCATTAGTGTTCAACATGTCAAATCTACTCCTGAGATGATCCTTAAATTCAGGTGGGATATACTCAAGGTAGTACTTTGGCTCTCGTAGGCTTGTTCTAATTTTCTTCAGCTTCAACTCGAACTTGCCTATGAGCAATTGATGGTCTGTTCCGCAGTTGGCTCCTGGCCTTGTTCTGACTGATGATATTGAGCTTTTCCAATGTCTCTTCCACAGATGTAGTCGATTTGATTCCTGTGTATTCCATCTGGTAAGGTCCAAGTGTATAAAAAGAAAAAAACCAAACTCGTTGCCATGGAGTCGATTCTAACTCATAGCGGCCCTATAGGACAGAGTAGAACTGCCTCATACGGCTTCCAAGGAGCTCCTGGTGTATTCGAACTGCTGATTTCTTGGTTAGCAGCCGTAGCTCTTACCTACTACACCACCAGGTTTTCCTCCAGGTGTACTGTTGCCGTTTACGTTGTTGAAAAAAGGTATTTGTAATGAAGAAGTTGTTGGTCTTGCAAAATTCTATCCTGCTATCTCTGTATTGTCCAACTACCGCTCCTTCTTCGGTATCCAACTTTTGCATTCCAATCACCAGTAATTATCAATGCATCCCGATTGCATGTTCGATCAATTTCAGACTGCAGAAGCTGGTAAAAATCTTCAATTTCTTCATCTTTGGGCTTAGTGGTTGGTGCATAAATTTGAATAATAGTTGTATTAACTGGCCTTCCTTGTAGGCTATGGATATTATCCTATCACTGACAGCATTGTACCTCAGGATAGATCTTGAAATGTTCTTTTTGATAATCAGTGCAACGCCATTCCTCTTCAAGTTGTCATTTCCAGCATCGTAGACCATATGATTGTCTGATTCAAAATGGCCAGTACCAGTACATTTCAGCTCACTTACACCTAGGATATCAATGTTTATGTATTCCATTTCAGTTTTGACAATTTCCAGTTTTCCTAGATTCATACTTCATACATTCCCCATTCCAATTATGAATGGATGTTTGCAGCTGTTTCTTTTAATTTTGAGTCTTGCCACATGAGCAAATGAAGGTCCTGAAAGCTTGACTTCATTCATGTCATTAAGGTTGACTCTATTTTGAGGAGGCAGCTCTTCCCCAGTTGTGTTTTGAGCGTCTTCCAACCTGAGGTGCTCGTCTTCTGGCACTGTATCAGAAAATATTCTGCTGCTATTCATAAAGTTTTAGTGACTAATTCTTTTCAGAAGTAGACTGCCAGGTCCTTCTTCCTAGTCTGTCTTAGTCTGGAAGCTCAGCTGAAACCTATCCACCATGGGTGACCCTGCCGATATTTTAATACCAGTGGCATAGCTTTCAGCACCACAGTAACACTCGTGCCCCCCCAGTACAAAAAACTGACAGATGTGTGGGAGAGCTTATATTTAATGAGAGTGAAATAAAGACAGCAGCAATGGTTCATCTCTAGGGAGTGAAATGTGCCAGTGTGCCTGGGAGGGGGATAGCTGTTCAGATGGAGAATAGGGACTCTCATACCTAGGGAGGAAAGAACAAAACCAAAACCAAATCCATTGCTGTCCAGTCAATTCTGAGTAGAACTGCCCTATAGGATTTCCAAGTCCTTAATCTTTACAGAAGCAAACTACCACATGTTTCTCCTATGGAGGGGTTGGTGGGTTTGAACCACTGACTTTTGCATTATCGGCCAACACTTTAGTCACTGTGTCACCAGGGCTGCTTGGGGTAAAGAACAGGAGATACTAATTATAAGAGTCAGAAGGAATGTAAAGACCATTTACTTTCATCTCCTGCACAACTTTATAATGTCATCTGTAGTCAGAAATCCTGATTTTGGAATGTTGTATTCCTTTAGATAATCTGATGAAAATTATGGTAAAATGTTTTATTTATTCACACAAACTCAACATCATAAACATAATTTCAGGAAGTTTAGTAACTTCCAGACCTTTGCCAAAGATCCTCCATGGGTCCTCAAATCCCTGGATAAAAGCAAAAATTGTAAGACAGCATCATTTGCAAAGGCCACCCTCTGCTTGAGTACCTACAATGATGGAGACATGAACATTTTTTAAAGTAATATATCATTACCTAGGGCAATATTATGCAAGCAAGAACTTTTATAAAGCTTTATCGGGAGATGTGCATTAAGATAAAATTAGCAGAGAAGGTATAAATTGCTTAACCTTTTTTGTGTAGTAATATGGAAATATGGATTTAATTTTAAAACTGTCCCTTGATCCAGGAAGTCACTTTCAGAAATCTATTCTGTAGAACAAAAGCACTCGTATGCTTTTCCATATGCAAGGAAATAGAATGCAAAAATATTCCTTGAATAATCAAGGTATATAATTGATCTTACCTCATCCCCCAATTTTCCTTCTTTCTTAGTGGATGCCCAGCTTGGTGCTGCATCAGCCCCTCCTGCTTTCTCAGGTCAGTGAAATGTTTTTATTAAAAGCCAGAGAGATGTGTCTGATTTGAGGAGGTCTTTGAGTGGTTTGATATACTCAGTGAGGGGTCATTCCTTTCATCTGTGTTATTTACAAAGATTGACTAATGTTAGAGACAAACAAAGAAAATGAGTATGATTTCTTTATGCATAGATTTTAGGGTGTGTCTCAGTCATCTAGTGCTGCTATAACAGAAATCCCGTAAGTAGATGGCTTTAACAAAGTGAAATGTATTCTCTCATAGTTAGGAGGCTAGATGTCCGAATTCAGGATGCCAGCTCCAGGGGAAGGCTTTTCTCTCTGTGTTGGCTCTAGGGGAAGGTCCTTGTCATCAATCTTCCCCTGGTCTAGGAGCTTTTCAGCATAGGGACACCAGGTCCAAAGGAGGTGTGCTCCTGGCTCTTCTTGCTTGGTGGTAATGAGGTTCCCAAGTCTCCCTGCTTGCTTCTTTTATATCTCAAAAGAGATTGTCTTAAAACACAGCCTAATCTCATAGATTAAGTCTGGCCTCATTAACATAACTGCTTCTACTCCCACCTCATTAACATCATAGAGATAGGATTTACAACACACACAGGAAAATCACATCAGATGACAAAATGGTGGACAATCACACAATCCTGGGAATCACGGACTAGCCAAATTGACAGATGTTTTGGGGGGACACTAATCAATCTATGACAGGGTGTAATATTCAGACAGAAGAGCATGCAACAACAAATTATTGGGGAAAACATCTTGCATCTGGGGAAGTATAAGTAGTTCAATGTGCCTGGAACATAAATTATAAACATGAGACTAGAGAGGTAGGCAAGCGCTTGATGGTGAAAGTCCAAGGAGGATGGTCCAAGTATTTTAGAGTTTAGACAAAAACCATGGGAGAACTGTTAAAAGGTGGATAACAGTGTTCTGACTCTTCCAAACACTGTGATTGACTGATTGTGGTTGGCAATGAGACAGGAAGTGAGGAATTGAGTTAGGAGGCTGTTATGAAAAATAAGACCAGACATTAGCCGGGAATTGTTTAAGATGATGGGAGTTGTTATGTAGAAGAGAAAGAAATTCTTTAAAATAAGGATCCGAAATTCCTAGGACCCAACATCCATCATTGGAGCCTTGGTGGTGCAGTAGTTAAGAGCTATGGCCAAAAACCAAAAGGTCAGCAGTTCGAATCCACAAGTTCCTCATTGGAAACCCAATGAGGCAGTTCTACTCTGTCCTTATAGGGTTGCTGTGAGTTGGAATTGACTCAACAGCAGCATGTTTTTTTTTTTAAAGTCCATCATCTGCTAAGCAGTGGATCCAGATCTGCAAATATCTGTCTTCTGATGTCCTCATCTCCATATTAACATTAAAAATCACACAAGGCAGCAATCAGCATTGTGCTTTGTATCTGTTTAAACATAGTGTGGGAAATGACAGAAAGTCCAACTTAAATTGACTTAAACGGTAAAGGGAGTATCCTGGCTCAGCTGAATGAAAGGTCAAGAAGTGGGACTGACTTTATATGAGGCTGATTCACTGGCTCATGTGATGATGTTACTCCATGTCTGCACTCTGCCTTCCATAATGTTGGCTTCATTGTCAGACTCTACATAGTCTAAAAGGCAGGGCTCACATCTCACAACAGACCACCAGAGAAAGAAGAGAGCATCTTCTGATACCTCCCAGTGAAGAGAAGGCTCATCAAGGTGTCACATTGACTTGGAATTGATACAAGTCCATTTCCTGGCCACCCCTGTTGCCAAGAGGTTCAGTGAGGCTGACTAGTATAAATAAATCACGTCCCACACCTGGAGTTGCAATTGGGGTCAAACTCAACTAAACAGTATGGTTAAGAATCAGGTAAAGGTGATTTCATGAAGGAAATTCAAAAAACTTCCCTATAGTTGGGAGCTTCTATACCCCCTAAATGTGTAGGGGTCTTGAGCAAGAGATGTCATCTGTTGCCTGCAGGATAAAATCTAAGCTCATTAGCTCAGTGTGCAAGACCTTTCACAAGCTAGCCCCAGCCTACCTCTTGAATCAACTCCTCATCCCAGCCACCATGCACACTGCACAGCAGCCACACTGTTTTCCCCTCTTTTCCTATTTGCCTGGTGTCATCTGGGCTCTAAAACCAAAATCCTACTCCTTCAAACCCTTCTTTGATATTAACTCTTCTGTGAATACTTTACCAGCCCCGCTTACCGCCAGGGTCTAATCATCCCCTTCTTTGTGATCTGAATGCAATTGTTACATTTCTCCTTGATGACATTTATAATAATAGCAATGATGATGATGATGATAATGGTGATGTAGGTAAATGCTATTTATCAGACATATCTAGTATGATAAATATTCTGGGACTTATATGTGTGCTTTATATCCACCATTTAATTTAATCTTGTCAATCAACTTTGGCTGGGCTACAACTGAAATACAGAGTAGCATCAGGGTGAACATGGAAACATCCAGAAGTTAACAATCATGTACCGAGTATCTCGGAGCACACAGTGAAGCATATAATAGACATAGACCCTGCCCTCATGGGGTTTGTAGTCTATCAAGGTGACTAAAATGAAACTAGTTACATAGTGATTTCTTTTTACTGTAGTATAATATATATAACAAAACATTTGCCACTTCAACCATTTCCATGTGTACACCTCAGTGATATGAATTTTGTCCACCATGTTAGGCAACCATCAACACAGTGATTTTTAAAATGCAACTGTGATACGTGTTCTAAGGAAAAATTAGAAGGATTTAGGAGTGTATATAACAGAGTCCTTTGATACAACCTTGAGGGAATGAGAAAGTCACAAGGGCTTTCTGAGAAAATAAAAAAGCGAAGTTCATGTTAACATCAGAAGATGGATGAGAAGTTGCTAGACAAATAGGAGAGGTAGGGAAAAAAATCCAGGCAGCAGGAATAGATAGGAAAAAGGTTTTTGAGGCACTAACTTCACTCACATTTAGGAAATATTGAATATAAAATTCCAGTGAACTTTTCAAGATAAATCCAAAGACTTCACAGTCTTGAATTATAGCCCCAGATGACGTGGCATTAATTATCCCTGCCATTGCTGTAAAAAAAGAGGTTTGAGAGACACCAGCTGAAAGTAAAAAATTAACTCTTCTCTTAATGAAAAAAGTAAGGTGCAGGGAAGTGATTTGACTTCACCAAGATTATAAAGATATTAAGTATGGGAGCCACTATGAACTCTCAGTCTGCATGATGGACAAATGCCATGTCTTTCCCCATAGGCTTCTGTTACCCTGTGTGGTAGCTCTTCATTTAAATTTCTTCCTGCACAGCTTAGGAAAAAATCCTCGAGAACAAGAAACCTGTCAAATTCATCTTCATATCTCTAGCATCATGCACAGCTTCTGACTATCTATCGACTTGAATGTTTTGGTTGTGTTGTTAAGAGTAATGAATATATGAACGTACACCAATATACAGCAATCCAGTCTAGGATTTAAATGAAAAACAAAAACTAGGAAAGGAGAAGCTGTCAAACTTGTAAGGGAGAGAAGGGATTGAGGAAGTCACATTCATTGAATGCACCTAAATTCATGCACCACTGTCAATGGACTAATTACTTTGTGCATGCGTTTGTGTAAGACAAGCAACAATATCCCCATCCCAGATAAATGACTTTGGTAGGTCCTGAATCCGTTATGTGAGTTGTTCCTCCCTAAGTCTGCAAACCTCTCTCCCATCCAGGAGCAGCCTTTGTGAAGGAGAACCACCGGCAACTCCAAGCCAGGATGGGAGACCTGGGTGGGGTTCTGGATGATCTGAAGGACAATGAGGTCGTCACTGAGAATGAGAAGGAGCTGGTGGAGCAGGCACAGATATGGCAGAGGATGAACAAGACCCTGTTAAGGATAGTGGAGAACAAACGGGACCAGGCTCTGGAGTTGCTCTACAGAAGCCTCAGAGAAAGGGATCCTTACCTTGTGACCTACCTCAGACAACCGAGCTTGTCACCGTGACTCAGACAGACAGTGTGTTAGTGAAGGATTAAGCTTGCCCAAAGACACATTTGCTGTTTGCCTCTGATTCCTGGCAAGTAACCTCTAAGTCCTTGGAATGTCCTGTTTAATAAGAGTGTCTTTGTTTACCTGGAGGTATTGGATCTACTAGAATGTCCATGACAGCCATGTTATTTATGGTGGGGACTTAGCGCAACGGGGTATCAGCTTGACTTCTGGAGGGACGGGAGATTAAGGTCAGCCATATGGGTGCACATGACCAACCTCCAGTAAAAACTCTGGACATCAAAGGTTTGGGTGAGCTTTGCTGGTTGGCAATATTCCATGCATGTATGATTCCACTGGGAGAGGACAAGTGGCAGCTCTGCAGCTAGAACTCTCCTGGATCAAGCCCTATGCACTTCCTCTTTTTGCCAATTTTAATCTGTATCCTTTCACTATAATAAACTTTAACTGTGACTATAATGGCTTCATGAGTCCTCTGGGTCTTCACTGGACTCCCCAGTCTTGAATACAAGGAGAAGGAATCTACTTTTCTTCACTGGAAATAGATAAATGGAGATACAACCATTGAGTTCTGTGTCCAGGACAGAGGAGGGCTGGGTAGCACCTAGCCATAGCACAGGCTGTGTTGAGAACTGGCAGGTACCTATTTACTGTATCCCAAACTTGGGGGAGGGGATACAAAATGCAATCAGGTGAATTTGGGACTTCTGCTTCTGACCCAGATGGAATAAGAGGGACAATATCTACCTTCTGTGATCGTTAAGACTGTGTGCCAACTTGGCTGGGCCATGCTTCTCAGTGGTTTGGCAGTTATGATGTAGTTTGGCAGTTGTACAATGATGTGGGAAACTCTGGTGGCATAGTGGTTAAGAGTTCAGCTGCTAACCAAAAGGTCAGCAGTTCGGATCCACCAGGCACTCCTTGGAAACCCTATGGGGCAGTTCTATCTTACAAGAGATTAAAGGAGAGAGAAGGGAGCAGAGAGAGGGAAACCTCATGCCACCAAGAAAGAGGCACCAGGAGAGGAGCGCATCCTTTGGACCTGGGGTCCCTGGGCTCAGAAGCTCCTAGACTAGGACAAGATTGATACAAGGACCTTCCCGTACAACTGACAGAGAGAGAAAGCCTTCCACGGGAGCTGGTGCCCTGAGTTCAGACTTCTAGTCTGTTAGACTGTGAAGGAACAAATTTCGGTATATTAAAGCCATCCACTTGTGATATTTCTGTTATAGCAGCACTAGATAACTAAGACAGTTATACTATTTGCATTGTGTCACCGTTCTCGCTATCTCTGCCCACATTGTTCACCATCACTGAATCAGACTCTTTCTCCCCTAAATGTCTCCTCTGTGTTTCAGAGTTACTATTGTCAGTTTGATCTCATATAGATAATTCTTTAAGATCCCACTGCTCAAGGTGGACATTCTTTACTAGTTGACCTAAACTGTGGTTTGGTTCAAAGATCACTTCACGGGATACTTTTGTTTCAAGATTATCTCAGGGCAATAGGTTCAGCAGTTCCCCAGTCACAACCAGGCCAGTAAGTCTGGTTTCCATAAGAATTTGAAATTCCGTTCCTCATTCTTCCTCTTTTTGATCAAGAGCCATCTATTGGGTTCAGAAATGATAGCATGGCACTATCCCATTCTTCTGGTTTCATGGCAAAGTGATATTAAGTAGTTCATAGAAGCAGTTAGACCTGCAGTCCGTAAGTGGGAATTTTTAACAATTGATTGAACAAACATATGCTAGGTGTCCTTTCTAAGTGCTTTAAATGTTAACTCATTTGAGGCTCATAAGAGCCCTATGAAGTAGGTGCTGATATTGTTCCCATTTTATAGCAGGGGAAACTGAGGCACAGCGAGGCTAAGCAAGTGGCCCAAAATCACACAGCCAGCAGGTGGTAGGAATCCAAATGCCTCCTTCCCCCTCCCAGCTGTCCACCCCAGAGCCATGGCCCTTCAGCACCAGGCGGGAGGCCTCCACATGAGGGGCCAGAAATATGGTTTGTGCTTCATCCTCCCCAACTAGGAGGTTAGCTCCAGAAGAGGGGAACTGTCTGGCCCACAGCAGGCATTTAATGAACAATTCAAACCACTGACCTCCACCGACCTTCGGTTAGCAGTGGAGCACTTAACTACTGCACCAACAGGGATCTTTAGAGCTTCCTACTCTGCCATTTTGCATGAAGTCATGCCTGGGGCAAATTTCTGGCGTCATCTTCATGCACTTCTCTTTCCCTCAATCCCCACATTCATTACAAAATCGTGTTAGCTTGATCTTCAAATTATATCCAAAAATATACCCTACTACCAACTTTGCCTCTCTGGTTCAAGTCACCTCCATTTTGGGCCTGTAGCCCCTCCCAGTCTCTGTGACTGCCACTGTCCCACTCTGGCCTGTTCTTAGCAGAGCAGCTGTGGGGATCCTATCAAAATGAAAGTCCGATCACACTTCCTCAAAGGCTACCGGATTGTTGCGTTGGCCGTCAAGGCCCCTCACGGTTTGCATCATCCTCCCAGCCGTCCCACCGTCCTCTGCCTCCCTGCTTCAAATGGCGGCCTGCTTATTATTTACACAGCACGCCAGGCTGCTTCTCCTCAGAACCACTGTGCTCACCGTTCCTCTTTCCTCTCTTCTCGCGACCCTTTGTTCTTAGGCACACAGAGCCTTCTTCCTCTCCTCCCTCAGTCCAGTACTATTGAATGTGGAACCCCCCCACCCCAGTACATTTCCCAGGTCTACAGACTAGAAGTTTGAAATCAAGGTGTTGACAGGGCCATGCTCTCTCTGAAGGTTCTAGGGGAGGATCCTTCCTGGCTTCTTCCAGTTTCTGGTGGTTCCTAGTAATCCTTGGCATTTCTTGGCTTGTAGATGCATCACTCCAATCCCTCCCTCCATCTTCACATGTCTGTCTTCCCTCTGTTCCTGTCTGTGTGTCTTCTCTTCCTGTAAGGACACCAGTAATATTGGATTAGGACCCACCCTACTCCAGTATGACCTATCCTAACTAATTACATCTGCAGACTCTATTTCAAATAAGGTCATATTCACAAGTACCGGGTTAGGACTCTGAGCATATCTTTTTGAGGGACACAATTCAGCCCATAAAGGAACTTCACCTCTGTGGTTTTCCTCCCTTGAAACCCATGACCTCAGTATAATCATGATGAAAAACATCAGACAAATCCCAGCAGAGGGGCATCCTACAATATCCCTGACCAGTACTTCTCTACACTGTTGAGGCCATCAAAAACAAGGAACAAAAAAGGTGAACGTCATTAATGTCACTGTAAAAAAAAATGTACACATAAAAAAATGTTCATCAAAGAATGTAATCAGTGTCACTGTTGTAGTTGTTGTTAGGTGCCCTTGAGTCAATTCCGACTCACAGCAGCCCCAGGTACAACAGAATGAAATACTTCTGGTCCTGCAAATCTTTTCTTATATTTTTACACAATAAAAAAAAAGTTGAAACAGCAAATGTTCAGTAATGTATAATTTTATCACAATAAAAGAAAAGAAGAATGGAAGGAAAAGCCCTAAAACTACAAGGACCATTTGGAAAATTATCACAGTCAAGAGGAACTTAAGGGGAATGTCATTGTTGAGTGCCATCCAGTAAATTCCTAATCGTAACAACCCTATAGGGCAGAGTAAAACTGCCCCATAGGGGTTTCTAGGCTGTAATCTTTACAGGCGCAGATTGCCAGGTCTTTTCTCCTGCAGAGCCACTAACCAAAAAAAATCAAACCTGTTGCTGTTGTGTCAATTCCGATTCATAGCGACCCTGTAGGACAGAGTAGAATGGTCCATATGGTTTCCAAAGAGCGGCTGGTGGATTTGAACTGCCCACTTTTCTGTTAGCAGCCAAGCTTTTAACCACTGAGCCACAGGGTGGGTTGAAACTACCAACTTTTTGGTTAGCAGCCCAACAATTAACCATTGTGCCATCAGGGCTCCTTCTTAGTTACCTAGTGCTGCTATAATAGAAATACCATAAGAGGGTGGCTTTATCCAATATAAACTTATTTGCTACTAGTTTAAGTGGCCAAAAGTTTGAATTCAGGGCACTGGCTCTAGGAGAAGGCTCTCTCTCTGTGGACTCTGGAAGAAGGTCTTTGTTTTCTTTTCAGCTTCTGTTCCTGGGTTCTTTGGTGATCTCCATGTGGCATCTGTCTTCCCCATCTGTGCTTCTTGCTTCTCTGCCTAATCCACTCTTTTTACATCTCAGAAGTGATTAGGTTTAAGACACAACCTACGCTGATATGGCCTCATTAACATAACAAAGAAAGAGCTGTTCCCAAATGAGATTACATCCACAGGTATAACCAAAACTAAGCCCATTGCTGCCCAGTCAATTTTGACTCCTACTGACCCTATAAGATAGAGTGGAACTGCCCCATAGGGTTTCCAAGGCTGTAACTCTTTACAGAAGCCGACCACATCTTTCTTCTTGTCTGGTGGGTTCCAACTGCTGATCTTTCGGTTAGCAGCCTAGCACTTTAACCACTGGGCCACCAGGGCTCCATCCACACTTATAGAGGTTAGGGTTTACAACACATATTTTTGCAGGGCACAAGATTCAATCCATAACAAGGCCTGCTATAGAGTAGGAGCTTGATAAATACCAAATGAATGAATGAACAAGAAAGACCAGGAACCTTTTCCAGAGCCCTCTAGACAACACTGAGGGGCTCTCATGCCTGGCATTTCCCGTGGGCTCTGCACCCGTGGCCCCATAAGTCCCACTTGCTTGCCTGGGGATAGGTCCAGGAGCCCCAAACCCAGGTCTAGGTGACCCCAGGTTCTAGTTTCTGTGCATCAGTTTCTCTCATTCCCTCAGGCTGGTCCATGTGCAGGAAAGAGTGAACGCAACAGACTTGAAGTGTTCAAATCCTGCACTTTACAAAGAAAGGACTAGCCCTTGTCTGGCTCCTGGGAGCTAACCTCGAAACCCCTGGAATATCCTGCCTAAGAAAACCAGCTGCCATCAAGTCAACTTCTATTCATGGCAACACCATGTGTGTCAGAGTAGAACTGTGCTCCATAGGTTTTTTTTTTTTTTTTAAATTTTGTTGTTGAGAATATACACAGCATAATGTGCACTGATTCAACTTCTCTACATGTACAATTCGGTGACATTGATTACATTCTTTGACTACTCTAACCATTCTCACCCTCCTTTTCTGAGTTGTTCTTCCCCTTTAAAGTAAACTCACTACCCCCTAAGGTTCCTGTCTATTTTTTCAAATTGCCATTGTCACTTTGATCCCATAGAGATAGTTCTTAGAACAGCAAATCAAGGTCTAGCTATTATGGGTCCATGGTGCCGTGTTTGCTCCTGTTTTGCTCTCGATCCAGTATTATGTGTAATAAAGCCTGGTGCCTTCTCTAACAGTGTTAACAACAAACAAACAAACAGAAAACCATCCACGTGCCTGTCCGTGTCCCCCCACCAGACTAGGCTACCTGAGGGCAGGGGCAGCTTCTGTGCCTCCAGTATCTTTTGGCAGAAGTCCTGGCTCAGTCAACACTCAGTGTTTGGCGGATGCTTATGTGAGGAGTTGTCTGAATGTTTTGACTAGGAGTCTCGAGGAAAACAAAGATCTCTTGGTCTCTGTCTTAGCTATACAGTACTACTGTAACAGAATTACCACAATTGGGTGGCCTTAACAAATAGAAATTTATCTTCTCACAATTTAGGAAACTAGAAGTCAGAATTCAAGGCAACTGCTCTAGGGGAAGGCTCTCTCTCTGTCGGTCTGAAGGAAGATCCTTGTCTCAGCTTCCGTAGACCTGGAGTTCCTCAGTTCCTTGGCGATCTCCACGTGGCATCTCTCTTTCCCCCATGTGTGCTTTCTTGTCTCTGTGTCTAATCCGCTCTTGTTATATCTCAAAAGTCACTAGGTTTAAGACACACGTAACATGGATATGGACTCATTAACATAACAAACAAAACCCTATTCATAGATGGGATTACATCCACAGGTTCAGAGGTCAGGAATCCAACACATATTTTGGGGGACACAATTTAAACCATAACACCTGGCAATGACTGGTACCTTACAAATGTTTGTCTAAGTTTTCAGAATGAGGGACAGGGCCTGGCAGATGGGGCACTGAGGACTCGTTGAAAGAGTGAGTGCAAGAATGGAAGAGTGAGAGGATGAGAGAGTGGGCAAAGGGAGGGTGGGGAGAGAGAACAGGAGTAACTGAGACAATGAAAGCATGAGTGGTGTTAGATGCCGTATATTCTGATTCATAGCGACCCCATGTGACAGAACAGAACTGCCCCACAGGGTTTCCTAAGCTGTAATCTTTATGGGAGCATATCACCAGGTCTTTCTCCAGAGGAGCTGCTGGTGGGTTCAAACCTTTCTGTTAGCAGCTGAGAGCTTAACCATTTTGCCATCAGGGTGAATGGAAAATGAAGGACAGGATGAGACAGCCCTTGTGTTTGGATGGTTGAGGGTGTGAGTGCATGGCTGAGAGGCAGACAAACAGAGTCAGAAGGGTGTAGACATGTCAGTGTGTGGAGTGTATGACTGAGCCACCTCCCCTCTCTCCCCAGGGCCCTGGAGCCACGGCGACTTCCAGACTCTGGGCTCCTGCATGCTCAAGTGGCTCTATGGTGCCTGCTGTGGACAAACTGCCTCCCCAACACAAACATCATGAAGCTGAAGGAGAGATAAGTCTGGGGGCCGGCAGGTGGGCTGGAAGCTCAGAACTGGACAGGAAGGAGAGGTAGGTGGCCCTTGGACGTGCACTCTGGCATCCAGTCCAGTGGACGAGGCCGTGGGCCCCGGAGCTGCACAGTCTGGGCTCAGGTTCCAGCCCAGAAGGTCCTTGATCTCGGCAGGGTGATGCCCTCCTCCATGACAGGGGATCCTGTCAGCACCCACCTCCTGAGGATGTGGGAGGATCTGGGGAGGCAGGCACACCCGGCACTTAGCACAGAGTCTGCCCAGAAGAAGTGCGCAGCACGCTCAGGACGCGGGGACTCAGGTGCGAGGACTACAGTAGGTCAGGCTGGGCTCTGCCTCAGCCAGTGCCACCAAGTAATCAGTGTCCGTACTTGAAACGGGGTCCATGCTGTCTCAGTCTGGGTTCTTCGCGTAGTTATCTAGTGCTGCTGTAACAGAAATATCGTAAGTGAGTGGCTTTAACAAACAGAAATTTATTTTCTCACAGTTTAGGAGGCTAGAAGTCCTAATTCACGGCCCTGGGTCTAGGGGTAGTCTTTCTCTCTCTGTCGACTTTGGAAGAAGGTTCTTGTCTCTTTTGAGCTTCTGTTCCTGGGCAATCTTCATGTGCCTCGACATCTATCTTCCTCCGTCTCCGCTACTCCCTTGCTTGTTTAATTTCTTATAACTCAAAAGACACACCATACACTAATCCTCTCTGATTAACCTAACAAAGACAACCCATTCCCAAATGGGATTATATCCATAGGCACAGAGGTTAGGATTTACAACCCATATTTTGGGAGGATACAGTTCAATCCATAACAGTTCTCTAAAAAAAAAAAAAAAAGCCCACTGCCATTGAGTCGATTTCAACTCATTTGTCCATATATCCATCCATTCCATCCACTTTTCCATCCATCCATCTATCCAGTATTTCCTCCATTCATTCATCTACCTATTCATCTCTTCACCCTTTTATCAAACTATTCACTCTTTCTTTCATCTATACAAACTTTCATCCAGACATTTATCCATTCATTTTTCCACTTATCCATCCATCCACTCTTCCACTCGCCCTTTTGTCCATCTATCCATCCTTCTATTCACTCATAGTTTCATCCATGTATTCATTTATCCACTCATTCTTCCATCCATTTGCCATTCCTCTTCCATACATCATCTTCCTTTTAATTAGCATGTATTTATTGAGTATGTGTTATGGGAGGGGCATTGTGCTATATGAGAGACACTGAGTGAACAAGACACACCTAAATGACTTAGTGAGGGTTCTCTAGAGAAACAAAACCAGTTAGATAGAGACATAGATACAGATATAGAAATACATATACGTAGAGAGAGATTGATGTACTTGAAGAGATTGGCTCACGCTATTGTGGGAGACTGGCAAGTTCAAATCCATAGGTCAGGCAAAGTCTGGAGACTCCTGCAGGCTTCCATCCCTAAATCTGTAGGTCAAGAGAAGGGAAGATTAAGAGTATTCTGGCAAAATGTCTATTTGTAGTCCACACCATAGGGAAACTCCTTTTTTTCTCTGTCTTTCTTTCTCTCTTAAGGTCTTAAACTGATTGCTTGAGACTTACATTATAGAAGGTGATCTGCTTTACTTAAGGATAGCTGATTTAATTGCATGTAACTACTCTATATTAGCAACTAGAGAAGTGTTTTACCAAACAGCTGGGCATTATAGCCTAACCAAGTTGACACATAAAATTAATCATCATAGTCCACCCCTTGTCAACTTGGTACTCATACACATCTCCTTAAACCATATGTAATCTCAAAATAAAGACAAGAGCAAAGTCATACTTCCACCTAACATGATACAACTATCCTGCATACAACTGAAAAGCACTTACTCTTTTTCCAGAGTGGATGCCAAGTTAATACATATTATGTTTTATCATAAGTAATGGGTTAAGAGAGGGAATAAAACAGATATTTTACATGTATAAACTATATATAAAAATATATAAATACATATATATATATATATAATTACTGTGAGTATTGCTTCCTTGTGTTGTTATGAATATGTCTGCAACTGGCCCCATGGCCGTAGCTGGTATTTATAGCTACCTTCTTCCACTACCCATTCCATAATCCTTTTGCCCTCATCAAGCATCTCAGCAGGTTGTGGTTCTTTGAGAATGTACGGCACCTCTTCATGGGCTGCACTTTTTTCTTCACTTTTCTGGGTCTGCTGGGACTTGAGTCTAGTTATACATCCAGAAGCAGACATAGGTGATGGGTGTGGGTTCTAAGGACAATAAGTAGTGTCTTTCAAGGCATCTGCCTCAAGGAAGGTCATTACAGTTTCCTCAGGCAAAGTTGGGTTAATCTCCTCAGATGGGGACAAAAAGGCTGATTCTACTGGTAAAGATGACGCAACAGAACTTAGGGGATCAATGTTTCCAACTTCATCGGTATCTGCCCATATGTCCCCATTCCAGTTTTCATAATCCCATTTCTTCCCGGTCAATGCTCTCACTTTAACCTCAGACATCTTACAAGGCTGGGAATTCAACTAATGTAATTCAGCCACTCATAGGTTAAGACTCTTGGTTTGGTTTTCAACAATCTCAGCACTGTGGCTACAGGATTAAGATTTTTTTCAGGACACACATAGCACTTTATGAGGCACTTAAACTAAGATGAGCCTTGAGCTCATCCTTATCTTTCTCCACTTTGTCCATTGAAAGTAGGAGCAATCTCACCCCAACAAGGTTAGCATTAATCCAAAAAACACAAAATAATAAATGTTGGAGAGGTTGTGCACTTTGGAAATCGATTTGGTGCTTCCTTAAAAAGCTAGAAATAGAAGTACCATATGATCCAGCTATTCCACTCCTTGCAATATATCCTAGAGAAATAAGAGCCGTCACACAAATAGATACATGTACACCCATGTTCATTGCAGCACTGTTCACAATAGCAAAAAGATGGAAACAACTTAGGTGCCCATCAATGGACGAATGGATAAACAAATTATGGTATAGCTACACAATGGAATACTATGCAACAATGAAGAACAGCGTTGAAGCCATGAAACATAACATGGAG
>NW_004444023.1:5140277-5145669 GCF_000243295.1 Trichechus manatus latirostris
GGAGAATGGTAGGGTGCAGAACTCAAATTATAGTAAGAAGACCAGACTTAATGGTCTGACTGAGACTGGAGGAACCCCAGAAAGCATGGCCCCTGGATTCTCTATCTGCCCAGAACTAAAACAATTTCTGACGCTAACTTTTCAGACACGGATTGGACTGGACTGTGGGACATAAAGTGATACTCGTGAGGAGCGTGCCTCTTAGCCCAAGTAGATACAAGAGACTAAATGGGCAGCTTCTGTCCAGAGGTGAGATGAGAAGGCAGAGAGGGTTAGGAGCTGGTTGAATGGACATGGAGAATCAGGCATGGAAAGGAGAAGTCTGCTGAAACAGTATGGGGAGAGCAATTAAAGTCACATAACAATGTATGCATAAATTTTTGTATGAAAAATTTTTTTTTAAGTGTTGGAGAGGTTGTGAAGAGACTGGAACACTTATACACTGTTGGTGGGAATGTAAAATGGTATTACCACTTTGGAAATCGATTTAGTGCTTCCTTAAAAAGCTAGAAATAGAAGTACCATGAGATCCAGCAATCTCACTCCTTGGAATATATCCTAGAGAAATAAGAGCCATCACACAAATAGATATATGCACACCAATGTTCATTGCAGCACTGTTCACAATAGCAAAAAGATGGAAACAACTTAGGTGCCCATCAACGGATGAATGGATAAACAAATTATGGTATAGCCACACAAAGGAATACTACGCAATGATAAAGAACAACGTTGAAGCCATGAAGCATAACATGGAGGAAGCTGGAACTCTTTATGCTGAGTAAATTTAGTCAGTCACAGAAGGACAAATATTGTATAAGACCGCTATTGTGAGAACTCAAGAAAAAGTTTAAACACAGAAGAAAACATTCTTCGATGGTTACCAGGGTGGGTAGGGAGAGGGGAATTTACTAACTAGATAGTAGACAAGAATTATCTTAGGTGAAGGGAAGGACAGCACACACTACAGGGGAAATCAACACAACTGGGCTAAGCCAAAAGCTAAGAAGTTTCCTGAATACAACAAAACACTTCGAGAGGCAGAGTAGCAGAGGTGGGGGTCTGGGGACCACGGTTTCAGGGGACATCTAGGTCAACTGGCATAACAAAGTTTATTAAGAAAATGTTCTGGATCCTACTTTGGTGAGTGCCATCTGGGGTCTCAAAAGCTAGAGAGTGGCCATGTAAGATGCATCAATTAGTCCCAAGCCACCTGGGGTAAAGGAGAATGAAGAATACCAAAGTCACAAGGAAAATATTAGCCCAAGAGACAGAAAGGGCCACATAAACCAGAGACTTCATCAGCCTGAGACCAGAAGGACTAGATGGTGCCAGGCTACCACCAATGACCGCCCTGACAGGGAACACCACAGAGAGTCCCTGATGGAGCAGGAGAAAGGTGGGGTGCAGAACAGAAATTCTAGTAAAAAGACCAGACTTAATGGTCTGAGACTGGAGGAACCCCAAAAAGCATGGCCCCCGGACTCTCTGTCAACCCAGAACCAAAACCATTCCTGAGGCCAACTCTTCAAACAAAGATTAGACAGGACTATGGGACATAACATGATACTCATGAAGAGTGTGCTTCTTAGCTCAAGTAGATACATGAGACGAAATGGGCAGCTCCTGTCTGGAGGTGACATGAGAAGGCAGAGAGGGTCAGGAGCTAGTTGAATGGACATGGGAAATCCAGGGTGGAAAGGAGGAGTGTGCTGTCACAGTATAGGGAGAGCAATTAAGGTCACATAATAATGTGTGTATAAATTTTTGTATGAGAAACTAACTTGAATTGTAAATTTTCACTTAAAGTACAATAAAAAATTTTTTTAATTTTATGAATAGAAAAAAAAAGCTAGAAATAGAAGTACCATACAATCCAGCAATCTCACTCCTTGGAATATATCCTAGAGAAATAAGAGCCATCACACGAATAGATATATGTACACCCATGTTCACTGCAGCACTGTTCACAATAGCAAAAAGATGGAAACAACCTAGGTGCCCATCAACGGACAAATGGATAAACCAATTATGGTATACTCACACAACAGAATATAATGATGAGTCCGTAAAACATCTCACAACATGGAGGAATAAGGAAGGCATTATGCTGAGTGAATTAGTCAGTCACAAAAGCACAAATATTGTATAAGACTACTATTGTAAGAACTCAAGAAAAGGTTTAAACACAGAAGAAAACATTCTTTGATGGTTACAAGGGTGGAGAGGGAGGGAGAGGAGTATTCACTAACTAGATAGTTGACAAGAATTACGTTAGGTGAAGGGAAGGGCAGCATACACTACAGGGGAAGTCAGCACAACTGGACTAAACCAAAAGCTAAGAAGTTCCGGAATACAACCAAACACTTCGAGGGACAGAGTAGCTGAGGCAGGGGCCTGGGGACCATGGTTTGAGGAGACATCTAGGTCAATTGACATAACAAAGTTTATTAAGAAAATGTTCTGCATCCCAATTTGGTGAGTGGCATCTAGGGTCTTAAAAGCTAACAAGCGGCCATGTAAGATGCATCAATTGGTCCCAACCCACCTGGAGTAAAGGAGAATGAAGAATACCAAAAGCACAAGGAAAATATTAGTCCAAGAGATGGAAATGGCCACATAAGAGACTCCATCAGCCCAAGACCAGAAGAACTACATGGTGCCCAGCTACCACCAATGACCACCCTGACAGGGAACACAACAGAAAGTCTCTGACGGAGCAGGAGAAAAGTAGGGTACAGAACTCGAATCCTAGTAAAAAGACCAGACTTGATGTTTGACTGAGACTGGAGGGACCCTGGAAGACATGGCCCCCGGACTCTCTGTTAGCTCAAAACTAAAACCATTCCCGAGGCCAACTCTTCAGGCAAAGATCAAACTGGACTATGGGACATAAAATGATACTCATGAAGAACGTGCTTCTTAGCTCAAGTAGATACATGAGACGAAATGGGCAGCTCCTGTCGAGAGGCGAGATGAGAAGGCATAGAGGGCCAGGAGCTGGTTGAATGGACATGGGGAATCAGGGGTGGAAAGGAGGAGTGTGCCGTCACAGTATAGGGAGAGCAACTAGGGTCACATAACAATGTGTGTATAAATTTTTGTATGAGAAACTAACTTAAGGGAGGTGGGGCTAACACAGTGGAGCAGTCAGATATTTCCGTTGTTCCCTCTTACAACAAAGACCCGAAAAAAGAAGTGAATTGATTATATATGACAATCTAGGAGCCCTGAACATCAAAGGCAAAGTTGAGGAACCGGACTGAGTGGCAGGGGGAGGGAGAAATGGTTTGGAAGCAGCAAGGAGTTGCCAGACCTGACCCAGCGAGAGCCTGAGCCCTTGAAGCCTGATCAGCTTGGGTGTGAGCAGTGAGGCAGGTAAGCAGCGGCGCTCAGGAGGTATTTTGCACATTGGGAGAGACCCAGTGGCAGAGAGTCTACTTGGCCATCCAGAACAGTTGAGAAGCAGCCCTCGATCAGTGAAAGATAAGTACTTGTGTCTGGCCGACCAAGCGGATCAAAAACACACCCTTAGGGAAAAACCTCTCCCATTTACCTCCCTTCTCCCTGCTCTGCACTGGGTACCAGGACTGGCTTCAGCAATTGCTGAGTTCCCTGGGCAGGAAGTAGGAACAGTCACGTGCCCTGAGCCATTCTCCTGGCCTTGGAGAGTGAACAAATTAACAAACGGGAAAAACTAATCTGCCGGCTCCCCTAAGCCAGGAATTCAGGATAGGCACAGCTCCTTTGCCTAGGCACAGGCATAAGGGATCCACGGACTTTGAGTGTCTTTCCCCCTCCATAGACTTGTGTGGGCCCATTTCAACAGCATAGGCCCTCATCACCACAGAACAACAGGGTATATACCTGAAGTCTAACTTCAACTGCTTCAGCTATGAAGTGGCAAGTTTGTGACATTTGACACTGCTCAGCCCATTAAGCACAGTCTTCACCTACCCACATCAGGCGCCTGAGAACTGGTGGTTCCACCCATGCCACCTAGCCATCTGCAACAGGGGCCCAAGAATAAGAGGTGCCCCCCAGTCCTTACAGCCAACAGCACTGGGTGTTTATAGTCCAGCTGCAAAACCCACCCATCTATGTGCTCTAGGAAAGACAGACACACTTTCCTCCTGGACACCTGGGGGTGGCCACTGGCCCCGTCTTGCTCAGCCTGTGTCCTCCTGCTGCAGCCAGCTGCCTGTGCCTACAGCAATCACCCATGCCTGTCTAGAACTGTAGGTGAGAACCTACACCACATCTTGGTGGCTGACTACCTGGACACCTGCGCTGAATCCATACAGGAAGAGTGGGGAGACTCCTAGGTTCACATACTTAGTGGCAGGTCTGACCACCTGGGGGCAGGACATTGGAGCTTCAGGGGTGCTGGTGACTGGGCTAGCTCACACAAGCAGCCTATTGGGTATATTAAGACAAAACAAGAAGCTAGGACACAGTAAGCAAACATACAATAAATAAATATAATAACATTTATGGTTTGGAGACAACAGTCAATATCAAGTCACATAAACAGGCAGTGTGGGGATATATGCCATTTAAACATGGCTGTACTATTGACAACTGCAGCCCCCACAGACCTCTATGCTGCACAGCATGTTGGGACTTGTCCCCAACATGTTGAGACTTGTCGCCAACATGTTGTGACTTGTCACGACTTGTTTTCCCAAACCTATTGTCCCTTTACTGATGGGCTTGTTTACCTGAATTCCTTCTCCCTTGCCCGCACCCAAAGCCCATTGTTCTGTTACCTGATTCACTGCTTGCTGTATTGACTATAAATAAACTCCTGGGACTGAAGCTGGGGTCGACTCCTCAGAGTGACCCTCCTGGCCCCGCTTCTCTGTAAGAGTTGTGTTTGGTTACTGTCTCCGCCACCCTGAACATTCGCCACTGCTGCGACAGATGGTGCCCCGTGTGAGGGTGCTGTAGACATCCTTGCACTCAACCCCTGAAGGTGGTAAGTACAGGACGCGTCCATTTTAGGCTGCTCTTACATCCCCGGTAGCGGGGTTTTTCCGTGGGCGGAACTTTCCCTGATGTTCTCATCTCGGGCTGCTATAACCCCAGGAGCGGCGGGGCTTTCTCGTATGTTCCCTCAAGGGATTTCAGTCTTCGGGCCAGGAGCTTTCTTATCATTCTTTTCTTCATTTTCCTATTCCTCCTCGCTATGGGGCATTCTCTTTCTCCTGAACAACATCAACACAAAACCCAGTTGTTGGGATTGTTAAAGACCTCTAAGCTTAAGGTGTCAGAAGAAGCCCTTACCCAACTTCTGCTTTTAATTGAGTCTGCCTGTCCTTGGTATCCCTTGCGGGGAAACCTTGATGTAGAAGCATGGGAACGTATCGGTAACATCATTCGTGACATGAAC
>NW_004444023.1:5150021-5151137 GCF_000243295.1 Trichechus manatus latirostris
CCTCCTCCTCCTTTCTCAGATACCAGCAACCTCTGCCCCAACCACCTATTGGGCTCATGTTCTTAGCCCCCCTGTCTTCCACCCAGTTACTTGGGAAGAACCAGAGCCCCCTCTTTCCTCTAATGATACTGTCATTACTGGGGGACAATATTTGGCCTATTCCAAACCACTTACTAACTCTCCTGAAGAGGGATAGTTTGTACTGTCTACAAATTGGACATTCTATGCTGACGCCGTTCCTTTGTGTTTCACTACCCAGCCACGCACTGCTTCTGCATGCGTGCTTATACTAGAACAATGGTATATGAATTACATTTACTACAATGGCACCTATAAGCAACCAGCCTATTCTAAGCAATTTTTCGTAAAAACCATAGGTATTAATGGCACGTTCAGTGCCTATATTACTCACTCACCCCCTTCCATCCCTGTATGTCAACACCTACAGCTATCTCTTACAGACCGTATCGATAATACTTAGGTTATTTGTCGAACTACTAACTTTTCTTCTTTCAACATTTCACTAAAAAATTGGGGCCCTCAAGGTTTAATTTTATTACCAAATCGCTCTACTTGGCAGTGGGCAACCCCATACCATTACCTAGGACATTCTAAGTCCTGGAACCTTGGCCTAGCCAGACCCATTCTTCACTTACGTTATTCAACTACTCATTTTTCCCCATTAAAAATCCTTTCTTGGTGATTAGGTCTCCCTTTTTATGAAAGAACTCTCCGTTCAAGAACCTTTCCGAGGGGGACAAAGGATGCCAAGAACCCACTCCCCAAATTACAATGGACCCTCCATGACCATAACGATTCTGTGCTTATATGCACGTCTCGACCATACGTTTTTGCTATAACTTCTAGTCCTCCGGATATCATTAAAATAAATACCTCTTTTCAATTAACATTATCCAGTGGCTCTACTTGAATTACTCCATGTCTGTCCAGGCAAAATGACTCCACTCTTAACATCAATTCTGTATTTGTTCTTTGACAAAAAAGCCACCTTTGGCCGCCTGTTAACCTTACACGCCCTTGGCAAGATAGTTCCCCCCTCGCTCAGGTTGTTAATGCATTACAGAAAATACGAACTAAAAGGTTTCTTGGAATTCT
>NW_004444023.1:5152611-5159984 GCF_000243295.1 Trichechus manatus latirostris
ATCTCGTAGAGAAAATTTTGCTTTATCCTACCGGACACTTGTTGGACCAGTGGAAACCCTCTTGATTCTTATTTCATTAACTAAACCAAAGGGGGGAAATGTGGGGATATATGCCATTTAAACATGGCTGTACTATTGACAACTGCAGCCCCCACAGGCCTCTATGGTGCACAGCATGTTGAGACTTGTCCCCAACATGTTGAGACTTGTTGCCAACATGTTGTGACTTGTCACAACTTGTTTTCCCAAACCTATTGTCCCTTTACTGATTGGCTTGTTTACCTGAATTCCTTCTCCCTTACCCGCACCCAAAGCCCATTGTTCTGTTATTTGCTTCTCTGCTTGCTGTATTGACTATAAATAAACTCCTGGGACTGAAGCCAGGGTCGGCTCCTCAGAGTGACCCTCCTGGCCCCACTTCTCCATAAGAGTTGTGTTTGGTTACTGTCTCTGCCGCCCCGACATTCACCGCCGCTGCAACAAGGCAGACCATGATGGCTTCAGAAACTAACTTGAATTATACACTTTCACTTAAATCACAAAAAAAAAAAGTAGGAGAAACCAGTCAATGTCATTATACTTGTCAGTTTGACAAAAATGTTCTAAGGTATCAAATACGTGATCATCCAGAGCCTTGTCTCTCATAAGTACTTTATTAGGAGTGTCCATTGGTGATATTTGGCATATCTCTATTGCTACCAATGCCTTCTTTACTACTGGAAATAGAGTCATTCATTCCTTTAAATCTAACCACATCTGAGGACCAATACCAGTAAAAGGAGATAGTATTAAATGAGACTATTTCAGACTGTGATAAGCTCTCCTGAAGAAACAACAACACTCCGATGTGATGGAGAGTGATCAGCATAGGGATGGGGGGACTCCTTGGGGCACACAGGGGGAGACTGGACACTCAGAGACCAGGGAAGACGCTGGTGCCCCATCCACACCTGGGTGATTGAAGCCTGGGCTGGGACAGTAGGAAAAGCCAGGTGGTAGGAGGAAGAGAGGAACTGGGGGGAGATTTCAAAGGCAGACTGGCTAGCACTTGATGAATGATTACATCTGCGGAATTAAGAAGAGGTACCACCACCTGCCTTTCAGTGTGTTGTACTGTGGTGGTGTCTTAGTTATCTAGTGCTGCTGTAACAGAAATACCACAAGTGGACGGCTTTAACAAAGAGAAATTTATTCTCTCACAGTCTAGAAGGCTAGAAGTCCAAATTCAGGGCACCAGCTTCAGGGGAAGGCTTTCTCTGTCGTCTCTGGGGGAAGGTCCTGGTCATCATCTTCCCCATTCGAGGAGCTTCTCAGTGCAGGGACCCCAGATCCAAAAGCTCTTGTTTCTTGGTGGTATGAGGTCCCCCTGTCTCTCTGCTCCCTTCTCTCTTATATCTCAAAAGAGACTGACTTGAGACACAACCTAATCTTGTAGTCTGAGTCCTGCCTCTTTAACATAACTGCCTCTGATCATGCTTCATTAACATCATAGAGGTAGGATTTACAGCACATAGGATAATCACATCAGATCACAAAATGAAGGGCAATCACACAATACTGGGAAATGGGAATCATGGCCTAGCCAAGTTGACACGTATTTTGGGAGGACACAGCTAAATCCATGACAGGTGGCTTGCATGTTGCTGTGATGCTGGAAGCTATGTCACCAGTAATTCAAATACCAGCAGGGTCACCCATGGTGGACAGGTTTCAGCAGAGCTTCCAGACTAAGAAAGGAGAGAAAGGCCTGACAATCTACTTCCGAAAATTAGCCAATGAAACCCTATACATCACAGCAGAATATTGTGCAGTATAGTTCTGGAAGATGAGCCTTCTAGATTGGAAGGCACTCAGAATACATTGTTGTGGCGACAACAAAGGACTCAATAACACTGACGATCATGAGGATGGCGAAAACCATTGTTTCATTCCATTGTGCATGGGGTCATCATGAGTCAGAGACAACTTGACAGCAAATAACAACAACAAGAGGTAGGAGACAAAGATGTCTCCCTGGATAAGCCCAACTGGTTGTGGCAGAAGAGACTATTGAGAACTCTACTGTTAGCAACATTGCAGCTGCTGTGAAAGAAGTAGTATCTTTACTGTTGTTGCTGCTGTTGAGTCGATTCCAACTCATAGCTACCCTATAGGACAGAGTAGAACTGCCCCCATAGGGTTTCCAAGGAGAGGCTGGTGGATTCGAACTGCTGACCTTTTGGTTAACAGCCTGGACTCTTAACCACTTCACCTTTACTAGAACAGATTAATTCAGCCTCTGATAACACAGAATGTGGCTATTGATCTGCTGAAAGTATTCTTTACGTACTCTCCATGAAGGAGCATTAGAAGCAGTTCACATTCACCTCTGATTGATGACAGGCTACACAGACACCCACACACACCACACACACACAAACAAGTGCATGTGTAACTGGTGAAATCTGAATAAGCTCTATGGATTGCACCAATATCAAACCCTAATCTTGATATTGCACTATTGTTATGCAAAATATTAATAATTGGGGAGGCTGAATGAAGAGTGAACAGGACCTCTCTGTACACTTCTTTGCAACTCCCTGTGACTCTAGAGTCATTTCAAAATAAAAAAGCACTCCTTCTTAAAAGCTTCCGAGTGGCCATCTAAGATACTACTATTGGTTTCTACTCGCCTGGAGCAAAACAGAAAGAAGGAAACCAAACAGTCACAGAAGAAACTAGTCTACAGGACAAACAGTCTACACAAACCACAGACTCATCTACCGCGATACCAGAGGAACTAGATGGTGCCCAGCTACCACTACCAACCATTCTAATCAGGGCCACCATACATGAACCCTGACAGAATGGCAGAAAAATGTGGAACAGAACCTCAAATTCCTAAAAACAAAACAAAACCAGACCTACTGGACTGGTTGACACTGTAGGAATCCCAGAGATTATTGCCTTGAAATATTCTTCAAACCTTGAAGCAAAACTAACCTGTGAGGTCACCTGGTAGCTAAATAACAAATTTGGGGCTCAAAAAATAATGAATATCACCTGTAAGTACTATGACCCTTTAAAAAACCACCTATATGAGACCAAAGAGTCAACAATTACTTTAAAACAAAGATGAGAATGTAAGGAGGTAGAGAAACCAGATTAATGGAAGCAAAATAACCAGAGCAGAAATAATGTGAAAGTTCATGCATTGTGAAGAATGCAACCAATGTCACTAAACAACTTGCACAGAAATTGCTGAATGGAAACCTAAACTACTGTGTAAACCTTCACCAAAAACATAGTGAAATATTATTTAAACAAAAAAAAGGCATTCCTTAAACATAAGGGACAGGTTAAACATTAGAATTTTCAATAACAACTTCATTGAGATATCAGTCACAGAATACATAATTCATTCATTTAAATGTGCACAATTCAATGGTTTTTAGTATGTTCACAGAGTTCTGCAACTATCACCACAATCAATTTTAGAACATTTTTGTCACCCCAAAAAGAAAACTTGTACCTACTAGGTATCACCCTCCAATCCCCTCCTCCCAGGCCTAGGCAACCACTAATCTACTTTCTGTCTCTATAGATTTACCTATTCTGGACATTTTATGTAAATGTTATCATACAACTTGTAGCCTTTGGCAACTAGTTTCTTTCATGTAGCGTTATGTTTCCAAAGTTCAGCCATATAGCATATATCACTACTTCATTCCTTTTTATGGCTGAATAATATTCCACGGTATGGATAGACCACATTTTGTCTATCCAGTCATCAGTTGATGGATATTTGGGTTGTTTCCACTTTTTGGCTATTATGAATAGTACTGCTATGAATAATCATGTACAAGTTTTTGTCTGAGTGGTGTACACTTTTAGTACACTTTTTCAACAGTTAAACTTTATTCTATAATGATTTCTTTGACACATATTCCTAAATAGTTGAGCTTCAAATGCATTATTATCAGTTATCCTTATTATTTTTAATGGATAGTATGTCACAGGTTGGGTTCCCCAGTGTTACGGATTGAATTGTGTCCCACTAAACTTAGGCTGAAGTCCTAAGCCCTAACCGTTGCATCACCAGGGCTCAATTCCATAGGTGTAGGGGTTAGGATTCCAGCACGTATTAGGGGGCGGGGTGGAGAGGAGCAAAATTCAGTCCATAACAGAAGCATAACGTTAATTACCTCCTGACTCCTCACAACAACCCTCCGACTTAGGTATGTTGTGCCCATTTGACAGTGGAGGAAACTGAGCAGTGAGGTAACTTGTTCAAACTTCTGCTCTTAGTTGTTGATGGGGCTGAAAGCTGAGCCAGGTTCTGCCCATCCCCACACTGCAAAACTCCCTGTTGTTCTTGTCAGGTGCCAGGGAGTTGATTCTAACTTATGGGGACCCTATAGGACAGAGTAGAACTGTCCAATAGGGTTTCCAAGGCTGTAATCTTTACATAAACAGACTGCCACATTTTTCTCCCCTGGAGTGACTGGTGGGTTTGAACCTCCCACCTTTCGGTTAGCAGCCCGGCACTTAACAGTTGTGCCACACCCATACAGTAGTTATATCCTATTCACATAGAGACCTGTTGACTCAGGAATCCCCTTCAAGTGTCCCTTCCCAGGGAAGCCCTGGGCCCTCCAGACAGATCTGAGTCCTCACTGGTGAACCTTGATCTCCGAGTACTTGGTGGTGCTAGTGGCCTCCTAGCCCTGAGGCTCCCGGGGCCTCAGACCATGGAAGACGAGGGAGGCATACTGGAGTTCCTGCTGTTCTCCTGAGGTGGGGGGAGCCACAGCCAGGCTTGGGCAGTCTGGGGGGCTGCCTGGCCAGGACTCCTGCCAGGGATCCTGAGTGGAGGGGAGAGAAGGGGATCAAAGTAGGATAACAGGAGGCGGGGCCAAGATGGTGGAGTAGTCCGACACTTCCTGTGGTCCATCTTACAACAAATACCAAAAAAACAAGTGAATTGATTATATATGACAGTCTAAGAGCCCTAAACATCAAAGGAAAAGTTGAGGAATTACACGGAGTGGCAGGGTGAGGGAGAGATGGTTTGGAAGCAGCGAGGAGTTGCCAGAACTGACCCGAAGGGGGCCAGTACCCTTAAGGCCTGATCAGCTCACATGAGCGGTGAGGCAAGCAGTAATGCTCGGGAGGTGTTTTCACATCAGGAGAAACCTAGCAGCAGACAGTCTACTTGGGCATTGAGAACCAGTGAAAAGAAGCATTCGGTTGGCAAAAGATAAGTACTTGCATCTGGCCTGCCACACAGATCAAATAACACCCCCTTTGGGAAAAACCTCTCCCCCATTTATCTCCCCATTCCCCGCTCTGCACCAGGTCCCAGGCTGGCTTCAGTGATTGACGTGTCCCCTGGGCCAGAAATACGACCCGTCACGTGCCCTGAGCCATTCTCCCAGCCTTGGAGAGGGAATGAAATAACAAACAGGGAAAAAATAATCTGCTGGCTCCCTTAAGCCAGGAACTCAGGGTTGGCACAGCTCCTTTGCCTAGGCACAGACACAAGAGGTCTGTGGACTTTGAATGCATTTCACCCCTGCGTAGACTTGTGTGGGCCCCTTTCAACAGCATAGGCCCTCATTACCATAGTACAACAGGGTATATATCTGAAGTCTAACTTTAACTGTTTCAGCTGTGGGGTGGCAGGTTCATGACATTTGACACTGCCCTGACCATTGGGCCGGTTCCTCGCCTGCCCGCATCGGGGGCCTGAGACCTGTTGGCTCCACCCACACCACCTAGCCACCCGTGACAGGGAGCCAAGAATAAGTGGTGCACCCTAGTACTTACAGCCAATAGCATTGGGTGCTCACAGTCCAGCTGCAAAACCCACCCACCTACACGCTAGGGAACACGGATATTCCTTCCTCCAAGACACTCGGAGGCAGCCATTGGTGCCATGCCTTGCTCAGCGTGTGACCCCCTGCTGTAGCTGGATGTCTGTGCCTACACCAATCACCTATGCCTGTCTAGAACTGTAGGTGAGAGCCTGCACCACAGTTGGTGGCCAACCACCCGGACACCTGAGCTGAATGCATACAGGAGGTGTGGGCAGACTCCTGGGCTTACATACTTAGTGGCTGGTCTGGCCACTTGGTGGCAGGACGTTGGAACTTCAGGAGTGCTGGTGACTGTGCTAGCTCACATGAGCAACCTATTTGGGCATATCAAAACAAAACAAGAAGCTAGGACACAGTAAGCAAACATAAAATAAATATAGTAACTTATTGATGGCTCGCAGACAACAGTCAATATCAAATCACATAAAGAAGCAGACCATGATGGCTTCAGCAAGCTCCCAAAATAAAGAATGAAGAAATTTTCCAGAGGAAGAGAATTTCTTGTAATTACTGGAGGCAGAATACAAAAGATTAATATACAGAACCCTTCAAGATATCAGAAAGGAGATCAGGCAAAACGCAGACCAAGCCAAGAAGACACAGATAAAGCAAGAGAGGAACTTAAGAAGATTAGAGAGGAGCATAATGACAAATTTAACAGGCTGCAAGAATCCATAGAGAGACAGCAATCACAAATCCAGAAGATTAACAATAAAATTTCAGAATTAGGCAACTCAATAGAAAGTCATAGGAGCCGAATTGAGGCAATGGAAGTCAGAATTAGTGAGACTAAAGATAAAGCACTTGACACCAACTTCTTTGAGGAAATCCATACAGAGACAGCTATCACAAATCCAGAAATTAGCAATAAGATTTCAGAATTAGACAACTCAGTAGAAAGTCATAGGAGCCGAATTGAGGCAATGGAAGTCAGAATTAGTGAGACCGAAGATAAAGCACTTGACACCAACTTCTTTGAGGAAAAATCAGATAAAAGGATTTTAAAAAATGAAGAAACCCTAAGAATTATGTGGGACTCTATCAAGAAGAATAACCTACAAGTGACTGGAGTACCAGAGCAGGGGGATAACAGAAAATACAGAGAGAATTGTTGAAGATTTGTTGGTAGAAAACTTCCCTGACAATGGTGAATGATGAGAAGATATCTATCCAAGACGTTCATCAAACCCCACACAAGGTAGATCCCAAAAGACAGTCACCAAGACATACTATAATCAAACTTGCCAAAATCAAAGAGAGAATTTTAAGAGCGGCTAGGGATAAATGAAAAGTCACCTACAAAAGGGAGTCAATAAGACTATGCTTAGACTACTCAGCAGAAATCATGCAGGCAAGAAGGCAATGGGATGACATATATAAAGCCTTGAAGGAAAAAAATTGCCAGCCGAGAATTATATATCCAGCAAAACTGTCTCTCAAATATGATGGTGAAATTAGGGCATTTCCAGATAAACAGAAGTTTAGGGAATTTGCAAAAACCAAACCAAAATTACA
>NW_004444023.1:5160084-5321015 GCF_000243295.1 Trichechus manatus latirostris
AGTAGTTTAAACTTAGAAAAATAGGGGTAAATATTAAGGTAACCACAAAGGAAACTAACAATCCTACACATCAAAATAAAGAACAAGAAAAATATAAAGACTCAGCAAATACAAAATCAACAACAATGAAAAAGATGAAAAGAAAATACATAAAAAAGACTCAGCACAGAAAATTAAGTGGAACAAAGAAACTGTCAACAACACATGAAAAAAGACATCAAAATGACAGCACTAAACTCATAACTATCAGTAATTACGCTGAATGTAAAAGGACTAAATGCACCGATAAAGAGACAGAGAGTGGCAGAATGGATAAAAAAACATGATCCATCTATATGCTACCTACAAAAGACACACCTTAGACTTACAGACACAAACAAATTAAAACTCAAAGGTTGGGAAAATATACATCAAGGAAACAACACTCAAAAAAGAGCAAGAGTGGCAATACTAATCTCTGACAAAATAGACTTTAAAGCAAAATCTACCACAAGGATAAGGAAGGACACTATATAAAGATTAAAGGGTCAATACACCAGCAGGACATAAGTATAATAAATATTTATGGACCCAATGACAGGGCTCCCAAATACATAAAACTCTAACAACATTGAAAAGAGAGATAGACAGCTCCACAATAATAGGAGGAGACTTCAACACACCACTTTCAGTGAAGGACAGAACATCCAGAAAGAAGCTCAATAAAGACATGAAAGATCTAAATGCTATAATCAACCAACTTGATCTCATGGACATATATCAAACACTCCACCCAACAGCAGCCAAGTACACTTTCTTTTCCAAAGCACATGGAAGATTCTCCAGAATAGACCACATATTAGACCATAAAGCAAACCTTAACAGAACCCAAAGCATCGATATATTACAAAGCATCTTTTCTGACCATAAAGCCATAAAAGTAGAAATAAATAACAGAAAAAGCAAAGAAAAAAAAAATCAAACACATGGAAACGAACAATGCCTCTTGCTCAAAAACTACTGGGTTATAGAAGAAATTAAGGATAGAATAAAGAAATTCATAGAATCAAATGAGAATGAAAACACATCCTACTAGAACCTTTGGGACACAGCAAAAGCGGTGCTCAGAGGTCAGTTTATAGCAATAAATGCACACATCCAAAAAGAAGAAAGGGCTAAAATCAAATTATTAACCCTACAACTGGAACAAGTAGAAAGAGAGCAGCAAAAGAAGCCCTCAGGCACCAGAGGAAAGGAAATAATAAGAATTAGAGCAGACTTAGATGAAATAGAGAATAGAAAAACAATCGAAAGAGTTAATGAGATCAAAAGCTGGTTCTTTGAAAGTTCAACAAAATTGATAAACCATTGGCCAAACTGACAAAAGAAGAATAGGAGAGGAAGAAAATAACCCATATAAGAAATGAGATGGGTGATATCACAACAGATCCAACTGAAATTAGAAACTCATGACCTACTTAAACTAACACAAACGGAGATAGAACAACTAAATAAACCCATAACAAAAGAAGAGATTGAAATGGTAATTAAAAAACTCCCCCCAAAAAAAAACTCTGGCCCAGACTATTTTACTGGAGAACTCTACCAAACTTTCAGAGAAGAGTTAACACCACTACTACTACAGGTATTTCAGAGCATAGAAAAGGATGGAATAGTTTCAAACTCTTTCTATGAAGCCAGCATAACCGTGATACCAAAACCAGGTAAAGACACCACAAAAAAAGAAAATTACAGACCAATATCCCTCATGAACATTGATGCAAAAATCCTCAACAAATTTCTAGCCAATAGAATTCAACTACATATCAAAAAAAATAATTCACCTGATCAAGTGAGATTTATACCAGGTATGCAGGGATGGTTCAACATTAGAAAAACAATTGATGTAATCCATCATATAAATAAAACAAAAGACAAGAACCACATGATCTTACCAATCAATGCATAAAAGGCATTTGAAAAAGTCCAACACCCATTCATGATAAAAACTCTCAACAAAATAGGAATAGAAGGGAAATTCCTCAACGTAATTAAGGGCATTTATACAAAACCAACAGCCAGCATCATCCTAAATGGAGAGAGTCTGAAAGCATTCTTTTGAGAATGGGAACTAGACAAGGATGTCCTTTATCACCACTCTTATTCAACATTGTGCTGGAGGTCCTAGCCACAGCAATTAGGCTAGAAAAAGAAATAAAGGGCATCTAAATTGGTAAGGAAGAAATGAAAGTATCTCTGTTTGCAGATGATATGATCTTATACACAGAACACCCCGAAGAATCCCCAAGAAGACTACTGGAACTAATAGAAGATTTCAGCAAAGTTTCAGGATACAAGATAACATACAAAAATCAGTTGGATTCTTATACACCAACAAAGAGAACTCCAAAGAGGAAATCACCAAATCAACACCGTTTACAATAGCCCCCAAGAGGGTAAAATACTTAGGAATAAATCTAACCAGAGATGTAAAAGATCTATACAATGAAGACTACAAGACACTACAAGAAACCAAAAGAGACCTGCATAAGTGGAAAAACATACCTTGCTCATGGATAGGAAGATTCAACATTGTGAAAATGTCAATTCTACCCAAAGTGATCTACAGATACAATGCAATCCCGATCCAAATTCCACCGGTATTTTTTAATGAGATGGAGAAACAAATCACCAACTTCACATGGAAAGGGAAGAGGCCCTGGATAAGTAAAGCATTACTCAAGAAGAAAAACAAAGTGGGACGCCTCACACTACCTGATTTTAGAACCTATTATACCGCCACCGCAATCAAAACAGCTTGGTACTGATACAACAACAGATACATAGACCAATGGAACAGAATTGAGAATCCAGACATAAATTCATCCACCTATGAGCAGCTGATGTTTGACAAAGGCCCAAAGTCTGTTAACTGAGGAAAAGACAGTCTCTTTAACAAATGGTGCTGGCATAGCTGGATATCCATCTGCAAAAAACTGAAACAAGACCCATACCTCACACCATGCACAAAAACTAACTCAAAATGGATCAAAGACCTAAATATAAGATCATGGAAGAAAAAATAGGGACAAGGTTAGGAGCCTTAATACATGGCATAAACAGAATACAAACCATAAGTAACAATGCACAAACACCAGAAAAGAAACTAGATAACCGGGAGCTCCTAAAAATCAAACACTTATGCTCATCAAAAGACTTCACCAAAAGAGTAAAAAGACAACCTACAGACTGGGAAAAATTTTTTGGCTACGACAAATCCGATCAGCGTCTAATCTCTAAAATCTACAAGATACTGCAAAACCTCAACAACAAAAAAGACAAATAATCCAATTTAAAAATGGGCAAAGGATATAAACAGGCACTTCACCAAAGAAGACATTCAGGCGGCTAATAGACAAATGAGGAAATGTTCACAGTCATTAGCCATTAGAGAATTGCAAATCAAAACTACAATGAGATACCATCTCACCCCAATGAGGCTGGCACTAACCAAAATACACAAAATAACAAATGTTGGAGAGGTTGTGGGGAGACTGAACTCTTATGCACTGCTGGTGGGAATGTAAAATGGTTCAACCACTTTGGAAAATGATATGGCACTTCCTTAAAAAGCTAAAAATAGAAATACCATTCTATCCAGCAATCCCACTCCTAGAAATATACCCGGGAGAAATAAGAGCCGTCACACAAATAGACATATGCTCGCCCAGGTTCATTGCAGCACTATTCACAATAGCAAAAAGATGGAAACAACCTAAGTGCCCATCAACAGACGAATGGATAAACCAATTATGGTACATACACATAATGGAATACTATGCAACGATGAAGAACAATGATGAATCTGCGAAACATCTTACAACATGGATGAATCCGGAGGGCATTATGCTGAGTGAAATAAAAAAGGACAAATGTTGTGTGAGACCACTATTACAGGAACTCAAGGAAAGGTGTAAATACAGAAGAAAGCATTCTTTGATGATTACAAGGGTGGGGAGGAGAGGGGAAATCACTAACTACATAGTAGACAAGGATCAACTTTGATGAAGGGAAGGACAACACACAATACAGGGAAAGTCAGCACAACTGGACCAAAGCAAAAGCAGTTTCCTGGACACATCTAAACACTTGGAGGGGCAGAGTAGCTGGGATTGGGACCTGGGGACCATAGTTTTAGGGAACATTTATGTCAACTGGCATAACATAGTTTATTAAGAAAATGTTAATTATTAAAATACTCAAAAGGATTTGTTAAGCAACTAGGAAGAAAAGCCTGGCGATCTCCTGAACCCAGTCTAGGTGTTGCTACGAAGGTATTTACATGTGATTAACATCTGCCATCAGGAGTCCCTAGATGGCGCAAATGGTTAAGCATGTGGCTACTAGCTGAAAGGTTGGTGATTCAAACATACCCAGAAATGCCTGGGAAGAAAAGTCTGGCAATCTGGGTCTGGAAGGTTACAGCCTTTGAAAATCCTGTGGAGCATAGTTCTACTCTGCAAACATGAGATCGCCAGAGTCGGAATCTAGGGGAAGGCAATGGGAACATTCACAATCCGTTGACATTGAGCAAAGGAGATGACCCTTGATAATGTCGGTGGGCCTCATCCAATCAATGGAAGGATTATGAGCCAAAAATTGAGGTTTCCTAAAGACAAAGGAATTCTGCCTCAAGATTGTAACATAGAAATCCTGCCAGAGTTTCTAGCCCACCACCTGCCCTATGGATTTCTGACTCAAAAATGCTAGAGTTTCCAGCCAGCTGCCTGACCTATGGATTTTGACTTGCTAGTCCCCACAATTGGGTGAGGCAATTCCTTAAAATAAATCCCGCTCTATCTCTATATTTATATCTTCTATTGGTTTTATTTCTCTGGAGAACTGTGACTAACACAGAAGGTCAATTTTTTTGCTGTTAGTTGCTGTCGAGTTAGCTCCAACTCATGGCAACCTTATACATAACAGAATGAAATGTTGTCCCATCATCTGCCATCTTCATGGTTGTTGGTATGTTTGAGCTCATTGTTGCAGCTACTGTGTCAATCCATATCATTGAGGATTTCCCTTGCTTTCACTGATCTTCTAATTTCTGGACTGCCAGAAGAATGGACAAGTCTATCTTGGAAGAAGTAAAGCCAGAATGCTTCTTAGAAGCGAGGATGGCAAGACTTTGTCTCACTTACTTTGGACATGTTATCAGGAGGCACCAATTTCCCAAGAAGAACATCATGCTTGGTGAAGTGGAGGTAAACAGAAAAGAGGAAGACCCTCAACAAGATGTATTGACACAGTGGCTGCAAGAATGGGTTCTAACATAGCAACAACTGTGAGGATGGCACAGAAGGAAAGCTTTCCTTCTGTCATACATAAGCTCGCCACGAGTCAGAGGTGACTTAACGGCACCTAACAACAATTACTTTACCAAACATGATATCCTTTTCTAGCAATTGGTCTTTGCTGATGACATGTCCAAAGTAAGCAAGTCAAAGTCTAGCCATCCTTGCTTCTAAGAAACATTCTGGTTGTATTCCTTCTAAGACTTATTCGTTTGTTCTTTTGGCAGTCCACGGTATATTCAATATTTTTAGGGGCCTGTTTTCAGTTGTGCAGAAATTGAAAAGCTGACTCAAATCAAGTAAGAGTCACTGAGTTAGGGAGAGAGGCCCTGCAGAGTAGCTCCTGACCCCCTTCCTGAGCTGCTGTCCCGGGAGTCTAGGCCTGCAAGTGGACGACAGGGCAGCTGTGGGACGGAGGGGGACAGGGGAGGAGGGACCTTGGGCTGACAGGTCACAGGTGGGTCATGTTCTGCTAATGTGGTGTGGTGTCCTGAGGTAAAACCCAGGCCATTTAGTTCTAAGTAATAAAAAACACCTCATCTTTGAGGGGCATATGCAGGGAAGTGAAACTTGCTTGAAGATATTTGGTTAAAAATAAGAAGGAACTGATGCTTTCTCTGTGACTTTCCAGTTCTTTGCATACCATTTCCTTCCATGATTTTGTGATAAACTCAGCAATTTTCCTCCTTAGCAACTCCCTGACATAGACAAGAGCTGGGTCTGTGGAGCACAGAGCCTGCAGGTCCACCAATGGGTGCACAGAGAACCTGAGCACTGGTCTGTGGTGTCAACAGGTCCAGGGAGGGGGGCAATGTCTCCCCCAAGTTAGGGAGAGAGCGACTCTGTGCCCCACGGACTGAGGAGGGAAATGGACTGTCTGGGTCTCTTGGTGGCGCAAATGGTTGTGCATTAATCTCCTCACCAAAAGGTTGGCAGTTCATGTCCACCCAGATGTGCCTTGGAATAAAGGCCTGGCAATATGCTTCCAAAAGATCAAAGCCATTGAAAACCCCATGGATATAGAAGAATCCTAATCAAAAGAGGGAAGATGCAGAACAGAATTGCAAATTCTCATGGACTCCAGACTTTCTGGAGCCATGGAGGCTGGATGAACCCCTGAAACTATGGTCCTGAGACAATCTTTAAACCTTAAACCAAAAATATCCCCTGAAGTCTTCTTAAAATCAAAGAATAAAACCCAAACAAAACTAGTTGCTGTCGAGTCAATTCCAACTCATAGCAACCCTGTAGGGCAGAGTAGAACTGCTCCATAGAGTTTTCAAGGAGTGACTGGTGGATTCAAACTGCCAGCTCTTTGGTTAGCAGCCATAGCTCTTAACAACTGCACCACCAGGCCTCCAAAAATCAAAGAATAGTTTAGCTTAACTAGTGAAAAATGTCTGCTTTGAGCATTATGCTCTTTAAAGAACCGTCTATATGGGATCGAAGTGACAACAGCAACTCCGAAGATTAGATTGGAACCTTAGGGGGCAGTGAGTTTATGTTAATGGGGGAGGAACAACTCAGAAAAGGAGAGTGAGAATGGTTGCACAACTAGAAGAATGTAATCAATGTCACTGACTTGTACATGTGGAAGATTTGAATTAGTGTATGTTTTGCTGTGTATATTCTCAAAGACAACAACAAAATTAAAAAAGAAAGAAAACCCCATGGAGCACATTTCTGCTCTGACACACATGGGATTACCAAGAATCAAAGTTGGCTCGATAGCAACCGCTTTTCTTAGGCAGGATATTCCAGGGGGTTAGAGGTTAGCTCCCAGGAGCCAGACAAGGGCTAGTCCTTTCTTTGGAATGTGCAGGATTTGAACACCCCAAGTTTGTTGAGTTAACCCTTTACTGCACATGGACTATCCTGAGGGAGTGGGAGAAAAGTGAGGCAGAGAAACAAGAACCTGGGGTCACCTGGACCTGGGTTTGAGGCTCCTGGGCCTGTCCTAGGAAGGCTGCGGGGACCCATGGGGCCATGTGTGCAGAGCTCATGGGAAATGCCAAGCATGAGAGCCTCTCAGTGATGTCTAGAGGGCTCTGCTCAGTGTGGGCCTCGTTGGGGAGGTACCTGGTCTCCCTTGTTCATTCTTTCATTTGATATTTATCAAGCTCCTTCTCCGTATCAGGCCTTGTTATGGACTGAATCTTGTGTCATCTAAAAATCTGTGTTGTAAATCCTAACCCCTATAACTGTGGATGGAGCACTGGTGGCCCGGTGGTTAAGCATTTGGCTGCTATCCAAAAGGTCGGCAGTTCAAATCCACCAGGCGCTCCTTGGAAACCCCATGGGGCAGTTCTACTCTGCCCTACAGTGTCACTATGAGTCGGAATCAAATCCAGGGCACCCAACAACAACATGTCTCCTTAAACCCCTCTTGACTGTGGTAATTTCTCAAATGGTCCTTGTAGGGTTTTTTTCTCCCTTTTTTCGGTTTTTATTGTGATAAAATTATATATAACAAAACATTTGCCATTTCAACTTTTTTTTTTTCGTTACTGTGGTAAATATATACATAAGAAAAGATTGCCAATTCAACAATTTTTACCTGTTCTATCAGGAGGGAACAGTCGCTGGAGAAGGACATCATGCTTGGTAAAGTAGAAAACCCAAAAACCCATTGCTGTAGAGTCAATTCCAACTCATAGTGAACCTTGGGTAAAGCAGAGTGTCATTGAAAAAGAGGAAGACCCTCAACGAGATGAATTGACACAGTGGCTGCAACAATGGGCTCAAATGTAGCAACAACTGTGAGGATGGCACGGGACCTTATGTAATACAGAAGGAAACACTGCCCATCCTGAGCCATGCATGTGTGGAAAAAGTAGGAAGAGGCAGGCGATCTCCCAGGAACCTTGGGCTGCTGAGGTTCCTCTTCTGTGGACAGTCCCTGCCCCTCCCTGCTGAGGCTTCCTGTCAGAGCTTCCTTTCCAGACAGACAGACAGACAGATCCAGAAGACAGAGGGTGCCAGGTCCAGCTCCCCTAACTGCAGAGATGCAGCCACTGCTGCCGCTACTGCTGCCGCTGTTGTGGTGGATCGAGTGTGTTGGGGGCCAGGGGTCCCAGGCAGGGGCTGGGGCTCCCACTAATCCTCGGTCTCCCCCAGAGTCCCGGGATCTGGATGACAAATACCAGCTGCAGGTGCAAAAGTCGGTGACGGTGCAGGAGGGCCTGTGTGTCTTGATACCCTGCACCTTCTCCTACCCTCCAGGTGGCTGGAACCACCCTGACCCAGTTTTCGGCTACTGGTTCCGGGAACAGGCCAATCCCATGTTGGATGCTCCAGTGGCCACAAACAACCCACGCAGGAAAGTAAACTCTCAGACCAGAGACCGATTCCAGCTCCTCGGGGACCCCGGGGACAGGAGCTGCTCGCTGGTGATCAGAGACGCACAGAGGAGGGACATGGCCGTGTACTTCTTTCGGGTGGAGAGAGGAAATTATGTGAAATTTAGTTTCATGAAATACACGCTATCCCTGGAAGTGACAGGTATGGAGCTGGCTCGAGCCAGGATGGGCTGGGAAGTCACTGTGACAGATGGGCCACAGTCTGGGGGCTAGGATCCCCCCTCTCTCCTCCCCAGGCCTGACAAAGAAGCCTGATGTCTACATCCCTGAGACCCTGGAGCCGGGACACCCAGCGACACTGCTCTGTGTTTTTCCCGGGAACTTTGAGGGCTGTCCGGCCCCCACGTTCTCCTGGACGGGGGCGGTCGTCTCCCAACAAGCAGCTGGACCACAAGCCTCCCTTTTCTCAGTGCTCACCCTCACACCGAGACCCCAGGACCACAACACCCAACTCACCTGTCGAGTGGACTTCTCCAGAAATGGCATGAGCATTGCGAGGACCGTCCGACTGAGTGTGGCCAGTGAGTTTGGGGGCAGGCAACTGGGGTGTGGGGACAGGCCAGGTGCACAGGGAGGTGAGAAATCACCATGACAACCAGCAGGCTGGAGCTCCGGAGGGTCCATGGGAGGAAAAGTGGGTCCTGGGAAGCTGCCTTTGCCCTGGGAGGTGACTGGGACAGTGTGATCCTCTGGGCAGAGCTGTGTCCGCGGTGCTGGCTGTCCCTGGTCCTCCCTGGGGCACCACACTGTCTTTCCCGGGGTGCTCTCTCTGGCTGGGTGGCTGTGGGGAAACACTCCTCCCAAAGCCAACTCACAATCTTTTTGCAGATGCCCCAAAGGACGTTGTCATCAGCATTTCCAGGGCTAAAGGGTCAGGTACCAGTGTGTGGGGGGGGTGGGGGGGCAGTGATTTGAGCAGGGACTAAGCCAGTCCATTTGGGGGAACAAAAAGGTTTTGGGGGCCTTAGGGAGCTGGCGCCCCTCCCTGCAACTCTCCCCCTCCCTCTCCAGCCCCAGAGCCCCAGGGAAACATCTCACATCTGGAAGTCCAGAAAGGCCAGTTTCTGAAGCTGCTTTGTGCGGCTGATGGCCAGCCCCGGGCCACATTGAGCTGGGTCCTGGACGACAGGGTGCTTTCCTGGTCCCCTTCATCGGGTTCCAAAAACCTGAGGCTGGAGCTGCTTCGGGTGGGGCCCCAGGACACAGGGCACTACACCTGTCGAGCAGAGAACAGACTGGGCTCCCAGCAGCGCTCGCTGGACCTCTCTGTGCAGTGTGAGTGTGAGGGTGGGTTTACAAGAGGGGGGACAGTGTGGCAGCGGGGGCTCTGGAATCAGTTCCCAGAGCTGGGAGGGGGCCTGTCCCCAGGGTGATGGCAGCAGGCTTCCTACCTGTCTGAATTCTTGTGTGGTTTGTACCTGGGGCTCAGCAATCTCCCCACAAACCCCTAGCCCCAGGATGGCTCCCTTTTGCCCACAGGGAAGCCTCTGCCCACCTTGAGCCAGGCGCCTGTCTCCTTTTCAGATCCTCCAGAGAACCTGAGAGTGATGGTGTCCCAAGCAAACAGGACAGGTATGAAGGAGGGACAGAGAACGACACCGTGGGCCCGGGTATCTGGAACACTGGTATGAAAGAGGGTCCCTGTACCCTCCATTCCACGTCTATCCTGCCTCTTTGCTTCCCTCTCCCTTCCCCTCAGTCCTGGACAACCTCAGGAATGACATGTCCCTCCCAGTCCTGGAGGGCCAGTCCCTGAGCCTCGCCTGTGTCGCTGACAGCAGCCCCCCTGCCACCCTAAGCTGGGTAAGGGGGAGACAACCCGTGAGCCTCTCGCAGCCCTCGGACCCTGGGGTCCTAGAGCTGCCTCGGGTTCAGAAGCAAGACGAAGGGAAGGTCACCTGCCAAGCTCAGAACCTGCTGGGCTCCCGGCGGGTCTCTCTGCGCCTCTCTGTGCTCTGTGAGTGTGGGGGCCCCGGGAGGCAGGACGCCCGGGTCCTGGGTGGGAGGGGCCGCCGCTGAGCTCTCCCCTCCCTCCGCACAGACGCCCCGCAGCTGTTCAGCCCCTCCTGCTCCTGGGAGGCCCAGGGTCTGCGCTGCAGCTGCTCCGCCCGAGCCTGGCCCGCCCCCTCCCTGCACTGGCGGGTTGGGGACCACCTGGTGGAGGGAAACAGCAGCAACTCCTCGGTCATGGTCACCTCCCGCTCCGCGGGGCCCTGGGCCAACAGCTCCCTGAGCCTCCGCGCTGGGCTCAGTCCCGGCCTCGGAATCGGCTGCGAGGCCCGGAACGACCATGGCGCCCACAGCGTCACGGTCCTACTGCTGCCAGGTCGGGGGTCAGATAGGGGCTGAGGCTTGGGCGGAAGAAGTGTCGATTCTAGAAGAACTTGGGGGCAGAGTCTCTGGGGCTGGAGGAAAGGGGTGTGTTTGGTGTTGAGGGCTGGGGGCTCATCAGTAGGAGTGCTCACATTCTGTGGGAGGAGGGTGGTGCTCAAGGGTCCTGGGGCTCAGAGGGAAGTCACCCTAAATCCCTCTCGTCAGCAGGGAAACCCCAGTGTGAGGGAGGATTTGTTCAGGCGGCCGTCGTGGGAGCTGGTGTCGCCTCCACGCTCTTTCTCTGTCCCTGCCTCATCTTCCTCATGTGAGTGTCCTTCCTTGAGGGGGGGAGGGGGTGCGGGCCCTGGATTCCCCAAGAATCCCAGGTGGAGGAATCTGAATGGGGCAGTGGTTGCTGTGAGAATTGGGTCTTGGGCCAGAGATTCAGAAAACCAGTTTCTGCAGAGTCGATTCCAACTCCTGGTGACGCCCTGTGTATCAGAGTAGAACTGCACTCCATAGGGTTTTCAATGGCAGGTTTTTGGGAAGTAGATACCCAGGCTTTTCTTCCACGGTGCCATAGGCTGGATTTGAATGATCAACTTTTCTGTTAGTAGCTGAGAGCAAACCATTGTGCCATCCAAGGACCTAGGAACTTGAGAACCAAAAACCAAACTAGTTGCCATTCAGTCAGTTTCAACTCATGGTGGCCCTGTGTGTGTCAGAGTAGAACTGTGCTCCATAGGGTTTTCAATGGTTGATTTTTCTGGAAGTAAATGGCCAGGCCTTTCTTTCAAGGCACCTCTGGGTGGGTCCGAATAGCTAATTTTTCATTAGCAGTCAAGCGCTTAACTGTTTGTACCACCCAGGGACTCCTAAAACAAACCCCTGGCAGACATTCATGGGGTCCCGGGGTGGTGCAAACGGTTAAGTGCTCAGCTACTAACTAAAAGGTTGGTGATTCGAATCCACCTAGAGGTGCCTCGGAAGAAAGGCCTGGTGATCTGCTTCTCAAAAAAATCAGCCATTGAAAACCATGTGAAGCGCAGTTCCACTCTGACACACATGGGGTCACCATGAGTCAGATTCAACTTGACGGCAACTTGGAAGAGATTCAGAGCAGGAGTAAATTCCCACTCTTGAGCCCAGTCTTCCAGGAGGGGGCTTGTGTTCTCCTAATAAAAGTCATCAGGCTAGACATGGTGCCCACGCCCCTCCCAGCCTGGGTCAGCCCTTCTAGCCTCTTAAGCAGGGGGCAGCAGTCCTACCCCAAGCCCACAGCCTCCTGCCTGAAGGCCCTGGGCTCCTCCCTCAGGGTGAAGACCCGAAGGAAGATGGCAACCAAGACAACAACTGGAGGATCCGGTGCCCCCTCTGTCTTGGGAACCATCACGTGGGTGAGCGATGAGTCCTCTGTCCATCGACGTCCCATCTGGTTACCTTCCCGGGAAGACTGTCACCAGGCTTCTCTGATGACTTAGGTTATCTTCTTGCCCCAATAAGCTTTTTCTCCTGGGTCCCTATCAACTCGGTCACCCAGTCCAGTGACCAAGGAGTCACCTCCCTCTGCCTTCTGTCTTGTCTCCCAGAGCTGGAGGATCACCAAGAGCTGTTGAGCTCCAGCTGGGCCCTTCCTGTCCCCACCTCCTCATTTCTGTCAGGACCCCTGGCCCACTTTCTTCCTGCTTCCCCAAGACAAAATGCCAGAGGGATCTCCCCAAAATAATTATTGTTAACTACAAAGTTCAAGAGTCCCCAAGACCACCCACACTTCAGACACCAATTCTTAATGCACATCCACTTGCCCCTGCGCTTACATGCCTCAGGTCCTCCCTGTTGCCTAGAGATCAAGTCCAAACTCCTTAATTCCCATCAAATCTTGACAGGGTCTGACTGTAAAGGTGTCTCACTTTCCCCTCTCCCTGTCTCCCACCCACCATGCCCCCACATGTGTCCCAGCCACACACACACCTCAATGCTCCCAGCCAGCTAGTAACTTTTTGTGACTTTGCATGTGCTAGGATCTCCAGTGGTGCAACGGTTAAGTGCTCGGCTATTAACATAAAAGGTTGGCAATTTGAACCCACCCAGTGGCTCTGCAGGAGAAAAGACCTGCCTATCTGCTCCCATAATTACAGCCTAGGAAACCCTATGGGGCATTTCTACTCTGTCATATGGGGTCGCTATGAGTCGGAATCACCTTGATGGCAATGGGTTTTCTTTTTTTTTTTGGTAACACAATTTCACAATTGCATCCAGATGCCTGAACCTGTGAAATACCAAGAGCTCCCTGAGGGCAGGGTCCCACAAAACCAAAACCCATTGCTGTTGAGTCGATTCCGACCCACAGCAACTCCATGTGACAGACAGAACTGCCCCATAGGGTTTCCAAGGCTGTAATCTTTACAGTAGCAGATTGCCAGGTCTTTTCTCCTGTGGAGCAGCTGGTGGGTTTAAACAGCCGACCTTTCAGTTAACAGCCGAGCTGTTAACCACTGTGTCATCAGAGTTCTTCAGGGCAGTTTCCAGGGCTGAGCAAATCCCTGTCCTCATCACATCACTCCATTCTTGTGCATCCTACCACAATTTGCAATTAGATAGTAATTTCATTGACTACTACCTTCATATCTGCCTCCTTTACCACACTGGAAGCTGCGTGAGGTCAGGTATGGTGCCTGCTCAGTTCCCCACTGAACATCCAGGGCCTGGCACAGGGGAGCTGTTCAATAAGACAGTGGGCGCTGGAGTTAGAGAGCCCTGGGCATGAATCTGGGCCTCACCACTAATTCAGTGTGTGATTTTGGGATATTTACTTAGCCTCTCAGCCTCAGCTTCTCCATCTGACAAATGCGGATAATAGCACCTTCCCAGGAGTCCCTGAGTGGTACAAACGGTAAGTATTTGACTACTAGTTCAAAGGTTGCCAGTTTGAACCTACCCAGAGGTGCCTTGGAAGACAGGCCTGGTGATCTGTTTCCAAAAGGTCCCAGCCTTGAAAACCCTATGGAGCCGTTCTACTCTGCACCGTGGGGTCGCCATGAGTCAGAAATGACTCAACGGCAACTAACAACAGCACCTCCCCAGTTAGTTTTGGGAGGATTTTATGAGACTGGCAATTGATGAGCGAGGGCCAGGTATTGTTGTTGTGTGTGATAGAGCCCATTCTGAGTCATAGTAACTCTAAGTGAGAGAAGAACTGCCCCATAGGGGTTCCTAGGATGTAATCTTTATGGAAACAGATTGCGACATCTTTCTCCCTTGGAGCCGCTGGGTGGGTTCCAACTGCCAACCTTTGGGTTACCAGCCAAGCTTAACCATTGTGCCACCAGGGCTCCCTCCAAAAACTCCAAACCCGTTGCCGTAGAGTCAATTCTGACTCATAGTGACCCTATAGGGCAGAGTAGAACTGCCCTGTATGGTTTCCAAGGAGCAGCTGATGGATTCGAACTGCCGACCTTCTGGTTAGCAGCCGTAGCTCTTACCCTCTGCACCACCAGGGCTCCCAACGCCCCTTAACCAGGTATTATTACACTTAAATGTTTGTTGAATGAATGAGGGTCTGGTAAATGTTTTCGAAATGAATGGATCAAAGACCAAATGCTCAGTTTCCAGGTTTGATTGTGGAGCCTGTCTCCTTCTCCTGGCCCCCATTTTCCTACTTTGATCCCCTTCTCCCCCCTCCACTCAGGGTCACAGGCAGGATTCCTGGCCAGGCGGCCTCCCAGACTGCCCACCCCCAGCTGTGGCCACCCCCACCTCAGGAGAAGAGGAGGAACTCCATTACGCCTCCCTCGTCTTCCACGGGCTGAGGCCCCAGGAGCCTCAGGGCCCGGAGGCCACCAGCACCACCGAGTACTCGGAGATCAAGGTCCGCCAGTGAGGACTTGCCCAGAGCCCAGGTCCGGCTGAAGCGCCCAGGGCTTCCCTGAGAAGGGACACTTGAGGGGGATTCCTGAGTCAACAGTTCTCCACGTGAACAGGATTTAACCACTGTATGGGTGTGGCACAACGTTTAAGCGCCAGGCTGCTAACCGAAGGTTGGTGGTTCAATCCCACCAGCCACTCTGGGGGAGAAAGATGCGGCAGTCTGCTTCTGTAAAGATTACAGCCTTGGAAACCCTATGGGGCAGTTCTACTCTGTCACATGGGGTCGCCATGAGTCTGAATCGACTCAACAACACCTGACAGAACAACATGGGAGTTTCACAGTGTGGGGACGGGCAGAACTGGGCTCAGCTCTCAGTCCCATCCCTACCTAAGAGCAGGAGTTCGAACAAGTCACCTCACTGCTCAGTTTCCTCCTCTGTCAAATGGGCACGACAAACCTAAGTCACAGGGTTGTTGTGAGGAGTCAGGAAGTAATTAATGTGATGCTTCTGTTATGGACTGAATTGTGCCCCCCACCCCAAATATGTGCTGGAAGCCTACCACTACATCTGTGGAAGTGAGCCCTGGTGATGCAAGTTAGCGGTTAGGACATCAACATAACTTTAGGGGGACACAATTCAATCTATAACACTGGGGAACAAAACCTGTGACATACTATCTATTTAAAAATAATAGAGATAACTCTAATTATAGTACATTTGAAACTCAAATATTTAGGAATATATATCAATGAAATCACTATAGAATAAAGTTTAACTGTTGAGAAAAGTGTACTAAAAGTGTACACCACTCAGACAAAAACTTGTACGTGATTATTCATAGCAGTATTACTCATAATAGCCAGAAAGTGGAAACAACCCAAATGTCCATCAACTAATGAACAGATAAACAAATGTGGTCTATCCATACAGTGGAATATTATTCAGCCATAAAAAGGAATAAAGTAGTGATAATGCTACATGGCTGAACTTTGGAAACATTATGCTACGTGAAAGAAGCCAGTTGCCAAAAGCTACACATTGTATGATTCCATTTATATAAAATGTTCAGAATAGGTAAATCTATAGAGACAAGAAGTAGATTAGTGGTTGCCTAGGCCTGGGAGGAATGTGGAGATTGGAGGGTGATACCTAATGGGCACAAGTTTTCTTTTGGGGGTGACAAAAAATGATTGTGGTGATGGTTGCAGAACTCTGTGAACATACTAAAAACCATTGAATTGTGCACATTTAAACAAAGTGAATTGTGTATTCTGTGACTGATATTTCAATAGTTAATTGAAAATGTTAATGTTTAACCTGTCCCTTATATTTAAGGAGTGCCTTTTTTTAAATAGTATTTTACTGTGCTTTCAGTGAAGGCTCACACAGCAGTTTAGGTTCCCATTCAGCAATTTCTACACAAATGGTACAGCGACTTTGGTTATATTCTTCACAATGCATGAACATTCACATTGTTTCTGTTCTGGTTGTTCCATTTCCATTAATCTAGTTTCTCTGCCCCCTTACATTCTCATCTTTGTTTTAAAGTATAGGTGATTTTTAAAAGAGCACAGTACTTACAGGTGATATTATTTTTTCAGCCAATTTGTTATTTAGCTACCAGGTGACCTCAGGGGTTAGTTTCAGTTCAGATTTGAAGAGTATGTCAGGGCAATAATCTCTGGGAGTCCTCCAGTGTCAACCAGTCTAGGAGGTCTGGCTTTGTTTTTAGGAATTTGGGGTTCTGTTCCATATTTTTCTCCCATTCTGCCAGGGTCCATGTATTGTGGCCCTGATTAGAACAGTTGGTAGTGGTAGCTGGGCACCATGTAGTTCTTCTGGTCTCAGGGTAGATGAGGATGTGGTTCATGTAGACTATTTGTCCTGCAGACTAGTTTCTTCCTTGAGTCTTTGGTTTCCCTCTTTCTCTTTTGCTCCAGGCAAGTAGAGACCAATAGTTGTATCTTAGATAGCTACTCAAGCTTTTAAGAAGGAGCACTTTTTTATTTTGAAATAATTCCAGAATCACAGGGAGTTGCAAAGAAATGTAGAGGTCCTATTCACCCTTCACCCAGCCTCCCCAACTATTAATATTTTGCATAACAATAGTGCAATATCAAGACCAGTGATTTGCTATTGGTCCAATCCATAGAGCTGACTCAGATTTCGCCTTTTACGCATGTAATCATTTGTGTGTGTGTGGTTTGTGTGCCTGTCTGTGCAGCCTGTCATCCACCGGAGGTGAATGTGAACTGCTTCTAATCCTTGATAAGCATGTAAAGAATACATTCGCCAGAAGAATAGCTGTATTCTGTTACCAGAGGCTAAAATAATCTGCTCTAGTGAAGACACCACTTCTGTCACAGCAGCTGCAATTGTCGCTACCACTGATTAATTTCATAATAGTCAACTCTATTCTGCCAGTTGGGCTTTATCCAAGGAGGCATCTTTATCTCCTACCTCTTCTTGTTAGCTGCTGTCAAGTTGGCTCTGACTCATGATGACTCCATGCACAATGGAATGGAACAATGATTCTGCCGCCATCCTCAGGGTCAGCAGGGTGCTTGGGTCCACTGTTGTGGCCACTGTGTATTTTGAGCACCTTCCAACCTAGGGGGCCCATCTTCAGCATTATATTGGACAATATTCTGCTGTGACCCATAGAGTTTTATTGGTGAGTTTTTAGAAGTAGATTGTCAGGCCTTTCTTTCTAGTCTGTCTTAGTCTGGAAGCTCTGCTGGAACCTGTCCACCATGGGTGACTCTGCTGGTATTTAAAATGCTGGTGGCATAGCTTCCAGCATCACAACATGCAAGCAACCACAGTACAACACACTGAAAGGCGGGTGGTGGTACCTCTTCTTAATTCTCAAATCTATTCATTCATTAAGTGCTAGCCAGTCTGTCTTTGAAATCTCTCCCCAGTTCCTCTCTTCCTCCCACCACCTGGACTTTCCTACTCTCCCAGCCCAAGCTTCAATCACACAGGTGTGGATGGTGCACCAGCGTCCTCCCTGGTCTCTGTGTGTCCAGTCTCTCCCTGTGTGCCCCAAGGAGTCCTCCCATCCCTATGCTGATCATGCTTCATCACTTCACCGTGTTTTTGTTTCTTCAGGAGTGCTTATCATAATCCAAAACAGTCTCATTTAAATACTATCTCCTTTTACTAGAATTGGGTCTCAAATGTGGTTAGATTTAAAGGTATGAATGACTCTATTTCCAGCAGTAAAGAAGGCATTGGTAGTCCATGGTGTGATGTGCCAATAGAGATAACGCAAAATATCACCATTGGACACTGTTAATCAAATACTTAGGAAAGACAAGGCTCTGGGTGATCATGTATTTGATACCTTAGAACATTTCTGTCAAACTGACAAGTATAATGATCTTGGCTGGTTGCTCCTACTTTCAATGGATGAGGTGGAGAAAGAAAAGGATGAGCTCAGGGCTTCAAATTCTCAGGTCAAGTATTGCATAAAGGACAGGAAAGTTGCTATGTGCGGTCTCAAAGAAAATCTTATCTCCTGTAGCCACAGAGCTTAGATTGCTGAAAACCAAACTCAGAAGTCTCATCCTATGAGTGGTTGAATTACACCACCAACTGAATTCTCAACCTCGCAAAGTGTCTGAGGTTAAAGTGAGAGCGTTGATTGGGAAAAAATGGATTATGAAAATTGGAATGGGGACATATGGGCAGATACTGATGAAACTGAGGGCATTGAGCCCCTAAATTACGTTGAGTCATATTTGCCAGTAGAATCAGCCCTTCTGCCCCCATCGGAGATTAATCCAACTTTGCCGCAGTAACCTACAATGACCTCCCGAGGCAGATGCCTTCAAAGACACTGCTTATTGTCCTAGGACCCACCCCCACCACCCATCTCTGCTTTTAGACCTATAACTAGACTCAAGTCCCAGCAGGCCCTGAAAAGTGAGGCACAAAGTGTGGCCCATGAGGAGGTGTGCTACACTCCCAAAGAACCACAGCCAGCTGTAGTGCTTGTTGAGGGCAAAGGGAACATGGAATTGGTAGTGGAAGAAGGTACTTATAATACCAGCTATAACCATGGGACCAGTTGCAAACATATTCATAAGAACATAAGGAAAGAATACTCCTAAGTATATATATGTGTATATATATGTATAGTTTATATATATAAAATATTTATTTTACTTCCTCTCTTATTCCATTACTTATCATAAAAGAAGCTATATTAATTCTGCATCTTCTCTGGAAAAGGGGTGCTTTTCAGTTGTATGCAGGATAGTTGTATCACATAAGGCAGAAGTATGACTTTGCTCATCTTTATTCGGAGATTACTTACGGTTTAAGGAGATATGTGTAGGTGCCTAGTTAACAAGGAGTGGACTGTGACAGTTAATTTTGTGTGTCAACCTGGCTAGGCTATAGTGCCCAGTTATTTGGTAAAACATTAGTCTAGTTGCTGATATAGAAGAGTTACATGTGATTAAATCAGCTGGCCTCAAGTAAAGCAGACTACCTTACATAATACGGGTGAGCCTTAAGCAATCAGTTTAAGGCCTTAAGAGCAAAAAAAAAAAAGGGGGGGGGGGAGTTTCCCTAGGGTGTGTTCTGCCTTCAGACTATAAATAGACATTTTGCCAGAACACTCTTCCAGTCACCTGATGTACAAATTTTGGGATGTAAGCCTGCAGGAGTCTCCAGACTACTGCCTGACCAATGGATTTTGAACTTGCTAGTCCCCTACAAAAACATGAGTCAATCTCCTGAAGTAAATCAATCTCTCTCTATGTATCTGTGTATCTATGTCTAACTGGTTCTTTCTCTAGAGAAACCTAAGTCATTTTGGTATATCTTGTTCATTCAGAATCCCCCATGTAACACAATGTATATCATACAACACACACTCAGTAAATACATGCTGAATTTTGTTGAATAAAAGGAAGATGATGTACAAGAGAGGAAAGGCAAATGGATGGAAGAATGCATGGGTAATGAATAGATGCATGAAAGTATGAATGAATAGAGGGATGGACAGATGGACAAAAGGGAGAGTGGGAGTGCAGATGGATGGATAAGTGGAAGAATGAATGGACAAATGTCTAGATGAAAGTTTGGATAGATGCATGAAAGAGTGACTAGGTGGATTAAATGATGAATGGGTAGACAGATGAATGGAGGAAAAGAGTGGATGGAATGGATGGATATATGGGAAAATCGATGAATAAGTGGAAGAATGGATGGAGGGATGTCGCACAAAAGTTTGGATAGATGAATGAAATAGTGAATGGCTGTATGAAAGGGTGGATGGATAGATGGATGTGTGGGAAAATGGATGGCTAGATGGATCGATGAACAGATGGATGGTTAAGTGGAAGAAGGGATGCAGGGGTGTCTGCATTGAAGTTTAGACAGATGAATTTAAAAGTAAATAGTTGTATGAAAGGTTGAAGGGAATGAATGGGTAGACAGATGAATGAAGAAAGGCTGGGTAGATGAATGGAAATAAATTTTCCCAGAGGAACTTATTTGGCAGATGGTAGACTCCTCCAGATCAAATCAAACAATTTATTATCAAGACAGTGATGGAAATGGTAGGCAGGGTCCCCCCGCTGAGGGGGCCAGCCCTACCCTCGCCTGTGGGCCAGAAGTCTCCTCCATCAATACCCCAGCAGCTGGCTGGAGACGAGGGCTGAAAGGACAGGACAGTCAAAAGGAGGAGATTCACATTATCTGGGGCATATCTGTGGGCTCCCTGATGCTAATCCAGACTGTAGAGCACCGCTTAAGGAAGGAGCAGGACTGCACATTGAAGGGTTCTCTCTAGAAGCTCATCTGTGATTAAACGACAGGCCGTGAATCACATTTCTTCTTTTATCTATGTCAAACTGCAGGTTCTGGAAAGTTCTAGAAGACAATAAAAATGGCTGTTGGTGTCTTGGTCATTCAAGGAACACCCTTGAAGCCCCTACTGCATGCCAGGCCCTTTGTAGGCTCTGAGGACACTATGATGAACAAGAGGGACAAGAAGCCCTCTTGGAGTTTCCAACATGGTAGAGACACTGAAAATTCCACAAACACTTCTCAGCTGCGACAGGGAGATGTGGTGAGAGAGCGGGTTGGCAGGAGGTGGAGAGGCGCTTCACCGGGGTGATCAGGGACAATCTCAGGGTCCGAGAGCCAAGTGTGAGAAGGCGCCGCTGAGCAAAAACAAAAGGGGAAAAGCATTCCAGACAGTGGGAACGGCATGTGCAAAGCTCCAGAGGTGGGATTGAGCTTGGCCTAGTCTAGAATCCAAGAGGAGGGCAGTGGATGGGGGAGGGGTGGTGTGATAGGGAAGGAGCAGTTTGGCTGGTGCATAGCAGAAGGGAGTGGTAGGGGGTGGGACAGCATAGCTGGCTGCAGAGTAGGGCAAGGGGGAGGCCAGGTTACCCAAAAGGCCAAGCCACGGAGCTGCCATCAATCAAATACACAATTGTTCAGGTTACTCAGAGACCACTGGGCTCCTCAGATGGCATGTCCTCAACTACTTGGTGGTGATCATTCCGTCTTAACCAAACTTGTCACTGCGTAAGTGGCTCCTGGAGGCTGAGCATATCTGAAGCGCTAATGATCCCAGAAAGGGCTGTTACATGTCGAGATTTTAGATTTTCATTATACTAGGTGGATAGGAAAATAATGTAAGGCAGGTGTTATGGGTTGAATTACACCCCCAAAAGATATGTGGAAGTCCTAATGCCGGTACCTGTGAATGTGACCCTGTCTGGAAATGGGGGTTTTCTTTTGTTAATGTTTATGAGGTCAAACTGGAGTAGGATGGGTCCTAAACCTAATCCCTTCTCAGTGGTGTCTTATTAAGGGGAGTGTAGACACAGACGCACACACAGGGGGAAGACAGCATGTGAGGATCCGTCTACAAGGCACGGAACACCAAGAAACATCTGGGGCTACAGAACCTGAATGAGACCAGGAAGGACCTTTCCTAGAGCCAGTAGAGAGAGAGCACAGCCCTGCTGATACCCTGAATTCTGACTGCTAGCCTCCAGAACTGTGAGAAAATAAACTCTGTTCTTTAAAGCCACCCTCTTGTGGTGTTTCTGTTACAGCAGTTCGAGGAAACTGAGACAGTGGTCAGCACTGACAGGAAGATGGACTCATTCACTCAAAGGTGATGGGTGCTGAACATCTAGCTTGAACAACTAAGTGGACAGAAATGTCTACAGACAATCTTTTTTTTCTTTTTCTTTTTTTAAACAGACAATATCTTGATGCTACTTTCAAGGCCCTGAAGCCAGGCATGCCTAAAGCTTCCCCTTTGGAATTTTCTAGCAAAAAGAACCAGTCAATTCTGCTTTCTCTTCAGACCAACTTGAGTTGGGTTTCTGCCAGTTGCAATTACTGGGGTTTGGAAAGTTTAAGAGCTCCATGAACAATCCAGAGTCTAACAGTGAAGTTGGCCTCAGCTGTAAACATCCAATAAACCAAATCCATTGCCATCAAATCAATTCCAACTCACAGAGACCCTACAGCACAGAGTAGAACTGCTCCACAGGGTTTCCAAGGAGTGGCTGGTGGATTCAAACTGCTGACCTTTTGGTTAGCAGCCTGAGCTCTTAACCACTGCGCCACCAGGGCTCCAAACATCCAATAGTATATTTATGTACATTAATATTCACTGCAGCACTATTCACAAGAGCCAAAAGGCAGAAAAAACCCAAGGGTCCATTTAGATGAAATGGATGAACAAAATGTGGTCTATTCGTGCAATGGAACACTACTCAGCCATAAAGAGAAATGACGTTCTGATGCAGCCACAACACGGATGAACCTGGAAAACATGATGCTGAGGGAAACAAGCCAGTCACAAAAGCACAAATATTACACGATCTCACTAATATTAAACACCTAGAGTGGGCAGATGTATAGGGATCAGTTTAATAATGATTGGTTGCAAGGGGTGGGAGGGACAGAGAAAAGGGAAAGTTGTTGTTTAGGTAGCATTGAGTTTTTGTTTATGGGGACGGAAAATCTGGCAATGGATATTGGTGATGGTTGCATAACATGATTGATATAATTGGTCTCACTAAATGTGAAAAATGCTGAAATGGCAAATGCTGTGCTATCCACATTTTTACAAAAAAAAAAAAAAAAAAAAACGAGTATCTGTGAAGTAGGTCTTCCGGGGCAACTCAGCATAGAGTGTTGGTCAGAGCTGGGGAAGTGGGGAAGGAGTGAGCGGGGTTTGGACTCACGGTCTCTTCCCACCTGGATACCACCTATGGCACCATGTGCAGGTCCACAGGGTCGTAGGCCGATACCCGCAGGTCCTGCAGCAGGGCTTCCAGATTGTTCCTCAGCACAGAGTAGGGCGGCTTCTCATCATATTTGAGGGACATCACCACCTTCAGGTACTCCTGCAGGGTCCCTGTGGTCAAGACACACCGCACCACGAGAGAGAGACCTTAGCAGTGCAGCCAGCTCAGAGCCTGGGAATCGGTACTCAGAGGTGACAAAATATTGACAAAATTCTTCAAGCACCAACACAGAAAATGTCCAAGATTTATTCTTCTTAAAGGAAGAAAAGGCAATTTGGAGGCCAATATAGGTTATATGGTTCCATTAAAAAATATATGTATGTCATGTCATGGGGTTGTTAACCAATGTCATAAAACAATATGTGTACTATGTGTACTGACTGTTTAATGAGAAACTATTTGTTCTGTAAACCTTCACCTAAAGTATAATAAATATATATATATGTCAGAGGAAGGAGAGTCAGGAATAGGAGATGGAAATGTAATGTGTGGCTAACTGCCTCCATGAACAACTGCCTCCTTTACCATGAGACTAGAAGAGCTGGATGGTGCCCAGCTACCATTACTGAACATTTTGACTAAAGAGTCTATAGAAAAATCCTGATCAAAAGGAGGAAAATACAAAACAATTTCAAATTCTCATGGAATCCAGACTTTCTGGAGCCATGGAGGCAAGATGAGTCCCTGAAACTACTGCCCTGATATCATCTTTAAACCTTAAACAAAAAATATCCCCTGAAGTCTTCTTTAAATCGAACAGTAGTTTGGCTTAAGTAGTAAAGAATGTCTGCCTTGAGCACTGTGCTCTTGTAAGAACTATCTATGTAGGATCAAATTGACAACAGCAACTCAAAAGATCAGGTAGGAAACTTAAGGGGCAAAGAGTTTATGTTAATGAGGAAGGAAAAACTTGGAAAAAGAGGGTAAGAATGGTTGCACAATTCGAAAATGTAATCAATGTCACTGACTTGTACATGTAGAAACTGTTGAACTGGTGTATGTTCTGCTATGTAGATTCTCAACAATGATAAAAAACAAAAATAAATTATATAAGAATATGTAAGCGCTGTACTGTCTTAAAGAACTATCTATATGGGATAAAACTGACAACAGCAACTCAGAAGGTTAGATAGGAAGCTTAGGTGGTAATGAGTTTATGTTAATGGGGGAGGAACAATTTGGAAAAGAAGGGTGAGAGATGCTATACAACTCAAAGAATGTAATCTCACTTAATAGTACATGTAGAAATTATTGAATTGGTATTGTTCTCAACAACAAAGAATAAAAATAAATTATTAAAAAATATACATGCATGTGGTTTTTTGATGTTCTTATTGTTGTTGTTCAGGGACACTTCTGGATTTATTTTGTATGGAGACTTTGGTTTTTCTCCAATGGGCACATGTTACGTATGTATTTTGAAAAACTCTAATAAAGAGAGAAAATAAAGGAGTGCGATGAGAGGCAATCTCAGGACTGGCCTGAGCCAGCCTGGTCTCGCCACGGCCCCCTGTCCCCTCATCCTTCAGGACGTACCTGAAGGTGTGTTCCACCTGCTACACTTCTCCACAAGGGACTCTGGGTTGTCCAGGAACCTGGTGGGACAGAGGCAGATGTGAAAAGTCTTTTAGGGAAGGGAAGGCAGCTTTCCTAAACAGAATGTCTAAACACACACACACACACACACACACACACACACACACACACACACGTAAACACACAAACACATGCAGTTGTTGTTGGCTGCCATCTTGTCAGCCCGATTCATGGTCACTCCACGCCCAATGGAACAAAACAATGCCCAGTCTTGTACCATCCCCATGATCAGCTGTGGACCAGACCATTGTGATCCACAGGATTTTCTATGGATGATTTTTGGAAGTAGATCACCAGGCCTTTCTTCCTAGTCTGGCTTAGTCTGGAAGCTCCACTGAAATCTGATCAGCACTATAGCACTATAGCAAGTCTCCACTGACAGATGGGTGGTGGCTGTGTATGAGATGCATTGGCAAGGAATAGAACCCAGGTCTCCCACACAGCTGGAAAGAATTTTAACACTGAACCACCACTGCCATACATATACAATAAAACCTGTGAAAGCTGGAACCCGTGTAAGGTGGAAACCTGTCAGAGAAGGAAAACTCAAATATTTTCCACTAATAGACAGGATACAAAAGCGGTAAGACTGTACCTGTCAAAGACGAAAACTTGCAAGACCCAGAAAAACAAGGCAGTCCCATCAAGTTCTGGTTCTCACATTTCACTGTATATGCACAACAGATGCACATACATATATATACTTATATACATATTGTGGTGTGATTAATCACTTTTGTGTGGCTTTTCTCATCGTCATCTTGTGACTTCTACAAAATGACTGGGTGTGACTATGCAAATAAGGTGTTTGTGGACCACCAAGGGGATTGGACAGCCTGCTAATAATGCAAATAAGGTGCATGGAACCCCTGCAGGGGGTGGGACTATGCAAATAAGGTGTGTTGAACTCTAATGAAGGGATTGGTTAGTTTTGCCATTCCACTAGGCTTAAAAGAGAGCCAATCCCTGAGCAGAGAGGGGACCTCACTATCATCAACAAGAACAGAGAGGAGTGGAACATGTCTTTTGGACCTGGGGTCCCTGTCCTGAGAACCTCCTAGACCCAGAAGACAGAGAGCTGTAACACTGGAGACAATGAGAAACAGCAGCAGAGAAACAACAGCAACAGAACCAGGAGACTGGCGCGAAATGATGCGGTGGGCTTCCTGGCCTACGGAGCAGGGTGGCTACAGTGGGTGTGCCGATACACGAAGTGCCAGAGCTGAGACTTGTCAGGCAAGAGGCTTACTGGTGGAGTAGGGTGCTTACTGTCAGAGCTAAGAAGCTTCGTTAACTAACACTTGCCAGAGCAGGGCAGATCCCAGGCCAAGGGCCAATGGGCTGAGGGCCAGAGAGAGGCCTACCTGCGGGCACGGCTGAGAAGAAGCTGTCCTGATCAAATAACTGTATCCTGAATCATTCCTGATCCTGAATTGTAACCTGTTACTTCCCTAATAAACCCCACAATTGTGAATATTGTCTGGGAGTTCTGTATGACCACTACAACAAATTATCAAAGCTAGCAGAGAAGTAGAAAGTGCCGTGGGAGGGATGGTTGGTGTCAGATTTGGTGAAAAGGTTGGAGAGAGGAGGCATGTCTGACCTCCACCTCATAGCAATCAGCCTTGGGCTGATGTTCATCAACATTCTCCTCCCATCTTGTGAATCTGGAGGAAGTCAGACGTCCCTGCACTGCATCATTTTTATACAAATATATACACATATACAGATCATATATACACACATTTATATCACACTACACATATACACACACACACGTGTATATGTATACATGTGTAACTGCGTGTATACCTGTATACATACACACACGTACATATGTACATACATATATATATACACACACGCACTACATACACACACATAGAGATACATACACAAACATAAACACACACACTTATATACGCCTGGGACTTGCACACAGAAGGCCTTGGTGAATCCACCTGGCTCTCTTCCTTCTCTTATTCATTCATTCCATCATGAACCAGAATGGACAGAAAATGAATAAATACTTGTTGAGTGAGTAGGAAAAGGCCACGCACACCAGTAAAAAGTCCCAGAGGAGGAAGGCAAGTTGAGGGGGTGAGAGGAGGGGCAGAAAGCGTTCGTGTAGCCACAACACCACCTGGTATTCCTGGTGGTGTTACTGCCTCGAGTCATTCAGAGGCTGAGCTAGTGGGTCTGGAAGGAAATAACATCATCCTCAACCCTCTCCAAAGAGCCCTGGTGGCACCGTGGTTAAATGCTCAGGTGCTAACCAAAAGGTCGGCGGTTCGAACCCACCCAGTGGCTCTGAGTGAGAAATGACCTGGAGATCTGCTCCTGTAAAGGCTGTTGTTGTTGTAATCGTTAGGTGCCATCAAGTCGGTTCTGACTCATAGCGACCCTATGTACAACAGAACGAAACACTGCCCCTTCCTGCACCATCCTCACAGTCGTTGTTATGCTTGAGCCCATTGTTGCAGCCACTGTGTCAATCCATCTTGTCCAGGGTCTTCCTCTTTTTCGATGACCCTCTACTTTACCAAGTATAATGTCCTTCTCCAGGGACTGATTCCTCCTGATATCATGTCCAAAATATGTGAGATGTAGTCTCGCCATTCTTGCTTCTAAGGAACATTCTGGCTGTACTTCCTCCAAGACAGATTTGTTTCTTCTTTTGGCAGTCCATGGTATATTCAATATTCTTCGCCCACACCACACTAATTCAAAGGCATCAATTCCTCTTCAGTCTTCCTTATTCATCGTCCAGCTTTCACATGCATATGAGAAGACTGAAAACACCATGGCTTGAGTCAGGTGAACCTTAGTCTTCAAGGTGACATCTTTGCTTTTTAACACTTTAAAGGGGTCTTTTGCAGCAGACAGGCTGTAAAGCTTACAGCCTTGGAAGCCCTATAGGGCAGTTCTACTCTGTTCTACAGGGTCGCTATGAGTCGGAATTGATTTGATGGCAGTTGCAATGGGTTCAACACTCTCAGCAGGGTCTCTGTGTCTGTACTAAGCAGCTGGGGCTCCAGAGTTACTATTGCTCATGCTGACATCAGTGATATTAGAACAACCGCAATGACCTATCTTAGTTACCCTTCACTACCTGGCTGTGACCTTTTGGAAGCGTATCACTAGGCCCCTCTTCTGAGGTACCTCTGGGTGGACTCGAACAGCCAACCTTTTGGTTAGTAGCTGAGTGTGTTTACTCTTTTGTTGTTGTTGTTGTTGTTGTTCAGAATATACACCAACTCAACAACTTTTACAAGTACAATTCAGCGATATTGTGCAACCACTCTCACCCTCCTTTTCTGAGTTGTTCCTCCCCTGTAAACATTAAGTTCACTGCCCCCTAAGGTTCCTGTCTTACCTTTTGAGTTGCTGCTGTCAATTTGATCCCATACAGACAGATCTTAAAAGAGCACAATGCTCAGGGCAGACATTCTTTACTAGTTAAGCTAAACTGCTATATGGTTTAAAGAAGACTTCAGGGGATATTTCTGGTTTAAGGTTTAAAGGTTATCTCAGGGCATCTGCTTCACTCTATTGTTTCATTGTCTGTCTCCCCCACTAGAACCTCCGCTTCCCGCGGGCAGGGATTTTTGATCCTCTTATTGACTCCTGTATCCCCCAGGCATAGAACAGAGCATGGAACTTGGCAGGTTGTGGACAAAGAACTCAATTTGGCTTTTTGTCTTTGGTTTTTGAAAATGCCGTGTGCTGTCGAGTTGATTCTGACTCATAGTGACCCCACGTGACAGAGTGAAACTGCCCCAAAGAGTTTCCTCAGCTGTAATCTTCACAGGAGCAGATCACCAGGTCTTTCTCCCACGGAACCACTGGATGGGTTCCGATCAGCAACTTTTCAGTTAGCTGCCCAGCGCTTAAGAGTTGCTTCACTAGGGCTCCTTTTTTGAAAATAGCAATTAAAGTGCTCTTTGTCTTTCTAAAACAGCGAGGCCAAACTTTGTTGTTGTTAGGTGCCATCAAGTCGCTTCCGACTCATAGCGACCGTATGTACAACAGAAGGAAACACTGCCTGGTCCTGAGCCATCCTCACAATCATTGTTATGCTTGAGCCTATTGTTGCAGCCCCTGTGTCAACCCATATAGTTGAGGGTCTTCCTCCTTTTCACTGACCGTCTACTTTACCAAGCATGCTGTCCTTCCCCAGGGACTGATCCCTCCTGATAACATGTCCAAAGTATGTGAGACGTAGTCTCGCCATCCTTGCTTCTAAGGAGCATTCTGGTTTTACTTTTTAAACAAGTGTAAATAATTAAGGGCTACACACACCCTTAGGATCCCTAGTGGCACAGTGGTTAAGCACTCAGCCGCTAACCAAAACATTGGCAGTTTGAACCCACAGCTGCTCCGCAGGAGAAAGACGTGGCAATCTGCTTCTGTAAAGATTACAGCCTTGGAAACCCTATGGGGCAGTTCTACCCTGTCCTATAGGGTTGCTGAGTCAGAATCAACTGGATGTCAGTGGGTTTTTGGACACAGGCCCTTAAACAAGTGTAAATAAGTAGGAGGCTACGTAGGCCCTACCCTGGCGACAAGCATCAGGAAGGGAGGAGGGCCGGATACAACATGGATATTCAGTGACTAGATTGATCATAACTGCATTATGGTTTCATTCCCAATGACTAGGGGACTCTGAACATTTGGGGCTTCTAGGACTGGAAGCCCTGTGCCAGGACCTCACCCAGACCTTGCCTGATGCATCTCTATGCTTGCATCCTTTCTGGTTATAGTAAATGGGTAAGTATAAGTAGTCTCTGTGAGTTCTGTGAATCATTCTAGCAAATTATCGAAGCCACTGGTGTTTGCCTGTTTGGCAAGGGGCTGGAAGGACGGACTCCTAACTTGTGGAGACACAGGTCTGGGTGGTTAGAGTCTGTTAAAACAAAAATCATATTAAGCCAATAACAGAAAATGATTGAAGTTTATTTAATAAATGATTTGCAAATCGGGGTAATATTTTGACTAGAGTTAAACATCTTATGAAAATGAGAGAACCTTGAAACATTCTTCTTATACCAAATCTTATCAGCACTGCCATGGAAAAAAGGATGGGAACAGAACTGATAAACAAATTTGTGGTCAGGAAGGATTTTCAAAGGGCATTGTCTTAAAGAACAATTAAAATAATTACGGATTTATCCTAAACATAACTCCTAGTCTGACCCTTGGAGCCTGTTTCCAGAAACTGACTAAATTCTTTAGAAGAGCACAACGCCCAAGGCCAAACAGTCTTACTTGTTTATCCAGACCATTGTTTGACTCAAAGGGAGTCCCAGAAACTAGTTTTTCCAAGGTTCAAGGTCCAAAAGGACACCCAAGTGCAAAGTGCCTGGGTGGGTCACCCCAACTCCACAGACCCAGAAATCTGGATTCCAGGAGAATTAAAATTGTTTCTCAGGTCACAAAGAGAAAGTGCCACATGGATGTCTGGTGTCGGAATGATGAAGTGGGAAAGTGGGGATATGAGTTAGCTTCACATTTTGAAAATTAGCTTTAGATTGGCTATTATTCATGCAGGGGTGCTCAATAAATATTTGTTGGGTGAAACCAGCTGTGTCCGGGCACCATCAGTCAGCCTTGCCCACACTTGGGAAACGGTGGGGTTGAGGTGAAAAGGGCCTTCTCTGAGTCTGGGCCTGAGTTTGAGTCCAAGCTCTTCTTTTTAGGAGCTGTGAGGCCTGGGCTGATTACCTGAGCTCTTGGGTAAGCTGCGCACTCACCTGAGAGGTGTTGTGAGGGTGACATGGGGAAGCACGGGTACAGCACCCAGCACAGACGAGCATGGGAGAAATGTTAGCCTTGGACAGGACTGAACCACTACGGATTGAACTGTGTACCCCTAAAACACATGTTGTAAACCCTGACCCCTGTACCTGTGGTAATAATCCCATTTGGGAATGGGTTTTCTTTGTTATGCTAATGAATCAGTATTAGTGTGGAGTGTCTTAAGTCAATCTTTTCTGAGATATAAAAGAGCAGACTAAGTAAGCAAGCACAAAGGGAGGGGAAGATACAGGCCGTATATGATTGACAAGAAACCAAGGCACAGAAGCTGAAAAGAGACAACGACCTTCCCCCAGAGCAGCCTTCCCCTAGAGCTGGTACCCTGAGTTCAGACTTCTAGCCTCCTAAACCGTGAGAAAATAAATTTCTGTTTGTTAAAGCCATCCACTTGTAGTGCTTCTGTTATAGCAACACATGATAACTAGGTCAGAGGCCCAACTCTAACAGGTCATTACAAGCAGGTCAAAGGTAATGAAGAACATGTCCCTTTCTTGAAGCGTGTGCAAGTAGGGCACCTGATCTACTGGGAGCCAGGGCAGAGCTCCCCGAGGGGGGACGTTTGAGCTGAAACCTGAAGGAGGATGAGACTCACAGCATGGTAACCATTTGGACGAATCACAGCAATGCTACATATTATCCCGGGACAAGAAAAGATTAAAGGGAGCTGATTTAGAAGTACAGGTAGTCCCTGGGTTACAAACAAGGGAGCTGATTTAGAAGTACAGGTAGTCCCTGGGTTACAAACAAGATCCGTTCCAAAGTCTGTTTGTAAGTCGAATTTATAAATAAGTCTAAACAGGTACGTGCAGTTTTTATTTAGCGTCAGTTAATCAAATGTTTGTCTTAGTATATAGTATATATTTTACCTTTCTATGCATAAAAAATACTTAAACACTTTAAACCGCTCAGTGTTTTCATGAGTGTCACAAAGCAGTGCATGCACTCGTTATTAGGAACCACTGTATGTATTTAATCCAAGTTTTTAATACACATAATAGGTTTTATGAGAGTCCATACTTAAGTTCGAGTCACCCATAAGTTGGACATTCACAGCCCAGGGACTGCCTGTACTCAGAAGTGAACCAGCTATGTAGCCAAAGCTCAAAAACACAGTGTTGGCACAACTTGAAGAATGTAATCAGTGTCACTGAAAGGTACATGTAGAAACTTGAAATGGTGTATGTTTTGCTGTGTATATTCTCAACAACAAAAAATTATTTTAAAAAAAACCAGTATTGAGTGAAAGAAAGCAAGAGACAGAATGAGATTTAGAGTACAACACCATTCATGCAAATTAAATGTACACAACACCACCATATATTTCCCAAGGACACAGATACGTTTATACACACGTATTTAGAAGCCACAGGCAGAAGCAGTGAACGAGATGCACATTGTAGTGATGATGGGGCTAAAGTTAAAAAACACAGCGTTCAGTGAAAAGAGCCATAAACAGCTGAGATTTGCGACAGAACACCATTTATGCAAATCAAACACAAACATCACCAACACCATGCATATATATACATATATGGGACACCAGGACTCGCTCGCTCTCTATATATACATATACATATGCATATTTACAATTCAACACGTATAATTCAGTGCTAATAATTATACTCTTCGTGTTGTACAACCATATTGCTAGCCTTTTCCAAATTATTCCACCACCATTAACAAAAAGTCAGTGGCCCCTAAGCAATCTCTCTCCTTTTCTCCCTCCCTCTCACCCCTGCAGTTGTTATTACTGGGTGACGTGGAATCAGTTTCAACTCACAGCAACCCCATGTGACAAAGTAGAATTACCCCCGCAGGATTTCCTAGGCTGTATTCTTTATGGGAGCAGATTGCCAGGTCTTTCTCCCACGTAGCCGCTGGGCGGGTTCAAACTGCCTACATTTCAATTAGCATTTAACCATTCTGCCACCTGGTAACCACTAATAATCTGTGGTTTCTATATATTTGCTTATTTCATATAAGTGAGATCATACAGTATTTATCCTTTTGTGACTGATGTATTTCACTCACCATAATGTTTTCAAAGTTCATCCATGTTGTAGATTTATAAGGACTTCATTTCTCTTTATGGCTGAGTAGTATTCCATTAAGGAACCCTGGTGGCACAGTAGTTAAGCACTCAACTGCTAACCAAGAGGTCGGCAATAAGAACCCACCAGCTACTCCATGGTAGAAAGACCTGGCTATCTGCTCCCATAAAGATTACAGCCTAGAAAACCCCATGGGGCAGTCCTACAGGGACACTATGAACCGGAATCAACTTGACGCCACACAAAGCAACGACAGTATTCCATTGTTATGGATACAACATATTTTGTTTATCCATTCATCTATATAATTTTAAGGACACAAACACATTTAAGTAAACTTATCAGTAGAAGTAATATTAAGTACGTCTGAGTGAGTGCCTGTGCTTGAGAGGAGGCTGGAGATAAAGAGGGCAAAGTAAAATGAGCGAGACTCAGCAGAGGTCAGGATGAAACGACTCAGTGACACAGCATGCCAAGAACTGAGAAGTACAGTGGGCTCAACGCTGTTCACTGCAGAGTTCGCCTCGTCCCACCCACACTCTCTCCATGGACAATCTCATCCTCTCCCAGGGTGTCGGCTGACAACTCAAGGCACCCCAAGAGCTAAGTAAGCCTCCAGCGCCGACTTCCCTCCTGTCCTGCAGATATGGAGAGTCAACTGCCTCCTTAACAGCCACTCCTGGCTGAGTCTGGGGCAACTCTCATCCTCCAAGTCTACCCTGGATGCTGCATCCCCACCTCAGACCTGCAGAACTTCTCTGTGCCCAGCTACTCGCTATCCACAGTGCTGAACTCCATGCCCTAGCACTTCCTCTTGTAATGGCCACTTGCTGTCCATGGTGCTGAATCCCAGACCCTAACACTTCCCTTAGCAGTGACCGCTTGCTGTTCAAGGTGCTGTACGTTTAAACCAGAACTGGCAGGAGCTCTGGAGGCACAGTGGTCAAGAACTTGGCTACTAACTGAAAGGTAAGCGATTCAAACCCACCAGCCAATATGTGGGAGCCAATGTGGCAGTCTGCTTCTGTAAAGATTGTTATGATGTTGATAGGTGCCATTGAGTGGGTTCCGACTCATAGCAACCCTAAGTACAACAGAATGAAACAATGCCTGATCCTGTGCCATCCTCACAATCATTGCTATGTTTGAGCCCACTGTTGCAGCCACCGTGTCAATCCATCTGGTCGAGGGTCTTCCTCTTTTTCACTGACCCTCTATCTTACCAAGCATGATGTCCTTCTCCAGGGACTAGTCCCTCCTGATAACATGTCCAAAGTACATGAGATAAAGTCTCACCATGCTTGCTTCTAAGGAGCACTCTGGCTGTATTTCTTCCAAGACAGAGTTCATTCTTCTGGTAGTCCACGGTACATTCAATATTCTTTGTCAACACTATAATTCAAAGGCATCAATTCTTCTTCGGTCTTCCTTATTCACTGTCCAGCTTTCGCATGCTTCTGAGGCAATTTAAAATATCATGGCTTGGGTCAGGAGCACCTTAGTCTTCAAAGTAACATCTTCGCTTTTCAACACTTTAAAGACGTCTTTTGCAGCAGATTTGTCCAATGCAATACTTCATTTGATTTCTTGACTACTGCTCCCATAGGCATTGATTATGGATCCAAGTAAAATGAAATCCTTGACAACTTCAATCTTTTCTTCGTTTATCATAATGCTGCTTATTGGTCCAGTTGTGGGTATTTTTGTTTTCTTTATGTTGGGGTGTAATCCACTGAAGGCTGTAGTCTTTGACTTTCATGAGGAAGTGCTTCGAGTCCTCTTCGCTTTCGGCAAGCAAGGTTTTGTCATCTGCGTATTGCAGGTTGTTAATGAGTCTCCACCAATCCTGATGCCACCTGCTTCTTCATGTAAGGGTAAGTAAAAAAATATTTCTACTAGGGTTCCACTTAATACGTGCACAGGTTTATTCCAAACAAAATGTGTTTAAACATGTCTCTGCGATCAGTGGGTAGCTGCAGACAAGTTCTCTCAGTAATACACTTGTCTTAGTATCATTAGGGTGCCTTCAAAAAAAAAAGATACTTTTTGCACCATGGAAAAAAATGATTTTGAGGTCAGGGCTAATACCAAAACTCAAGTGGACATCTTCCCAAATCACTGAAGCTTTGCAACAAGTTTATGGGAATGCTGCCCCACATAAAACACTTTTTAGATTGATCATGTGTTTTAAGGAAGGTCAGGAAGATCTCAAAGATGAGCCAAGAGAGGTAAGACTGCTCAGAAGGTTATGGCGACTGTTTTTGGGGATTCCAAAGGGGTAATTTTAACAGTTTTTCTCAAAGGACACAGGATGATCATAGGGACTCATTACGAAGAAGTTGTAAAAATGGAAAACTGCATCGGTAAGAAAAAGACCAGGAAAGTTGTGCCGAGGAATTTTTTTCCATCATGACAATGTACTTGCTCATTCTTCAAGGGTAGCAAGGGCTGTCCTACGAGAATTTCATTGGAAAACCTTACCCCATCCACCCTATAGCCCTGATCTTGCCCCTTCAGACTTTGTCTTAGTCATCTAGTGCTGCTATAACAGAAATACCATAAGTGGATGGCTTTAACAAAGAAATTTATCTTCTCACAGTCTAGTAGGCTAGAAGTCCAAATTCAGGGCATCAGCTCCAGGGGAAGGCTTTCTTTCTCTGTCAGCTTTCTCATCAATCTTCCCCTGGACTAAGAGCTTCCCGACTCAGGGACCCCGGGTCCAAAGGATGCCCTCTGCTCCTGGCACTACCTTCTTGGTGGTATGAGGTCCCCAATTCTCTGCTTGCTTCCCTTACCTTTTATCTCTTGTAAGATAGAACGTGGTGCAGGCCACACCCTAGGGAAGCTCCCTTTACACTGGATCAGGGACGTGACCTTAGTAAGGGTGTTATACAATCCCACCCCAATCCTCTTTAACATAAAATTACAATCACAAAATGGAGGACAACCACACAATACTGGGAATCATGGCCCAGCCAAACTGATACATACATTTTTTGGGGGACATAATTCAATCTATGACAGACTTCTTTTTGTTCCCAAAACTCAAAGAACATTTAAAATGAACACAATTGGAGTTCCTCGAGGATGCCAAAACTGCCGTTTTGACATGGTGTAAATTGAAGAGCACAGAATTCTTCAGGGAAAGGTTAGAGAGATAGAAACACTGCCTTCAGAAGTGTATAGACATAGATAGAGGATATGTCGAGAAATAATATCTTTACATTTTGATATTTTTGTTTAATATAGGTTTCTATGATTTTGTAGCAATACTTTTTGACTTATCCTCATATAGTCCAACTTCCTAGATTATTTGCTCAGCACAGAGATTGAATAAGGATGGTGAAAGGATACAACCCTGACGCACACCTTTCCTGACTTTAAACCATGCTGTATTCCCTTGTTATGTTTGAACGGCTGCATCTTGGCCTATGTACAGGTTGCACATGAGCACAATTACGTGCTCTGAAATTCCCATTCTTCACAATGTTATCCATAATTTATTTTGATCCACACAGTTGAATGTTTTTGCATAGTCAATACAACACAGGTAAACATCTTTCTGGTATTCTCTGCTTTCAGCTAAGATTCATCTGAAATCAGCAATGACACCCCTCATTCCACATCCTCTTCTGAAGCTGGCTTGAATTTCTGGCAGCTCCCTGCCAATGTACTCCTGCAATCATTTTTGAACTATCTTCAGCAAGATTTTACTTGTGAAAAATAACAATATTGTTCGATAATTTCTGCACTCTGTTAGATCATCTTTCTTTGGAATGGGCACAAATATGAATCTCTTCCAGTTGGCTGACCAGGTAACTGTCTTCCAAATTTCTTGGCACAGACGACTGAGCACCTCCAGTGCTGCATTCGTTTGATGGAACATCTCAACCGATATTCCTTCAATTCCTGGAGCCTTGTTTTTCGCTCGTGCCTTCCGTGCAGCTTGGATTGCCTTCGATACTATCGGTTCTTGATCATATGCTACTTACTGAAATGGCTGAATGCTGACCACTTCTTTTTGGTACAGTGATTCTGTGTATTCCTGCCATCTGCTTTTGATGCTTCCTGCATCATTCAATTTTTTTGCCAACAGAACCCTTCAATATTGCAACTCCAGGCTTGAATTCTTTTTTAGGTTCTTTCAGCTGGAGAAATGCCAATCATGTTCTTCCCTTTTGGTTTTCTAACTCCAGGTCATTGCACATTTAATTATAATACTTTAGTTTGTCTTCTCAAGCTGCCCTTTGAAATCTTCTGTTCAGTTCTTTTACTTCATCACTTCTCCCATTCGCTTTAGTTATTTTATGTTCAACAGCAAGTTTCAGGGTCTCTTCTGACATTCATTTTGGTCTTTCCTTTCTTTCCTGTCTTTTTAATGATTTTTTGTATGATGTCCTTGATTACAGCCTAAGAAACCCTGTGGGGCAGTTCGACTCTGTCCTATAGATTCCTTATGAGTCAGAATCATCTTGACAGCTATGGGTTTGTGTGTACGTGAGTTATATGCAGGAGCCTTGGTAGGAGGTTGGTTAAGCACTCCACTGCTAACTGAAAGGTCTGCAGTTGAAACCTACTAGCAACTTCTCAGGAGAAAAGACCTGGCAATTTGCTCCCATAAAGATTACAGCCTAGGAAACCCTATTGGGCAGTTCTACTCTGTCACATAGGGTCACTACGAGTCAGAATCAACTTGACAGCACACAACAACATTCTGTATCAACTTGGCTAGGCTATGATTCTTAGTGGTTCGGCAGACACTATGTAATCACCTTCCATTTTGTGATCTGATGCGAGCAGCCGATTAGTTCGGAGGTGTTATGGTTTGAAATGTGTCCCCTAAAAATGTGTGTTAACTTGGGTAGGCCATGATTCCCAGTACTGTCTGGTTATTCATCATTTTGTGATCTGATGTGATCATCCCGTGTTGTAAATCCTAACCTCTGTGATGTTAATGAGGCAGAATTAGAGGCAGTTATGCTAATGAGGCAGGACTCAATCTACAGGATTAGGTTTTATCTTAAGTCAATCTCTTTTGACATATAAAAGAGGAATCAATCTAAAAGAGAGGAGAGGGACCACCTACCACCAAGAAAGAAGAGCCAGGAGCAAAGTGTGTCCTCTGGATGCAGGGTCCCTGCCCTGAAAAGCTCCTAGACCAAAGGAAGATTGATGACAAGGACCTTCCCCCAGAGCTGACAGAGACAGAAAGCCTTCTCCTGGAGCTGGCACCCTGAATATGGACTTCTAGCCACCTAGACTATCAGAGAATAGATTTTGGTTTTTTTAAAGCCATCCAATTGCAGTATTTCTGTTATAGCAGCACTAGATAACTAAAACAGAAGGGGAGTTTCCTTGGAGGTGTGGCCTGCCTCCAGTATAAAAATGGATGTTCTAGCAAAGCTCACTCTTTCTCAACCCTGCACTCTTCTTGTTGCCTGATCTCTGGTTCTCGGGACGGAAGCCTGCAGACGTTTCCAGCCTGCTGCCTAACCTGCAGATCTTGGATTTGCCAACCCACACAACCCCATGAGCCAGCCGAGGTCTCCAGCCTGTGGCTGAACCCATGAATTTGGGATGTACCAGCCCCCACAACTGTGTAAGCCATTTCCTGGAAGTAAATCTCTCCCTGTATATTTATATAGTGAAACCTGTGAGAGCCATAACTTGATGGGAATGCCTTGTTTTTACGGGTCTAGTGAGTTTTCTGCCTTTGATGGGGTATAGTTTTACCACTTTTCTATCACTATTAGTAGAAAATATTTGCGTTTTCCTTCTCTCACAGGTTTCTACCTTACGCAGGTTCTGGCTTTCACAGGTTTTAGTGTACAAGTAGTCCCTGACATAAGACGTATTTGAGTTATGACAAACCACACTTACAACCATCTGTTTATTCTACATCTTATCATTAGTAATATGTACTACATACAATGTTGCAGTGTGTAATTTGCTGATGTTACCATGTTCACTCTCAATTGTTCAATTTTATGATTTACCGTTCAAAACAATGCCATATAGATTTAGTTTTCTAAACTAAATCAGCGGCTTCAGTTGCTTGAAAATATGCACCTGGATGCTGATCACTTTGCTGAAGTCAGCGGGCAGGTTTGGGAAGTAGTGAGATGTTACCGTGAAATATATGAAGGAAAAAAGAAAAGGACCATAAAAACAACTCTCACTAATTTTCTCACTAGAAATGCCATCCCCATTCCCAGGGAATATCCAGATGATCCAGAACCTCCCACAACCTTCTGCAACTGACAAAATGCCAACATCGCCCAACTCTTCTTCATCATCAGAGTAAATATTTATGATTTGTGTGTTTTTTATAGTAGGTATGTGTTAAAATATATCTAAGTTTATATGTAATGTTTCCAACCCCCAGAGACAAAGACTGAATTTATAAAGGCAATAATAATGAAAATAATTGCTAATAAAAGCAATAATAATGAAAACCTAAAAAACCCTGAGGTACCTGGCTTATACCAACTTAGGACAGAGTCATCGGAACAGAGCTCCATCATAAGTCAGGGACTACCTTTATATATGTTTCACTGATTCTGCTTTTTTTAGAAAACCCAGACTGAGACAGCACTGACCGTTCGAAGCGTGGACACTGACTGGTTGGTGGCACTGGCTGAGGCAGGGCCCGGCCTGACCTGCTCTCCTCCTTGCGCCTAAGAACCAGTGAGTCCCGGCATCCTGAGCACACTGAGCACTTCCTCTGGGCAGACTCTGTGCTAAGTGTCAGGTGTGCCCGCCTCTCTGGATCATCCCACATCCCCAGGAGGTGGGTGCTGACAGGATCCCCTCTCACGGAGGAGGGCACCACCCCGCCGGGATCAAGGACCCTCTGGGCTGGAAGCTGATCCCAGGTGGTGCGGCTCCAGGGCCCACGGCCTCATCCACTGGCCTGGACAGCAGAGCGCGCATCTGAGGGCCGCCACCCCCTCCTTCCTATCGGGTTCTGAGCTTCCACCCCACCTGTTGGCCCCCAGACTCACTTCTCCTTCAGCTGCATGATGCTATTGGTGTTGGGGAGGCAGTTTGTCCATGGCAGGCACCCGTAGAGCCACTTGAGCATGCAGTAGCCCAGGGTCTGGAGGTCGCTGCGGCGGGAGGGCCCTGGGGAGGGAGGGGAGGTGGCTCAGTCAGACCCTCCACTCACTGACATGTCCACACCCTCCTGACTCCATCTATCTCTCAGCCATGCACGCATACCCTCAACCATCCAAACGCATGGCCTGTCTCACCCATCCCTTCATTTTCCAATTACCCTGATGGCAAAACGGTGAGGCACTCAGCTGCTAACCAAAAGGCTGGTGGTTCTAACCCACCCAGCGGCTCCTTGAGAGAAAGACCTGGCGATCAGCTCCTGTAAAGATTATAGCCTAGGAAATCCTATGGGGCAGTTCAACTCTGTCACATGGTATCTTAATTATCTAGTGCTGCTATAACAGAAATACCACAATGGATGGCTTTAAAAAACAGAAATTTATTCTCTCGCAGTCTAGGAAGTTAGAAGTCCAAATTCAGGGTTTCAGCTCCATAGGAAGTCTTTCTCTGTTGGCTCTGGGGGAAGGTCCTTGTCATCAATCTTCCTCAATAGAGGAAACTTCTCAGTGTAGGGAACCTGGGTCCAAAGGACATGCAAGCTCCGCTCCTGGCTCTTCATTCTTGGTGGTATGAGGTTCCTATCTCTCTGCCTGCTTCTTTTTTATCTCTTGTAAGATAAAAGGTGATGCAGGCCACACCCTAGGGAAATTCCCCTTTCATAGGATCTGGGCTATGACCTGAGTTAAGGGTGCTGCATCCCACCCTAATCCTCTTTAACATAACTTAATCTTGCCTCATTAACCATAGGCAGAGATTAAGATTCACAACATATAGGACAATTATGGAAACCCTGGCAGCATAGTAGTTAAGAGCTATGGTTGCTAACCAAAACATTGGCACTTTGAATCCAGCAGGCGCTCCTTGGAAACTCTATGGGGCGGTTCTACTCTGTCCTATAGGGTCGCTATGAGTCAGAATTGATTCGACAGCAACGGGTAGGACAATTAGATCAGATCAGAAAACAAAGGACAACCACACAATACTGGGAATCACGGCCTAGCCAGGTAGACGTATATTTCTGGGGGACATTATTCAATCCATGACACGAGGTCATTATGAGTCGGTATCGACTTGATGGCACCCTACAACATTCTCAGCTTTCTCATTGTCTCAATGACTCCTGTTCACTCTCCCCACCCTTTCTTTACCCACTCTCTCCCTAACTCACTCTCTCATCCTTTCAGTCTTTCATTTCATACACTCACTCTTTCAATGATTCCTTGATGCCCACTGTGCCAGGCCCCATCCTTCATTCTGCAAACCCAGACAAGCATTTGGTTAGGTCCCAGCCCTTGCCAGTTGCTATGGATTGAACTGTGTCCCTCAAAAATATGTGTTGGATTCCTGACTCCTATATCTGTGGATGCGAGCCCTGGTGGCACAGTGGTTAAGCTGTCCACTGTTAAACAAAAGGTTGGCAGTTCAAACACACCAGCTGCTCCACGGGAGAAAGATATGGCAGTCTACTTCCGTGAAGATTTCAGCCTTTGAACCCCCTGGGGCAGTTCTACTCTGTCCTGTAGAGATGCTATTAGACAGCATTAACTCGACGGCGATGGGTTATGGGGTTTTAAACCTGTGGATGTGATCCCATCTGGGGATACAGTTTTCTTTATGTTAATGAGGTCATATCCATGTAGGGTGTGTCTTAAACATAGTGACTTTTGACATAGAGACAAGCAAGCACAAACGCAGAAGAGATGCCACATGGAGATCGCCAAGGAACTGAGGAACTCAGAGACTACGGAAGCTGAGACAAGGATCTTCCCTCAGAGCTGACAGAGAGAGAGCCACACCTTGTGGTATTTGCATTATAGCGTGTCTTATTTTTCTAGTGCTGCTGTAACAGAAATACCACAAGTGGGTGGATTTAAAGAACAGTAATTTATTTTCTCACAGTTCAGGAGGCTAGAAGTTCAAATTCAGGACACCAGCTCTAGAGGAAGGCTCTCTCTCTGTGGTTTCTTGGGGAAGGTCCTTGTCTCTTTTCAGCTATCTTCATGTGAGATGTATCTTCCCCTCCCTTTGCGCTTCCTTCTCTGTGCCTAATCTGCTCTTTTTTTTATCTCAAAGGTGAGTGGCTTAAGATGCATCCTACACAGATATGGTCTCATTAACATGACAAAGAAAACTCCATTGCCAAATGGTATTACATCCACAGGTATGGGGTTTAGGATTTACAGTACATTTTGCAGGAACACAACTCAATCCCTAACACAGCAGCACTGGGTAACTAAGACAATGGCTGAGTGGAGAAGATGGTCCTGGTATATGGGCTGACCTGAGCTACAGAGGAGACAGAATAGGCCGTGAGGGAGCTCAAGGAGGACACGGAGCCCAGCCTAGTCGAGTCAGGCAGAGGAGACTTTATGGCTTCAATTGTGGCCCCAAAAATATGTGTTATAATTACTAACCCCTATACCTCTGGTTAAGGAGCCGAGGTGGCACAATGGTTAAGAGCTTGGCTGCTAACTGCAAGGTCAGCAGTTCGAATCCACCAGCCATGAGTCAGAATCGATTCAACGGCAATGGGTTGAGCCCTGGTGGTGCAGTGGTTAAGAGCTTGACTGCTAACTGAAAGGTTGGCAGTTCAAACCCACCAGCTGCTTCGAGGGAGAAAGATGTGGCAGTATGTTTTTGTAAAGATTACAAACTTGGAAACCCTATGGGGCAGTTCTACTCTGTCCTATAGGGTCATTATGAGCCGGAATCGACTGGACGGCAGTGGGTTTGGTTTACACCTGTGGTTACAATCCCCTTTGGGAATGAGTTTTCTTTGTTATGTTAATGAAACAGTATAGCGTAGTGTGTGTCTTGAGTTAATCTCTTTTGAGAAATAAAAGAGATTAAACAAGCAAGCAGAGATCAGGGAAGATAAGACACCATGTCACATGAAGATCACCAAGGAGGCAAGAAACAGAACCTGAAGGACAAGAACCTTCCCACAGAGCCAACAGAGATACAGAGCCTTCCCCCAGAACCGGTGACCTGAATTTGGACTTCCAGCTTCCTGAAACTGTGAGAAAATAAATTTCTATTTGTTAAAGCCACGCACTTGTGGTACTTCTATTAAAGCAGCAATAGAAAACCAAGACAGAGACTGACAGGGTCTTCATTTTCCTTGAGCATCTTAGTCACAACATTCAGACAACTCCTCCCGTAAGCGTTTGACAAACACTGACAGTTGACTGAGCCAGGCCTTCTGTCAAGGGATGCTGGAGGCACAGACACTGCCCCTGCCTTCAGGGAGCCCAATCTGGTGGGGGGACATGGACAGGCACATGGATGAGTTTTTTGTTTTTATGTAATATTATTAGAGAAGCACTAGGCTTTATTAGATGTAATACTGGAACGAGAGCAAAACAGGAGCAAAGATTGTGCCATGGACCCACAGTAGATAGATTCTGATAGAATGGGATAAAATGTGGAACAGAACCTCAAATTCTTTGAAAAAAAGATTTACTGGACCAGTTGAGACTGAAGGATTCCCTGAGACTATTTCCCTGAGATTCTCTTTAAATAAATCTTGAACTGAAACTAGCCCCTGAGCTCACCTTTTAGCTAAATAACAAATTGGTTCACAAAATAAAGAATATCACCTGTAAGTACTGTGCCCCCTTAAAAAATCCTCTATATGACCAAACGGTCAAAAATTACTTTAAAACCAAGATGAGCAGGGGCCAGGGAAACTAGATAAATGGAAAAAGAACAACCAGAACAGAAACAATGAGGATGTTCACAACATTGTGAAGAATGTAACCAATGTCGCTGAACAGCTTTGTGTAGAAATTGTTAAATGAACCTAAACTGCTGTGTAAACCTTCACTGAAATCACAATATTTAAAAAAAAAAAAAAAAAATGGCATCATGGACCCACCTCAACAGAGATGGGCTCCGAGCTGCTATCCTGCTTGTAGTTGAAGTGGGAGGCCTGAGCCACCCTGTGCACTCACAGATTCACAAACACACAAAGGGAAGCGTGAAGGAAGCCCACACTGAGTCATCATCTAAGATACAGTTGTCAGTCCTGATGCTGTCTCAACAACAGGAGCAATACAGTAGTGAAGGTTTCTCTCCATCCAATTCTGACCAGGTTTTTTGGCAGAAAAGACAGATGAGAAGTCAACAAATGGCTGCCTCACAGCATAAGACTTTTTTTTCTTTTTATTTATTTTTGTTGTTGAGAATACACAGAGCAGAACACACACCAAGTTTCTACACGTACAATTCAGTGACATTGATTACATTCTTCAAGCTGTGCAACCATTCTTACTCTCCTTTTCCAAGTTGTTGATCCCCCATTAACATAAACTCACTGCCCTCTATGCTTCCTATCTAACCTTTCGAGTTGCTGTTGTCAACTTGGTCCCATATAGACAGCTCTTGAAAGAGCACAATGTTCAAGGCAGATATTCTTTACTAGTTTAGCTAAACCACTGTTTGGTTTTAAGATGACTTCAGGGGATTAAGGTTTAAAGAATATCTCAGGGCAAGAGTTTCAGGGGTTCACATAGCCTCCATGGCTCCAGAAAGTCTGGATTCCAAGGACAATTGAAATTCTGTTCTGCCATTTTCTCCTTCTGATCAGGATTCTTCTATAGAGATCAGACGGTTTCAGGCCAACCTCCCAGGCCCACAACACTGAGCAATGATGACTGATTCTTGGTGGGGCACACTGGCGGGAGGAGAAGACTCAGATGTGTCCCCAAGTCATGAGAGATTACAGGCTGTTCCTGGTAGCCTAGTTTGTGCATTGTAATGAAAAGTGGACGTTCCATTTAGTGTGCTGAATGTAGTAAATTCATTTCCAGAATACTCAATTAATCACCACATCCTATTCCTTCACCTTTTTACATAAATAGGCACTGGCCACATAAGAAACATATGTACATATTTGTTAAGACAGGAACTTCGGCTCTTTAATGAATAAAGCTAAAATGTGTCCAACCAGGTAGATTGTACAGATAAAACAATTATTACTGGCCCTGTGACCACCCTTACCTCCAGGTTTGAATTTGGGACAGTGATGAATCTGCATGTGATCTCCAAACTTTCTACAAGTCTAAACTGCTTTTCCTGAGAGGCTGGAGTGACTCAACACAAAGGTGGTTGTAATATAAAGCAATCTGTGTCTGTGGGGCTGAGGCCTCCTCAAGGAATCTGCCCTAAGTTCTCTCTCCATGCTCTTTCTCTAGATAATCTCTCCGAGGGTGTCAGCTGACAATTGTTGAGACACACCAAGAGCTGAGCCTCCAGGCCTGACTTCCCTCCTCTACTCCAGATATGGGGAGCCAACTGCCTCCACAACAGCACCTCCCAGGTGAGTCTGGAGCAACTCTCATCCTCCAAGTCTGCCCTGGATCCTGCATCCCCACCTCGGAGCTGCAGAGCTTCCCTTTGTGTCCAGGTACTTGCTGTCCATGGTGCTGAATCCCGTCCTAGCACTTCCCTCTAAAATGGCTAACTGCTGTCCACAGTGCTGAACCACTGAGCTATCCAAACAAACCCCGTACCCTACGAGTCAATTCTAACTCCTAGAGACCTATAGGGCAGCGTAGAACTGCCTCAGAGTTTCAAGGGCTGTATAATGTTTATGGAAGCAGAGTACCACATCTTTCTCCGTTGGAGCAGCAGATGGGTTCAAATCACTGACCTTTCAGTTAGCGGCCGAACGTTTAACCACTTGTGCCACCTAGGGACTGCCCGAAAAGATAGGTTGAAGTCCTAACCCCAGTACTTATGAACGTGACCTTGTTTGGAAATAAGCTCTTTGAATATGTTAATAGTTAATATGAGGTCACACTGGGGTAGGGTGGATCATAATCCAACATGAGTGGTGTCCTTGTAAAACACAAGGCACAGAGAGACAGAAAGAGGGGAAATGGCCATGTGAAGATGCATCTACAAGCAAAGGAATGTCTGGGGTGACCAGAAGCCAGGAGAGACAAGAAAGGACCCTCCCCTAGAGCCTTCAGAGACAGCATGATCGTGCCAGCCCTTAAGTTTGTACTCCTAGCCTCCAGAACAGTGAAACAATAAATTTCTGTCCTAATAAGCCACCTGCCTGTAATGTTTTGCTATAGCAGTCCTAGGGTACTAACAGTCTCTCCTGTGGCTGGCCATCTGCTGTCCACGGTTTTGAACTCCCTATTCTTTTTCTTTTTTTGCCCTCAAGATGATTCCAACTCACAGTGACCCCATGTGTGTCAGAGTAGAACTGTGCTCCATAGGGTTTTCAATGGGTGACTTTTCCAAAGGAGATCACCAGGCCTTTCTTCCAAGGCACCTCTGGCAGACTCGATCCACCAACCTTTTGGTTAGCAGCCAAGTGTGTTAACATTTGGGCCACCCAAGGACCCCTGTGAACCCCTAGAGCTGCCCTTGAGTGAGGAGCACATGTCCATGGTCCTGAACCCGAGCCCTCTTCTGGCTCTTACCGCATCCCTTGTGTAGGTCCACGCTAATGAACTCAAGGTCCCCCTCATGTAGGCTCTTGCTGCCTTCAACATAGGCCACGTGCTTGCCACCTGGAGAGTAGCGGAAGGCGAAGCCGTAGCCCACCAGGGTCACCTGTGGATGTGGAGAGAAGCCACACGGTTTGCAGGTTAGGAGCTGGGTGGGACTCTGGAGCCAGAGACTTCAATTGAGGACGCAATTTGAAACAACCTACCCATGACAGATGACATATTTTTAAATTATAAAATTAAGACATGCTCATAGCAAAAAGGTCAAACAGTACAGAAGGGTGTGAAGCAAGAAGTCCCAGACCCTCCCTCCCTATTGCTTCCTAAACTCACCATCTAGAAGTAATCCACTAATGTTGCTGCTGCTGTTAGTTGCTATCAAGTTGATTCTGACTCAGTGAATGCAGAGTAGAACTGCTCCGTAGGGTTTTCAAGGCTGTGACCTTTCAGAAGTAGATCCCCAGGCCTTTCTTCTGAGGCGTCTCCGGGTGGGTTGAACTGCCAACCTTACAATTAGTAGCCGAGTGCTTAACCGTTTGAGCCACCCAAGGACTCCTCCAGCTCTACCCTTAGTGGCTGTACAACCTCAGGCAAGTTAGGAAATGTCTCTGTGCTTTGGTTTCCCCATCTGTAAAATTATGATAATAGTCCCCATCTCACAGGTTTGGAGGTTTTAATGAGTTCAAAACAAAAATTAAAGTGTTGCTCTGCCAGATAATAAACAAAGCTAACTATATCTTCTTCTTTTTAGTGGTTGCATCTATTCTACCACACAGCTAGGAGACAAGTGTTGATTTTGTCTGTGTGAGACCTACGCCCCCTTCTTCCATACCCAGTTATAGGATCACCCCTAAATCTCAGCCTGTGCAATGCAGGTGAGGCTCACCTGATGTTTTCACCGGGATTGCTGAGTTGATGGAATCTAAGCTTGACTTTGCTGGGATCTTTTTTTCCCAGATGGTGCAAACGGTTAATGTACTAGGCTGCTAATGGAAAGGTTGGCGGTTTGGGACTTCCCAAAGGTACCTTGGAAGAAAGGCCTGGTGATCTACTTCTGAAAAATCAGTCACTGAAAACCCTACAGAGCACAGTTTTACTCTGGCACAAAAAGGGTTGCCATTAATTGGAGTCAACTCCATGGCAACTTTTTTTTTTTTTTTTGGCTCATGTCAATTTCATCACCATGAGGGAAGAGAGTCTGTCTGACAATGAGCAGCACACAAACAAAAACAGCCCAAAGACGGAAAAGCTGGCTTCCCAATGATAGGATTTGAGTTCCTAGGTCCAGCTACATCTGAAGCCAGTCAAGCCCTGGGTTTTTCCATTCCATGAACCAAGAAATTATACCCCTCTCCCCCATTTTTTTGCTTAAGCCATGTTAATCTGGGTTTCTGTCATTTGCAACTAAAAGAGTCCTGACTAATATAATTAGAATTAACTTTGAAACATTAGTCAGTATCCTACTGGGACAATACATTTAAAGTGTTTTTCATTTTCCTATTACAATGTTGTCAGGAATACCTTGTACATATACCTTTGAATAGTCCTATGAATATATGGATAGAATAAATTCCTAAAAGAGGAACTGGTGGACCAAAAAACAGATGCATTTAAAATTTTGATTGCTAGTGCCAAGTTAGTCTTCAGAAAAGTTGCCCAAGCTACACTTCCATCAGCAGTGTATATAACACCTGTTCCCTTACATCCTTACCAGCAATCAATATTATCATTCTTCTTAATTTTGCCTATCCAAGAGGTGAAAAATAGTATCTCATTTTTATTTGTATTTCTATGATTATACGCAGACTGAGCACCTTTTCATACACTTGACTAACTTGTGGGTTTCTTTTCCAATGAACAGCTTTTCCTATCCTTTTTTTACTAAGTTGCTTATTTTTTCTTATTTATTTGAAGGCACTCTTTATGTATGATGGATATCAATTCTTTGTCTGCAATAAACATTGTAAAATAGATCGAGGCTTTGGGATAGGTGGGAATCTGAGCCCGGAGGGCCCCAAGGTTGGGAGGACCTGGCTCTTACTTGGGTCAGGTCGTCTGGATTCACAAAGATATTCTCAGCCGTCACGTTTCCATGAACGTATTCATTTTCATGGAGGTACTCCAGGGCATCCAGCTGGAGGAAGAAAGAAGAAAGCATCTAATGAGTAGGAAGACTAACTCAAAGATACTCTGATGCAAAGCCTGGTGTAGGAACTCCCACTGTTAGCCCTGGGGTCATATGGTGCTGCCTATAACTGGGAGGATAAGTCAGAGAAGTTCTCAGTGAAGCATTAGGAAGCCCACTATGACAGCACTAAAGCGCCCAGTTGGTTTTCTGTCTACCCTCTGTATCTATCTCTTAGTTGATGGCAAAGTCAGGAGGTGAAGAGGATTATTTATCTCCCCTCTCCGCAAAAAAAAAAAAAAAAAAAAAGTAACACAGCAAGCAGAAATAAATTTAGTTCAGCAATTTATATTTTTATCTCCAGCTCTGACTTTTCCACTGAGCACCAGACTCATATATTGAACTTCTTGCTAGTTGCCCTCAAATCAATTCTGGCTCATGGTAACCCCATATGTGCAGAGTAGAACTGTGCTCCATAGTTTTCAATGCTGTGACCTTTCGGAAAAAGATCGCCCAGCAGGCCTGTCTTTTGAGGCACCTCTGGGTGGGTCTGACCTGCCAACCTTTTAACTAGTAGTCAAGCACTTAACTGTGTGAGCCACCCAGGGACTCGTATATTGAACTGCCTAGGTGTTAGCTCTACCTAAACATCAAGAAGTCATTTCAAACCTAAAATATTCAAGTCAGAATTCTAGATTTTCACTTCCAAACTTCTTATTCTCTTTGTCTTCCCCATCTCAGTAAATAGTTCGACCACGACCACAGATCAGGTAAAACTGGAAGTCACCTCTGTTCCCTTCCTCTGCCTCACAGCCCATGTCCAGTTCATCTCCTGTACATCTCAGCACACACTTCTTACATCCACACAGCTCCTGTCCTAGCCCAAGCCACCACCATGCCAACAGGATGACTGTAACAGCCTTCTTACGGATTAATCTGTGTTCCCCAAAAACAATAAAGCTGTTGCCGTCAATTCCAACTCACAGTGACCCTGTAAGGACATGGCAGAACTGCCCCTTAAGGCTTCCAAGACTGTAATCTTAACAGAAGCAGACTGTCACATCTTTCTCCCACGGAGCAGCTGGTGGGTTCAAATCACCGACCTTTCGGTTAGCAGACAAGCACTTAACCACTGTGCCACCAGGGCTCCTTCCCCCCATAATAGGTGTTGTAAATCCTAAACCTCTACACCCATGGATGTAATCTCATTTGGGAAAAGGACTTCCTTTGTTAGATTAGTGATGCCATATCACTGTAGGGTGTGTCTTAAGCCAATCACCTTTGACAGATAAAAGCAGATTAGGTAGAGAAGGAGCCCTTGTGGTCCAACCCTAAAGCACTCAGTAGCTAACTGAAAGGTTGGTGGTTTAAACCTACCCAGCAGTTCTGCAGGAGAAAGACCTAGTGAACTGCTCCTGTAAATTTGCAGCCTAGAAAACCCTGTGGGTCGGTTCTACTCTGTCATATGGGGTCGCTATGAGTCAGAATCACCTTGATGGCACACAACAGCAACAACAGGCACAGAGCAGGAAGCACAAACATGGGGAAGACACACACCACATGAAGATCACCAAGGAACTGAGGAACAGAAGCTGAAAACAGACAAGGACCTTCCCCCAGGGCCGAAAGAGAGAGAAACCCTTCCCCTAGACCCAGCTTCCTGAATCCGGACTTCTAGCCTCCTAAACTGTACGAAGATAAATTTCTGTTAAAGGAACCCACCTGCGGTATTTCTGTTACAGCAGCACAGATAAAGGAGCCCTGGTGGCACAGCAGTTACACACTCGGCTGCTAACCGAAAGGTCAGTGATTTGAGTCCACCAGCCACTCCACGAGAGAAAGATGTGGCAGTCTGCTTCTGCAAAGATTACAGCCTTGGAAACCCTATGGGGCAGTTCTACTCTGTCACATACGGTTGCTATGAGTCAGAATCGACCTGACAGCAACTAACAACAGCAGCAGCAGCACTAGGTAACTAAGACAGGACTCTAGCGATTGCCCTGCGTGCACACTCAGCGAGCACCAAGAACTGTCAGTTAACCAACACACAGACTGAGAGACTGGGATTGGAAGCACCATACCCAGTGCAAGAGCTGGGTAGGTGTGTACGTACCAGCCGGCAGGCCACCTGGAACACGGACCTCTCTGGTATGATGTGCTTCGGGTGGTCATCCAGGACCGACTGGAGGCTCCTACCCAGCCTGGGGAACACCATGAACCTGGAGGACATGAGGCCTGAATCGGGCAGGGCAAGGCCAGGGCTGAGCCCACCCAAGGGTAGGAGAGATGAATGGGGAAGGGGAGGAACATAGGCCACCTGGGCCGCTAGAAGGCTCTAGTCCCAGGTGGAATGAAGAAGGGTTCTGGTTAGCTGGTGTTATGGATTGAATTTGTCCTCCAAAATATGTGCTGTAAATCCTAACCCCCATATCTGTGGTTTTGAAGAAGCCCTGGTGGTACAGTGGTTAAGTGCTCGGCTGCTAACTGAAAGGTCGGCAGTTTGAACCCACCAGCCGCTCCAAGGAAGAAAAGATGTAGCCATCTGCTTCTGTAAAGATTACAACCTTGGAAACTCTATGGAGCAGTTTTATTCTATCCTATAGGGTTGCTATGAGTCAGAATGGACTCCACGGCAATGGGTTATACCTTTGGTTATAATCCCATTTGGGAATGGGTTTTCTTCGCTATGTTAAGAGGTCATGTCAGTGTAGGGTGTGTTTTAAGCCAATTGCCTTTGAAATAGGAAAAAAGCTGATTAGGCACAGAGACAAGCAAGCAGAGATAGGGGAGGACAGATGTCACGTGAAGATCACCAAGGAGCCAAAGAACAGAAGCTGAAAAGAGATGAGGACCATCCCGGAGCCAACAGAGAGAGAAAGCCTTCCCCTAGAGCTGGCACCCTGAATGCTGACTTCTAGCTTCTTAAACTGTGAGAAAATAAATTCGTTAGTTAAAACCACCCACTTATGGTATTTCTGTTAGAGCAGCACTAGATGACTAAGACACCCCTATACTCACAGAGAGGAGCCCTGGTGGTGCAGTCATTAAGCACTGAGCTGCTAAAAGAAAGGTCAGTGGTTTGAACCCACATAGTGGCTCCGAGGGAGAAAGACCTGCCGATCTGCTCCTGTAAAGATCACGGCCTAGGAACCCTATGGGGCAGTTCTACTCTGTCACATGGGCTCACCACGAGTCAGAATCTACTCAAGGGATAGAATCTACTCAAGAGATAAAACAACACAACATACTCAGGGATATAATCCCATTTGGGAATAGGGGTTTCTTTATGTTAAGTAGGACATATCACTGTAGGGTCTGTCTTAACCCAATCACTTTTGAGATACAAAAGAGCAGATGAGACATAGAAGTAAACACAAATGGGAAAAGATTGATGCCAAGTGGAAATGACCAAGGAATTGAGGAAGAGAAGCTGAAAGAAACAAGGATTTCCCCCAGGGCAGACAGACAGCCTTCCCCTCAAGCTGGCACCCTGAATTCTAGCCTCCTAAACTGTGAAAAAAATTAATTCCTGTTCATTAAAGCTACCGATTTGTGGTATCTGTGATACATCGGCACTAAGAAACTAAGATAGCTGGTCACCAACCCGTCTCCAAACTAGGGTGAAAGGAGGGAAGAAACTAACCGGCCAGTGGCTCCAGGGGCCCAGCCATGCAGGGCACAAGACAAGGGAGAAGGACAAGGGACGGGGTGGGTGGCAATGGGGGCAGCTCACCTATACTTGTCCTGGTGGACACCAAAGCCAACACAGGTAGGGATGGCCAGAAGAGGGGTGGAGTACAGCTTCTTCCACTTGTTCACTGCAGAAAGCAGGGGCTTGAGAGGTTAGGGTTCACCTACCCCAGGTACACACGAACCAGAAGTAGAGTGCCCAACCCCAGACGTGACCCAACCCTTGAGTCTCCTTGTGGGAGACTACCTCTCTTTGGGGGGGTGGTGACAGTGAAAGGAGGGTGGAGACAGGATAGAGTAGATGACCCTTGAATTGTCTGGAACCCATGTCTGCAGGTGACGGGTGAACACAGGTGGCATCTGAGAAAGCATAAGCAAATCTGGAGTGGAAGGGACAAGATGGTAGAATAATGCCTGAATTCACATGCACAGCTACTCAGATCAATAAATGTCTACCCAGGCCACGGTGTCACTGTAATTTGACCTGCCCACCTTCCAGGCACTCAGTGAGGTGGTACACAGCCAGGGGTATCCTGACAAAAGTTTAACAAGTGGCTGTCTAGGGAAAAACTTCCCTGGTTGTTAGTGCTTGCCAAATTACGTCATGTAATACTGCCCCCTCCCAAAAATAAAAATAAAAACAAAAAACATTGCCATCCAGTGATTCCGACTCATGAGTGGCCCCACATGTGACAGAGTAGAACTGTGCTGCACAGGGTTTTCTTGGCTGTAATTATTACGGAAGCCGATTACCAGGGTCTTCTTTCCACGCTGCTGCTGGACGGGCTTGGACCACCAACCTTTAGGTTAGTAGTTGAGTGCAAACAGTCTGTGCCACCCAGGGAGGTCTAAAGACGTCCCACCACGGGCAATTTCAAGTTACTGATGTGATACCACTGATTGTGGAGTTGGGAAGAGAAGCACAGTAGCCCACTATTATGTAGTATTTCTACCATATAAGTTAAAGAGTCCGGGTGGGCCAATGGTTAAGCGCTCAGCTGTTGACCGAAAGGTTGGCGGTTTGAACCAACCCAGTGGCTGTAAAGATTACAGCCTAGTAAACCCTATGGGACAGTTCTACTCTGTCACATGGGATCTGTGTGAGTCAGAATCCACTCCATGGCACCCATCAACAACAGCAGCAAATCACATAAACACAGTTAATGCAAATAACCTCAGGAGCACAGATAACAGAAAATGTACTAAAATAATTAGGACACGATGAGCTTTGAGAATGCATTACCTTTGTTTTTAATATAATTTATTTGACTGCAAGTTTATACAATTTAATCTTTTTGTGGTCTTTTTATTATTTTTAAAATTTATTCTGTTGTTGCTGTTCAGAATATGCACAGCAAAACACACACCAATTCAACAATTTCTACATGAACAATTCAGTGACATTGATTACATTCTTCAAGTTGTGAAACCATTCTTACCTGCCTTCTCTGAGTTGTTTCTCCTCCATTAACATAAACTCACTGCCCCCTAAGGTTCTTATTTAATCTTTCCAGTTGTTGTTAACTTGATCCCATATACATAGTTCTTAAAATAGCATAATGCTCAAGGCAGACATTTTTTACTAGTTAAACTACTGTTTAGTTTCAATAAGACTCAGGGGATATTTTTGGTTTAAGGTTTAAAGATTATCTCAGGGCAATAGTTTCCAGGGTTCATCCACCCTCGATGGCTCCAGAAAGTCTAGAGTCCATGCAAATTTGAAACTCTGTTCTACAATTTCCCCCTTTTGATCAGGATTCTTCTATGGAATCTTTGATCAAAATGTTCCGTAATGGTAGCCAGGCACCATCCAGTTCTTCTGCTCTCATGGCAAAGGAGGCACTTGTTCACAGAGGCAATTAGCCAAACATTCCATTTCCTCCTCCTATTTCTGACTCTCCTTCTTTCTCTGTTGCTCTAGACAAATAGAGACCAACTGTTGTGCCTTGGATGGCTGCCTGCAAGCTTTTAAGGCCCCAGGTACTACACAATGAACTAGGAGGTAAACAGAAGCACTAAACACATTATTAGGCCAATTAACTGGGAAGCCCCACAAAACCATGACTTAAACCTCCAAACCAAGGAACCAAATCCCATGAGGTGTCTGTTTGTATACACAATTTAATTTTTAATTATGGTTGTGTTTAATTACTGGCTTGCAACATTCCCGAAAATTGACTGTCAAAAACTGGTTGGAAGTGGAAACAACCAAAATGTCCATCAACAGATGAATAAATAAACAAAACATGGTCTATCTATTCAATGAAATGTTATTCAGTCATAAAGAGAAATGAAGTACTGATACATGCTACAACATGAACGAACACTGAAAACGTATAGAGGAAAACAAGCCAGTCACAAAAGGGCAATTACTACATGATCTCACTTACATGAAATAAGAAAATACATAGAAACCAAAGATAATTGATGGTTTCTGGGGTAGGAGGGAGGGGCAGAGAGGGAGTTTTTGTTTGGGGGACATTGAGTTTATATTACCGTATTTTTATGCAAATAACAAACACCTTCTACATTTGTTTGCCAACCGTGTCCTTTCCCAGCAAGGTATTTTCATAAGCGCTGCTATGCCTATTTGTTTTATATATGTTGCTGTAAAAAAAATTAACATAGTGTGCTCACAAAAATACCTTGTGGGGAGAGCGCGCAGTTGGCAAACAAATAGAGAAGGTGTGTGTTATTTGTGTAAAATACTGTTAATAGTGGTGGAATATTTTGGAAAAGGATAGCAAGGATGGTGGCACAACATGGAAAATGTAATCAATGTCACTGAATTGTAAATGTGGAAGTTGCTGTGTTGGCAAATGTTTTGGTGTGTATATTTTCACCATGTTAAAACAAACAAAAAGAGCTGGTATGAGCTGGCCCCAGCATTCACTGTTTGTCCTCAGATGCCAGAGGCCTAAGGAATGACAGGAGCCAGGTTGTGGGCACAGATAGGACACAAATCTGAACCTCAGGTCCCCGCCCTTCCCATAGCCCCAGAGAGTGGCTGGCTGTCCCTTCCAAACTGGCACCCAGCCTCTCTCCCTCCTTGCCAGTTTCCTGAAGAATACCTTGCAGAGGCTTGGCAGCTCGTTGGAAAAAGTTCTGCTCATTGAACAAACGCCCATCCTTGGCATCCTGGTGGGGAAAGGAGGGAGAGAAGGCTGTCATACTGGACTCTCTTAGACAAGAGCCCCCAAGCATCACTGTCTGTGTATCACTCACCAGGGCAATGCCAGCAACGACCCAGGTTCACCATCAAGTCCCCCACATCAGAACTAAACTCCCCAGGGTGCTGCATGTGACATATTATCATGAACTGCGAGTTGTCTCCCAGTACCCAGGCTCCCCTTCTTTCTTTTATAACAGAATCCACAAGTGTTTCCCAGACACATCAATGAAAAACTGCATTTCCCAGTCTCCTTTGCAGCAAGGTATGATCACATGACAAGTTTGGCCAATGGGGATGTGCTACAGATTGAACTGTGTCCCCCAAAAATATGTGTTGTAAATCCTAACCCCTAGACCCATGGTTAGAATCCCATTTGGGAATGTTTTTTGTTTGTTACGTTAATGAGACAACATTAGTGTAAGGTGTGTGTTCAGTCAATCTCTTCTGAGATATAAAGAAAAAAATCATTGCCATTGAGTCAATTCTGACTCATAGCGATCCTACAGGACAGAGGAGAGCTGCTCCATAGGGTTTCCAAGGCTGTAATTCTGATGGAAGTAGACTGCCACATCTTTCTCCTGCGGAGAGGTTGGTAGGTTTGAACCGCAGACCTTTCAGACAGCAGCCAAGCACTTAACCACTGTGCCATTAGGGCTCCTGGAGGAGATTAAGCAAGGAAGCAGAGATGGGGGACGACAGATGCCATGCCACATAACAATCACAAAGGAGGCAAGGAATAAAAGCTAAAGAGACAAGCATCTTCCCCCAGAGCGACAGAGAGAGCCTTCCTCTAGAGCCGGCGCTCTAATTTCAGACTTCTAGCCACCTAACCTGTGAGAAAATACATTTCTATTTGCTAAAGCCACCCACTTCATTATAGCAGCACTAGATAAGTAAGGCAGGATGTGAGCGGATATGGTTATGTCCCTAAAAGGCTGAGGCAGGCTCTCCCCTTCTCCTTCTGTTCCAGATGGCTGGAATGCAGATGTGACAGAGAGCTGGAGGAGCCACCCTGGTCCACAAGATGGAAGTTATGGGTAGAAGCAACAAGACAGAAGAAAACTGGGCCCCTTATTTATGGAACCACCATACCAGCCCAGAAGATTTAGAAAGAAAAGGAGCCAGTTTGGCTGAGAGGCAGGCAGAAATAAAAAGAAGGCTGGATAAGGAAAAACTATAATACTTTAGTCTTCATTAGAAATCTATGAAAATAAGAAATCACAGTGCAGACAAATGTAAGCAGTGGAGTGTGATGGTTAATTTTAAGTGTCAACTTGGCTAGGCTATGGTTCCCAGTGGTTTTGACAGATACTAGACTAGCTGCTGTTCTACAATGCACTCTAACATAATGACCTGCTATAATATAGTTGAATGTAATCATTAAGCTGAAAAGAGTTTCCTTAGCATGTGTTCTGCCTTCAGATTATAGATACTTTGGCAGAACTTGCTCTCTCCCTCTCCACTCTGAACTCTTCGCCTGACCTATGGATCTTGGGACGCAAGCCTGCAGAAGTTTCTACCTGCTGCCTGCCCTACTGGTTTTCGGGACTTGTCAGCCTCCCACAAATTTGTGAGCAATCCCTTGAAGTAAATCATTCTCTCTCTCTATAAATCTATCTCACTGGTTCTGTTCCTCTAGAGAACCCTGACTAAGGCACGGAGGAAAAATTTTATAACTTTCCCCAGAGGAAATCACTAACTAGATAGTAGACAAGTGTTAACTTTGGTGAAGGGAAAGACAACACACAATATAAGGGAAGTCAGCACAGCTCAACCAAGGCAAAGTCATAGAAGCTTCCTAGACACATCCAACCACCTTGAGGAACCAAGTTACTAGGGATGAGGGCTGAGGACCATGGTCTCAGGGAACATCTAGATCTACTAGCATAACATAGTTCATAAAGAAAATGTTCTATATCCTACTTTGGTAAGTAGCATCTGGGGTTTTAAAAGCTTACGAGTGGCCATCTAAGATATATCTACTGGTCCCATCCCATTCAGAGCAAAGGAGAATGAAGAAAACCAAAGACACAAGGAAAATATTAGTCCAAAGGACTAATGGACCACATGAACCACAGCCTCCACCAACCTGAGCCCAGAAAAACTAGATGGTGCCCGGCTACCACCACTGACCACTCTGATAGGGATCACAATAGAGGGTCCCAGACAGAATGGGAGAAAAATGTAAAACAAAATTCAAATTCACAAAAAAGCTCAGACTTACTGGTCTGACAGAAACTGGAGAAACCCTAAGACTATGGATCCAAGACACTCTTCTAACTCAGAACTGAAGCCACTCTCAAAGTTCACCTTTCAGCCAAAGATTAGACAGGCCTATAAAACAAACAATAATACATGTGAAGAACATGCTTCTTAGATCAGTCAAGTACATGAGATGAAATGCGCAACAACTGCCCAAAAGCAAAGATCAGAACACAGGAAGAGACACCAAAAATGGATGAATGGAAATGGGGAACCTGGAGCGGAGAGTGCTGACACACTGCCGGTATTGCAACTAATACCGGGAAACAATTAGTGTATAAACTTTTGAATGATAAAATAATTTGCTCTGTAAACTTTCACCTAAAGCACAAGGGGGAAAAAAAAAAAAGAACTATCTATATGGAAGAACTGACAACAGTAACTCGAAAGATTAGACAGGAAACTTAGGGGGCGGTGAGAGTATGCTAATGAGGGAGGAACAATTCGGAAAAGGAGGGTGAGAACGGTTGCACAACTTGAAGAGTGTAATCCATGTCACTGAATTGTACATGTAGAAATTGTTGAACTGGTATATGTTTTGCTGTGTATATTCTCGACAATAAATTGTTTAAAAATTCCCCAGAATGCAAAGGAAAAAAACAAAGAGATGGAACAGTGACAGAGAAATGACAAGCAATAGAGATAATGGAGATACAATATACAAATAATTAGTGCTTCTAAAGAAAAAACAAGAATAGAACCAAAGCAATCACCAAAGACACACGAGAAGAAAACGTTTTCGGTGTTAAAAGAATTGAACCATAGCAAAGATAAATTAAGACCTAAACATATCCTAGTTAAATTTAATTTTTTAATATAAAAAATATCCTTCAAAGCAGAAAAAAAAAATAGGTTCCCACAAAGAAAAACAAAATCAGGCTTAAACTTACGCTCTATACCTGTGCTGGCCAACGGAGTAGCCACTGGCCACATTAGGCTATTAAGTCTGAAACTATGAAATGTGGCTAGTCTGAATCGAGATGTGCCCCAGACCTTTTTTTAAAAAATGCAGTGAAACCTGTCAGAGCTAGAACTCAACGGGACTGCCTTGTTTTTCTGGGTCTTGCAAGTTTTCTGCCTTTAATAGCGTGCAGTCTTACCACTTTTCCTTCACTCATATTAGTGGAAAATGTTTGAGTTTTCCTTCTCTGACAGGTTTCCACCTTACACAGGTTCCAGCTTTCACAGGTTTTACTATATTTTATTTTTGTTGTTGAAAATGTACACAGCAAAACATACACAATTCAAAAATTTCTCCATGTACGATTCAGGGACACTGATTACATTCTTCAAGTTGTGCAACCATTCTCACCCTCCTTTTCTGAGTTACTCCTCCTCCATTAACATGAACTCACTACCCCGTAAGTTTCTTCTCTAACCTTTCAAGTTGCTGTTGTCTCTTTGATCCCATACAGACGGTTCTTAAAAGAGCACAATGCTCAAGTGGCCCAGACTTTTAAGTGAAAGAGAAATATTATTTTGCTTAAGCCATTATTAATATTGAGTCACTTTTTTTTAATAGCAGCCAAACTAAATATTTGTGTCTTGGTTTCCTCCTCTGTCCAACGGGCTTGTAACAGCAATGGCACCAGAGGACTGCTGTGAGGACTGGAGAGTTGATGTGCTGTACACGAGCTCAGAGTGGTCCTTGAGAGCACAGTTAGCACTACCTATGGGTGTGTGTGGTGGGCTGAATTGTGTTTCCCACAAAGATATACTGAAGTCCTAACCCCAGACACCTGTGAATGTGACCTTGTTTGGAAATAGGGTCTTTCCGATGTTATCAGTTAACATGAGGTCATGCCGGAATAAAGTGGGTGCTAATCCAATATGACTGGTGTCTTTATAACAGAGGAGAGACAAAGAGAGGCACACAGAGGGAAGACGGCCGTGTGACAACAGAGGCGGAGACTGGAGTGATGCTGCAGCCACAAGCCAAGGAACACCTGGGGCTACCAGGAGCTGAGAGACAAGGAAGGATCTACCCCTAGAACCTTTGGAGAAAACATGGCCCTGCTGATACCCTGAATTCACACTTTTACCCTCTAGAAAATGGTGAGACTTTGGCTGGCTTACTTTGGACAAGTTGTTAGGAGAGTCCAATTGCTAGAAAAGGACATCACGGTTGGTAAAGAACAGGGTCAGCAAAAATGAGGGAAACAAACCCTCAACGAGATGGACTGACACAATAGACACAATGAACTCACACATACCAATCATAATGAAGATGGCACAAGACTGGGCAACATTTCATTCTGTTATTAATAAGGTCACCATAAGTTGAAGCTGACTTGATGGCAACTGACAACATAACAACAACCCTCCGGAACTGTGAGATGATCCATTTCTGTCGTTTTAAGCCACCCAGTTTGTGGAGTTTGGTAACAGCTGCTCAAGGAAACTTAACCAAGAGGCCAAGATGGGCCCGACCCCGGGCCATGTTCTCCCATCCGCCCCCGCCCTCAGAGGGGCTCAGACATGAAGGTGTGTTTGCCAAAGCCCCAGGCCCTCCCTTTTGTGCTGTCCACCCCCCACCTCCAGGGACCCACTCACTAGTTTGAGTGAGAATCTTTGTTTCTGGGGACTCGACTCGCAGGTGAAGGCCGAGGCAGGGGCGGAGTCAGGCTCAGCTGTGGGAGAACAGAGCCAGTGAAGTTATCACCTGTACCGCGGCGGCTGGAGGCCTCATCCGCCCACTTCATAGGAAGGAGGAGTGGTTACAAAGCCCCAGACAGACAAGGAGGAAAGGCCTAGCAATATACACATAGACAAATGGGTATGGTCAGTTACACTATCATCTGCAGGGCGGCCAGGGCCCTCGGCCTCCAACTTCCTAGGAAGGAGGAGTGGCTATGGAGCCCCAATTCCTCAGGGTCAAGTGCATCCTTGGCTTTCAAGATCTGCTCCTTCCTTCAGCTGTCCTGCTTTCAAATAGGTTCTTTGTTCTTCCTCCTCCTCTTTCCTCTCTCTCCACTCCCCTCCTTCCTTGTCTCTGTTTTTCTCCCTCTGTCTCTCTCACGCTCACATTCTCCTTGCCCCTTTTCCTCCTACCCTGCTCCCCAATTTCTTTCCAAATCACCCTACCCACCTCTCAACCTTGTTTTTCTTTCCTCCTCCTCCTCCTCTTCCCCCCTTCTCTCTCTCTTTCTCAATATTCAGCCACGCAGAGAAGAGTTCACATAGCAGGCTTCCTTTGAGAGGCTAGCTTGCAAAGTGGCTGGAATGCAGATGTGACAATGGGAGCTGGAGCAGCCACCCTGGCCCATGAGATGGAAGTTCCCTCCATTCTCTAACTGGTAAGAGTGGCTCACTGTGCCTAGACTGTTCGGACAAACAACGTGGTTTATACTGAAAAACACCTGCTTTCCTTGCGGGAATCTGGAGTTTGGGTACATGCCAGGTAGAATGTCATGGATTGAACTGTGTCCTCCCAAAATATCTGTCAATTTGGCTAGACCGTGATTCCCCATATTGTGTGACTGTCCACCATTCTGTCATCTGATGTGATTTTTCCTGTGTGTTGTAAATCCTGCCTCTATGATGTTAATGAGGCACAATCAGAGGCAGTTATGTTAATGAGGCAGAACTCAATCTACAAGATCAGGTTGTGTCTTAAGTTAATCTCTCCGAAATATAAAAGAGAGAAGCAAGCAGAAAGACACAGGGACCTCATGCCACCAAGAAAGCAGCACCAGGAACAGAGCACATTCTTTGGACCCAGGGTCTCTGCACCTGAAAAGTTCCTAGAGCAGAGGAAGATTAACGACAAGGACCTTCCCCCAGAGTCAATGGAAAAAGACTTCCCCTGGAACTGGCACCCTGAATTCAGACTTTTAGCCTACTAGACTGTGAGAGAATAAATCTCTGTTTGTTAAAGCCATTCACTTGTGGTATTTCTGTTATTGCAGCACTAGATAACTAAGGCAAAGAGGGTGCCAACATGACCAGCCCCCAATAAAAACTGGGGGCACTGAGTTTCTAATGAGCTTCCCTTGTGGACAACATTTCACATGTGCTCTCAGAACTTGTTGCTCTGGGAATTAAGCACATCCCGTCTGACTCCACGGGGAGAGGACACGGGAAGCTTGCTCTTGGTTTCCCCCACACTTCGCTCCATGTGCCTTTTCCCTTTGCTGACTTTGCTTTGTATTCTTTCCCTGTACTAAATCAGATGTGCATTCACCTATATGCTGAGTCCTGCCAGATTTACTGAACCTGGGGGTGGTCTTGGGGGCCCCCAAACCTACCAGCTATACCCATTTGCCTATATATATATAGATTGCCAGGCCTTTCTTCCTAGTTGGTCTTAGTCTGAAAGCTCTGCTGAAACCTGTTCAGCATCATAACAACACAAAAACCACCACTGATAGATGTGTGGTAGCTGCACGTGAGGTGCCTTGGCTGGGAACTGAACCCAGGTCTCCCACATGGAAGACAAGAATTCTACTACTGACCCACCACTGCCCCTATTAATAAACATTAAGTATTATTAATACTAACACTACCAACACGGTTATCATTTTTTCATTGTAATAAAGAGTTGGACCTCGTTTTTTGACGTTTAACTGCTGACAGGTTTGTCCGTTTTCCTGACAGCTTTTAAATCTCACCCCTTCCTCTCCCCCTTCTGCCCCACATCTGGAAACCTAAGAAAGCCAGGGAGCTCCCTCTTTTGGTGCTGGTGGGAGATTCAAACCACGTAAGCCCCTGTCCAGGAGCCCCGGTGGCACAGTGGTTAAGCACTTGGCTGCTAACGAAAAGGTTGGTGGTTCAAACCGACCAGATGCTCCACGGGAGAAAAGACCTGGCAATCTGCTCCCGTGAAGATTACAGCCTAGGAAGCCCTATAAGGCAGTTCTACTCTGTCACATGGGGTCACTATGAGTTGGAATCGACTCGACAGCACACAACAACAACATGCGCCATGCCCACACGGGAAACCTCATCCCAGCCCCAGGCCCTAACCACAATAAAAGCCCCAAACCAGCCTCCTTTGCCTGTTCTCTCAAGCCATTTCAAATCTGCTCAGGCAGCCTGCCCTGCTCTTCCCAGAGACCTCGATTATATAAGTAATAAACCTTTCCAGATCCTGTTGGTGTATGTTTGTACGATATCATCAGTCTCAAATACCAAATTTTGAGGTCTATCCTGTCTCTGTAGGGTGGCCACAACAATCATCACTGTCCTTATCATGTGGCCACTCTGGGCCCACATGCCCCCCTAGCAACAGTAGGTTGAGCTGAAAAACAGTGCCCTGTGTAAAGAGGGCACATGCTCTCCATTTGGCCGCAGTCCCCACCACTCCCAATCACCTTACTCCAGCCTCCTGTACTCATTTATACTACCTGCCTGGCCCCTATAGGTGATAGGTTTGCAATCTCAGGTCTAAGAGAAGGCTGCCTAGAGGCAGGTCAGCAGCTTAGAATCCCCGTCTCCCTGCTCTAGCCCCGAAACAGCCTGACCCAGCCCAGCACCCGCCCACCTGGGGACAAAGTGCACCTTCATAGAGAATGCCCTGGTCATCCCTGGTCTGGAGAGATCCCAGCTTCCAGTGCTGCCCACTCTTGTCTATCAGCACTGTCCCCATGGGCAGGGCCTCGAGTGAGATGGTCACCTGGCTCCGCTTCAGGGTCTGGGGGCTTCGCCGGGCAGTCTGTGGGCTGCCTTTGGGGGTCGGGGGTTTGTTCCGGCTCCCTGCAGGAGGATGGACTAATGAATAAAAAGCATATGGGAGAGAGGAGTCAGGTGGGGATAAGCCAGTGATTGGAATACCATTCATTCATTCATTTGTTCATTCATTCGACAAATGCTTCCTGGGACCTTCTATGGGCCAGGCCAGGTCCTTTGCAGAATGATGCTGAGGACCCAGACAGGAGTCAAACCCAGAACCTTCCCTTGGGAGCCCCAGGTCTGGTGGGAGTCAGACCTGGACCCAGCCAGTCAGATTTGAGCCTGAGGCAGGGCAGTCCAGAAGGATATGGGGACACAGAGGAGAAAGAGACTGACTATGCCTGGAGAAGTCAGGGGAGGCTTCCTGGATGAGGGGACATTTGGGTTGGGCCTTACTGGATGAGTAGAAGTTTGATGTTGCTGTTGCTAGTTGCCGTTGAGTCGACTCCGACTCATGGCAACCCCATGACTGCAGAATAGGGTTGTGCTCCATAGGATTTTCAAGGCTGTGACCTTTCTGAAGCAGACTGTCAGGCCTGTCTCCTGAAGTGTCTCTGGGTAGGATCAAGCCGCCAATCTTTTGGCTAGGAGTTGAGCACCTAACATTTGCACCACCCAGGGACTCTGAGTAGAAATTTATTAGGGGGCAAAAGGACAATCCACACATTTAACCAAAAACACTCTGACATTGAGCTTATGTTAATAGTGGTGAAATGATTTGGACAAGGGCAGTGAGAATGCTTGTACAACTTGAAGAATGCAATCAATGTCACTGAATTGTACATGAAGAAATTGTCAAGATGGCATATGTTTTGTTACGTGTCATGAACTGAACTGTGTCCCCCCAGAATCTGTGTCAACTTGGCTAGGCCATGATTCCCAGTGTTGTGTGGCTGCCCTACATTTTGTGATGTGATATAATTATCTTCCACTTTGTGATGTGTTGTAAATCCTAACTTCTGTATGTTAATGAGGCAGGAAGAGTGTGGCCTGTATCTTGAATCACAGGTTTACAAAAGGGTAAGAAGGTGTGACTCAAGCCACAACTTTACACTCAAGTCACAACCTTACCTGAGTCACACTTTTTATCTTACAAGAGATAAAAGGAGAGAGAAGCGAGCAGAGATGGTAGGGACCTCACTACTACCAAGAAAGAAGAGCTGGGGGTGAAGCGTGTTCTTCGGACCCAGGGTCCCTGCACTGAGAACCTCCTAGGCCCAGGGGAAGACTGATGCCAAGACACATGGAGATCTCTAAGAAACACTGGCCCACAGATACTGAAAGGAGACAAAGACCTTCCCCAAGAATCAACAGAGATAGAAAGCCTTCCCCTAGAGCCAGTGCCGTGAATTCGGACTTCCAGCCTCCTAAACTGTGTCTGTTTGTTAAAACCATCCACTTGTATTTCTAATTACAGCAGCCCTAGATAACTAAGAAATTATGTATATTTTCACAATACAGAAAAAAAAAACCCCACCTGAAACATCTTGTGGACCTGGCCCTGTACAGAATATGAGGGCCCAGACTTCATTAGACTGAGGTCTTGCCCTTAAAGGGCTCCCAGACTGGCAAGAGACTGAGGTGAGTGTTGTGAGGAGATGGACATGGACAGAAGAAAAGATAACCTTAACCTCTTACCTTCCTCCCACCCACTGGTCCGCTCAAGGCACAGAATGGGAGGAGGCCTCTGGCATCTGAAGGGTAACGAGGGGGCAAAGGGGAAGCACCAAGGGCTGTGACTTCAGACCAAGGGGTCTGGCAGAAGAGAGATGGGTGCACGCATTCCTTAAGCCCCCCATGTCCTGGGAACTGGCTGGGCGTGGGGCGTATACAAGTGAGTCATACCTGGTCCCTGCCGACGAGAGACTCCCAGTCCAGAAAGTGAGGCAGAAAGGGACGTGGAGCCTAGAGGGAGACATGGGCTCACATGAGGGTGGTGGCAGGCACAGTGGGAACCCAGACAAAATGATATTCCATCCATTCAGTTATTCAACAATATTTTTCAGTACTCAGCTCTGTGCTAAGCACAGTTCTGGGTGCCGTCAAGTCAATTTAGACTTATGGGGACCCCATGTGACACAGCAAAACTGCCCCACAGGGTAATATTTATGGGGGAAGGAGCCCTGGTGGCGCAGTGTTTAAGCACTCAGCTGCTAACTGAGAAGTTGGCAGTTCGAACCCACCAGCCGCTCTGTGGGAGAAAGATGTGGCTGTCTGCTTCCGTAAAGATTTACAATCTTGGAAACCCTGTGGGGCAGTTCTACTCTGTCCTACAGGGGTGCTATGAGTCAGAATCAAACGGCAATGGTTTTTGTTTTTTTGGTTTTATCTTTATGGGAGATTGGCCAGGTCTTCTTCCTGCAGAGCAGTGGTGGATCTGAACTGCCAACCTTTCAGTTAGCAGCCGGGAGCTTGATCGTTGCACCACCAGGTCTCCTTGCTCTGCCAACAGATTACAAAACAACAATAAATACAGGTCACAAAACATGATAAATTCCCGGCCTTATGGAGCTTACAGACAAGAAGGACTATATATTGGTAAAATACCGTATTTGATATGCTTGCTACCAATAAGGACAAAGAGGCAATACACAGCAAGAGAGGGACGTAGGGAATGTTGTGGGTAGAGGAGATACATTTTTAGTTACGGATGTCAGGGAGGGCCTTGCTGAGAAGGTAACAACAGAATAAAGACCTGAAAGAAGTGAAGGGAGACAGATGTGGGAAGAACTACCCAGACAGAGGGAACAACAAGTACAAAGGCTCAGAGGCTCGGAGGGAAGTTGAAGAGAGGCTCTGGAGGAAGAAGAGGAGGCCTTGTGCAAGCCTATGGCACTCAAGAAAGGCTTCCCAGAAATTGGATCCTTTGAGTGTTGGAAAAGTGGCAGACGAAGAAGGGAGATGGGAAAGTCCTGGGCAGAGGGAACAGGTGTAGTCAAGACCGGAAGCTGAAACTCCCAAAAAGTATCTCCAAACACTGAGTGCTCTGTGCATAGGGTTGTGGTGAGGTTTAAAATGGTAAGGATCTCAGATGCCAGGCTGAAGAGCTTGAACTGTGGGGCGATGAGAACAGTAGGGAACTGTGAGCAAAGATCCCTGGGGCCATGAGTGACAGACTACAAAGGGGGACTGGAGGCTGGGAGGCCAGGGAAGGTGCTGGGATGAGGGTAGAGGCAGGGGTGGATGATGTTTGATTTGGGTTGTGGCATCCTTCTTCCTATCTGGAGTCAGGCCAGACTGACCCCCAACTCGTACCTTTGGGCCTCTCAGATGGACTCAAGAACTCTTCAGACTCAGAATTGTCACTGTCTGAGAAGAGAGATGATGGGGGAGAGATGACAGAGCTGGACCATTTCACCTTCTTGCAAGAGATTTCAGAACTGGAGTTCAGATCTCTCCTGGAGCCTAGAAAAAGGTAGAACAAATACAGACTGGAGTCACACAGACCCTTCCCAGGCACCATCAAAACAGAAACCTTGAGGTCACATTCAACTACTCTCATCTCCTCAGCCTTCACAGTCAAATCGTGCTTCTTCTACCATCTAAATAAGCAAACTATTCCTTCCTTTTAGTTATTGTCTTCCCTTTGTGTCTTAGCCTCTCTTTTATATCTTCTTCCATTATTCTGTCATTCTGTGCTCTCTTCCCAGTAACTTCTTCAGATCTATTGTCCAGTTCACTAATTCTTCCTTCAGCTGTGTCTAGTGTGCTGTTTAAAGCCATCCATTGAGTTTCTAATTGAAATGACTATATTTTTCATCATTAGAGGTTTGACTTGATTCTTTTTCAAATCTGCCAGGTCAATTCTAACTAACTTTTGTACCTTTACTGTACTTACAATTTCTTCAAACACATTAAATGTACTCTCTAAATATTCTGATTTAGTAATTTCAGAGTCAGAATCAATTCGATGGCGATAGGTTTTTTGGTGGTCTTTGCAGGCCTGATTCTGCAGTTTGTTGTTTCTGCTGACTCTCATAACGACTTGCTTCCTGGTGTCACTGTTGATTTTTTATTAGGAGCAGATGTTCCTTGGAAGTCTGCCTGTAGGAATTCTCTGAGGTCTGTCTTTAAAGGGTGTTGCTAAAGAGAAGATTTGTCAGGGGTGTGGTGACAACAACCTCATCAACTGAAACTAAATTTTCAGCCTGGGTGTTTTTTAGGGGGGCCACACAGATCAGTATGAATTCTTGTTCCAAACTGGTAAGAATATGAGTTTTGGGTTAGGAATTCCCAGGAGATACCAAAAAGAAGTTGGTATACCAGACTGAGGGCTCAGCGACATTCATTTTATCATTTGGGATTGCATTTGGCTGCAAGTAACAGAAAATGCTACTACCAAGAGTTTAAACAAGTGAATGGGTTTATATTTTTTACTAACAAAAATTCTGGAGGGGACAATCCAGTATTGGGATTATGTCCCCATGATGTCATAAGGGACCTGGGCTCCCCCTATCTTTCCACTCACTCATTTTCACTTAGTATGTTGTATGTGAACTTTCAGCCATGTATGCCAACTTCCTTCTGTGTCTTTCAGACAAATAAACCCTCTTTGATTTACCAATGTAGTACTTATACTTGGGCTTTCCATTTCCTACTACTGATACTCCATTCATTCAGTTAATCAATAACATTTCTCAGCACCCAATCTATGCTAAGCACTATTCTGGGTGCTGTGCCAATACCAGATTACAAAACCACAATAAACACAGATTACAAAACACATTAAATTCCTAGCCTTATGGAGCTTACAGATCAGAAGCAATATAAATAGGTCAATACTATATTTAATATGTTCGCTAGTAATAAGGACCAAAAGTAAACATAAAGCAGAGGAGGAGGATAGGGAGGGTTATGGATGGGGAAGGCGTACTTTTTTTTTTTCCAAGTTGCTGTCATCAGTTTGATCTCATATAGATAGCTCTTTAAAAGAGCACAATGCTTACATATTTTCTAATATAATTTATTTTGTGTTGTTGTTATTAATATGCACAGCAAAAGATACACTAATTCAACAGTTTCTACACATACGATTCAGTGATATTGACCACCTTCTTCAAGGTGTGCAACCATTTTCATCTTCTTTTTCTGAATCGTTCCTCCCGTTAACATAAATTCACTGCCCCCTAAGGTTCTGATCTAACCTTTTGAGTTGCTGTTGTCAATTTGATCCCATATAGATAGCTCTTAAAAGAGCACAATGCCCAAGGAAAACAATCTTTACTAGTTAAGCTAAACTACTGTTTGGTTTTAAGAAGACTTCAGGGGATATTTCTGGCTTAAGATTCTGCATTTATTCTGAAGGGAGAGCTGGCAAGATTTGCTGAAGGACTGGATGTGTGTGCTCTGACTACCTTCTACTCACCCTGTTGGTGAAAGAAGGATTCCTCGCCTTAAATAGCAGGAGGTGGTCGAACACAGACACCCACACTGGACAAATGAGATTGGCAGGAGTTTATTAGCCACGTATACTCATAGCCCAATTATGTATGTGTCTCCCCAAAATACGTGTTGCAATCCTAACCTCTATATTTGTGTAGGTAATCCTGTTTGGAAATGGGATTTTCTTTGTTATGTTGGTAGGTCCCTGGATGGCACAAATGGTTTGCGATTGGCTACTAACCAAAAGGTTGGAGGTTCAAATCCACCCAGAGGCACCACAGAAGAAACCCTATGGAGCATAGTTCTGACCTGACACTTACGGGGGTGCCATGAATTAGAATCAAGTGGCTTGTTATGTTACTGAGGCCACATCAATGCAGGATGTGTCATAAACCTAATCACTTCTGAGTTATAAAGAGCAGCGTAGACAAGGAAGCACAAACAAGGGGAAGGTGGATACCACGTGAAGCTTGCCAAGGAAATGAGGAACATCAGGGAAACAGAAGTTGAAAGAGACAAGGACCCCACCTGCACCCCCCACCCCCACCCGCCACCCCACCCAGAGCTAACAGATAAAGAGTCTTCTCCTAGAGCCAGTGCCCTGAATTCAGATTTCTAGCCCCCTAAACTGTGACAAGACAATTTTCTGTTCTTTAAAACCACCCACTTGTTGTATCTGTGTTAGAGTAGCCCTGGGAAGCTCCCCAGACACACATGCATGCACGCACCTGCCCTACCCCAGGAACAAGCTCAAAACCCTGGCTCTTACCTCGGAAGGATGATGTCAGTGGTTTGACAAAGGCTGGAGACCCCCCGTGCTCCTCTGTAGGCAAACATTTTCCACAGTAGGGGCAGAATTTGAATGTGGATTCGATACTTTTGCCACATTCTGGACAGAAGGTGACCATGCTACAAACAGAAGAGAGGGGAGGGAACAGGAAGCTGAAACGAAAACTTAATTCACTGCCAATGAGCAGAGAAAGCCCTTATATCACCTAAGTTCTCTATAGTTATGCATTTGAAAGGGATGAAAAGTTATTACACCTGGAATACATTTGCTAAAAGGAGTCCCTGGATGGCATAAATGGGTAAGCGCTTCTGTTAGTCATCTAGTGCTGCTATAACAGATATACCACAAGTGGATGGCTTTAATAAAGAGAAATTTATTCTCTCACAGTTTAGGAGGCTGGAAGTCCAAATTCAGGCCGTCGGCTCCAGGGGAAGGCTTTCTCTCTCTGTCAGCTCTGAGGGAAAGTCCTTGTCATCAATCTTCCACTGGTCTAGGAGCTTCTCAGTGCAGGGACCCCGGGTCCAAAGGATGCACTCCACTCCTGGCTCTTCTTTCTCGGTGGTATGAGGTCCCTCTCCTCTCTGTTCGCTTCTCTCTTCCCTAATCCTGTAGACTGTGTCCTGTCTCATTAACGTAACTGCCTCTAATCCTGCCTCATTAACATCATAGAGATTAGGATTTACAACACATAGGATAATCACACCAGATCACAAAATGGAGGAAACCCACACAATACTGGTAATCATGGCCTAGCAAAGTTGATACATATTTTTGGGGGACACAATTCAATCCATAACAGTGCTTGACTACTAATCAAAAGATTGGTGGTTCAAACTTACCCAGAGTCTCACCAGAGAAGTCTGAGGATCTGCTTCTCTAAAGATGAGAGCCAAGAAAACTCTACGGAGATCAGTTCTACTCTCTAGTATACGGTTTGTCATGAGTCAGAATTAACTCGACATCAACATGTTTGGTTTGGTTTTTTTGCCTACCTCATCTAAAGAAGTCTTCTCTCCACAAGTTGCTTTATTAAAGCACCCCATTGAGAGTCCCTGGGTGATTACTAGCCAAAAGGTTGGCGGCTCAAACCCACCCAGAGGCACCTCAGAAGACAAGCCTGGCAAGCTGCTTTTGAAAGGTCACAGCCTTGAAAACCCTATGGAGCAGTTCTATTCTGCACACACAGTTGCCATGAGTCAGAATTGAATCCACTGTTAACTAACAACAACAAAAAACGTTCCCTAAGGAATGGGCCAGTTCTACAATGAATTCCCACTCCCTGCCTTGAGCCTCTAAGGAGCCCTGGTGGTGCAGTGGTTAAGTGCTCAACTGCTAACCAAAAGGTCAGCAGTTTGAACCCACCAGTCGCTCTGTGGGAGAAAGATATGGCAGTCTGCTCCAGTAAAGATGACATCATTAGAAACCCTATGGGGCCATTCTACTCTGTCTTTTAGGGTTGCTATGGGTTGGGATCAACTTGATGGCAGCAGGTTTGCTTTTGGGTTTTGGCCTTGAACCTCTAGCCATCTGTCTGTACTAGGGGTTCAGTGTAGGCACAGAGCAGATCAAAGGCATGGTGAAACTGAAGACCTCACAAAAGACATGGGCTGCCCTGAGTCAAAGGAGAACTATGCCAATCACAGAGTCAACACTGAGGAGAAGGACCCAGGGTCTTCAGCTGTACTTGTGATGTTCATTTCTTAAACTGTATGATGACTATGAGAGACAGTCATGCTCACCAAATGCCTATATGCTCCCTGCACTGCCCGTCTGCCCCAGCAGTTAGGTTGTGGCTACGTGTTATGGATAACATTGCGAAGAATGGGAACTCCAGAACACTTAATTGTGCTCGTGAGGAACCTGTACATAGATCAAAAGGCAGTTGTTCGGACAGAACAAGGGGATACTGCGTGGTTTAAAGTCAGGAAAGGCGTGCGTCAGGGTTGCATCCTTCATACCTATTCAATCTGTATGCTGAGCAAATAATCCAAGAAGCTGGACTGTATGAAGAATGGGGCATCAAGATTGGAGGAAGACTCATTAACAACCCGCAATATGCAGATGACACAACCTTGCTTGCTGAAACTGAAAAGGACTTGAAGCACTTACTGGTGAAGATCAAAGACCACAGACTTCAGTATGGATTAGACCTCAATATAAAGAAAACGAAAATCCTCACAACTGGACCAATTAGCAACATTATGGTAAACGGAGAAAAGACTGAAGTTGTTAAGGATTTCATTTTACTTGTAGCCACAATCAATACCCATGGAAGCAGCAGTCAGGAAATCAAAAGACACATTGCATTGGGCAACTCTGCTGCAAAAGACCTCTCTAAAGTGTTGAAAAGCAAAGATGTCACCTTGAAGATTAAGGTGCGCCTGACCCAAGCCATGGTATTTTCGATCGCATCATATGCACAGGAAAGCTGGACAATGAGTAAGGAAGACCGACGAAGAATTGACGCCGTTGATTGTAGTGTTGGTAAAGAATACTGAATGTACCATGGACGGCCAAAAGAATTAACAAATCTGTCTTTGAAGAAGTACAAGCAGAATGCTGCTTAGAAGGATGGCGAGACTACATCTTACATACTTTGGACATGTTATCAGGAGGGATCAGTCCCTGGAGAAGGACACCATGCTTGGTAAAGCACAGGGTCAGCGAAAAAGAGGAAGACCCTCAACAAGACGGACTGACGCAGTGGCTGCGGCAATGGGCTCAAGCATTACAATGATTGTGAGCACGGTGCAGCACCAGGCAGTGTTTTGTTCTGTGGTGCACAGGGTTGCTATGAGTCAAAACCGACCTGACAGCACCTAACAACAACAACGTGTTATGGATTGAATTGTGTCCCTCAAAATATGTGCTGGAATTCTAACTTCTATACCTGTAGATGTAATCCTATTTGAAAATGGGGTTTTCTTTGTTATGTTAACAAGGTCCTATGAGAGCCTGGGTTGTGCAATGGTTAAGCACTTGGCTGCCATCCACTTGTGGTATTTCTGTTTTAGCAGCACTAGATAACTAAGACTAGTGCTTTCAAGCAGGATTCCTGATGGAGAGGGCTGCCTTCAGGCACTTGTCCGCAGAACTAAAGAGCTATAACATTTGCCTGAGCAGGAAAGAGGCCTAGAGAAGGGTTGCCGGCTGACATGGCTGAGAATGAGCTGAGAGCTGTCTTGATTGAAAGCTGTCCTGACTGACAAAGTTGATATTGATCCCAAGTTGTAGCCTGTTACTTCCCTAATAAACCCCATAACTGCGAGTATGGTCTGTGAGTTCTGTGTGGCCATCGCAATGAATTATCAAACCCAGCAGAGACATATAGAGTGCTGAGGGGAACAGACGGTATCAGAAATGATGAAAAAGTTAAAGAGTGGAGGTATTTCTGACCTTCATCTCATAGGAACCAGCTTTGTGCTGATCCTGATTTTTATCCCTCGGTAATCTAGACAAGTTCTGATGCTAGATTATACCTGGGAAGCTCATACATACCTTTATGTTGTCACGGTCTGGCCCTTGGGGTCACTAGGCTGGGAATTCCATCTTGACAGTGCCCTGTAAATGAACAGAAGTAGAGAGGCTGACTCGGGCTCGTTTCACATGAGTTAAAGATAATGGGTAATGTTTCCTGCACATTGGCTATATAGCCAGCATGTGCTGGCTTTCTTTCATTCATTCATTCAACAATCATTTACTGAGCACCTTACTAGTTGCCAGGAGGCATGGTGGCACAGTGGTTGAGCGCTCAGCTGTTAACTGAAAGGTCAGCAGTTCGGACCCATCAGCCACTCTGCAGGAGAAAGATGTGGCAGTCTGCTTCCGTAAAGATTAAAAACTCATTACTATTGAGTCGATTCCGACTCACAGTGACCCATAGGGTCACTGCACCATAGGGTTTCCAAGGAGCAGCCAGTGGATTCAAACTGCCAACCTTTTGGTTAGCAGCCGAGCTTTTAACCACTGAGCCACCAGGGCTCCCATTAGCCATTGAAGAGATGCAAATCAAAACTACGATGAGATACCATCTCACCCCTGCAAGAATGGCACTGATTAAAAATTCAGAAAACAGTAAATGCTGGCAAGGTTGTGGGAAGACTGAAACTCTCATACACTGCTGGTGGGAATGTAAAATGGTACAATCACTATGAAAAACGATATGATGCCTCCTTAAAAAGCTAGAAATAGAAATACCATATGATACAGCAATCCCACACCTAAGAATATATCCTAGAGAAATAAAAGCCGTCACACGAATAGACATATACGCACACCCACATTCACTGCAGCATTATTCACAATAGCAAAAAGATGGAAACAACCTAAGTGACCACCAAACGAATGAATAAACAGAATATGGGACATACACACAAGGGTATACTATGCAATGATAAAGAACAATGAAGAATCAGCAAAACATCTAACAACATGGATGAATCTGGAGGGGAGTATGCTGAATGAATAAGTCAACTGCAAAAGGACAAATACTGTATGAGACCACTATTATAAAAACTCAAGAAAATGTTTACATACAGAAAGAAACAATCTTTAATGGTTATGAGGTAGGGGAAGGGTGGGGAGCAGGAATCACTAACTAGATAATACACAAGTGTTAATTTTGGTGAAGGCAAAGAAAATACACAATATAGAAGAAGTCAGCACAACTTGACCAAGGCAAAGGAAGACACTTAGAGGAACACAGGTAAAAAAAAAAAGAAAAAAAAGAGGCAACCACAGTAAATACTAGCATCTACAACCCTACAACAACAGTTAAAACAAATAATAACTTACAAGCAGATACACAGGCAGATAGGTACGCTGAATAGAGAAAGGAGGACGTGTAGGAATATACCCCTGTACGTATGTAAGTTACGCTGTATATATCTTTACATACGTATTTGTATGTACAGCACGTATGTTCATGTATGTAATAGAGCACAAACGGGACACAGTCATAGAAGCTGCCTAGACACACCCAAATTCCCTGAGGGAGCTGAGGGCTGGAGACCATGGTCTCAAGGACATCCAGATCAACTGGCATAACATAGTTCATAAATAAAATGTTCTACATCCTACTTTGGTGAGTAGTGTCTGGGGTCTTAAAAGCTTGTGAGTGGCGATCTAAGATACATCTACTGGTCTCATCCTGTCCGGAGCAAAGGAGAATGAAGAAAACCAAAGATACAAGGAAAATATTAGTCCAAAGGACTAATGGACCACAGCCTCCACCAGCCTGACCCCAGAAGAACTAGATGGTGCCGGCTACCACCACTGACAGCTATGACAGGGATCACAATGGAGGGTCCTGGACAGAGCAAGAGAAAAATCTAGAACAAAATTTAAATTCACAAAAAAAAAAAAAACCAGACTTACTGGTGTGACAGACTGGAGGAACCCCTGAGACTACGGCCCCTGGACACCCTTCTAGCTCACAACTGAAGCCACCCCTGAAGTTCATCTTTCAGCGAAAGATTAGACAGGCCTATAAAATAAACAAGGAAGAGTGCTGACACATTGCAGGGATTGCAACCAATGTCATGAAACAACTACCACGTAAGTTTTTGAATGAGAAACTAATTTGCCCTGTAAACTTTCACCTCAAGCACAATAAAATTTAAAAAACAGACAGAGATTAACGCAAGCTAGCAAGCAAACATGGGGGAAGAGAGATGCCAAGCCACATGAAGATCACCCATGATTCAAAGCTCAAAGAGATAAGGACCTTCAGACCTGACAGAGAGAAAAAGCCTTCCCCTAGAGCCAGCACTCTGAATTTGGACTTCTAGCCTCCTAAACTGTGAAAAATTTAATTTGTTAAAAAAAAGGATAATGCTCAAGGGCTCTGGGAGAAAGTCCTTGTTTCTCTTTAGCTTCTTTTCCTCCATTACTTGGGGATCTTTAAGTGGCATGGCATCTATCTTCCCTCCCCACCCCAACCCCCGTTTATGCTTGCTTGGTTAATCAGCTTTTATATCTTTACTAATTAAGCTATTGTTTGGTTTAAAGAACACTTCAGGGGATGTTCTTGGTTGAAGGGTTAAGGTTTAAAGATGATCTCAGCACAACGGTTTTGGGGGTTCATCCAGCCTTCATGGCTCCAGGAAGTCTGGATTCCATGAGAATTTGAAATCCTATTCTGTATTTCCCCCCCTTGATCAAGATTCTGCTATAGAATCTTTGATCAAAGTGTTCAGTAATGGTAGTTGGGCACCAGAGTTGAATAATCTCTAAAGCAGATCTTCCAATTAGAGGCAGGACAGTGTAGTGATTAAGAGCATGGTTTTGGGATCCAATCATCCTGGGTTCAAATCCTAGTTGTGTCATTTACTGTGCGATGCTGGGCAACATTTTTAATATCTCTGTACCTGTTCTTCTCTGTAAAATGATTTAAAAAAAGCAATTACCCTTTGGGCTATTGTGAAGTTTAAAGGACCTTGGTACCTAGTATGCACTCAATGTCCCTGGGTGGTGCAAATGGTGAATGTGCTTGGCTGCTAACCGAAAGGTTGGAGGTTCAAATTCACCCAAAGGTGCCTGGGAAGAAAAGCCTGGCCATCTGCTTCCGAAAAAGCAGCCATTGAAAACCCAATGAAGCACAGTTCTACTCTGACACACATGGGGTGCCATGACTTGGAACTGACTTGGCAACTGGTTTTATGTACTCAATAAATAGCTCTTCTAATGATTTTAACTTCTAGTCATGTAGCCTAAGGCCAGTTACATCCTACCTGTTATGGATTGAATTGGGTCCCCAAAATCATGTGCTGTAAACCCTAACCCCTATACCTGTGGTTATTATCCCATTCGGAATGGGTTTTCTTTGTTATGTTAATGAGGCAGTATTAGTGTAGGATATGTCTTATATCAATCTTTTGAAGTATAAAAAAAGTGGATTAAGCAAGGAAGCATGGAAGCAGAGACAGGGGAAGATAGATTCCATGCCATATGAAGATCAACATGATTGCCAAGGAAACAGAAACTAAAAAGAGACAAGGACCTTCCTCCAGAGTCAACAGAGAGCCTTCCCCTAGAGCCAGTGCCCTAAATTCAGACTTCCAACCTCCTAAATTGTGGGAAAATGAATTTGTTTGTTAAAGCCGCCCACTTGTATTTCTGTTACAGTAGCACTAGATAACTAAGACACTACCCCAGGACCTTTGTACTTGCAGTTCCCTCTGCCAGGAATGCTCTTCCCACCACTTCCCTCTGTGGCTGGCTCCTTTTTCATTCTTGAGGTCTCAGCTCAAGAGTTCTTCCCTGACCCCCTTATTTAAACTGCAACCTCTACTCCCCTCTGCTACCCTCCCCTCTCCCCCTTTCCTCCTTTATTTTTCTCCTTAGCACTTAATGCTATCTAACACAGGCTTACAATTCCCTCTCCTAATCACCTGCACCAGGTGTGTTTCAAAGTCCAGAATTTTGAAGATTTTTGAAAAATAACACAGAAGACACACTACATATTTCATAACACCACCAGCAGGATCTAGGGCAGCTATCCATCATCAAATACATTATTTCTGCAGCAAAATCTTTAAAGATTATAAATAGCTGCACATCAGTTCAGCTTGGGTTTTGCCACCAAATGCATTCAAAAGCCAGGTGAAATTTTACCACCAAATAAGTTACAAAAAAAAAAAAAAAAAGTTTGGTTCTGAAAACTTTTTGGATTTTGGATTTATAGACAAGGAACTTCAGATCTGTAAATACTACACAATTTATCTTTTTACTTTGTTAGTGTCTGGCATCCTCAACCATCATCAAAATGTAAACTCTAGGACGGCAAAGAGTTTTGGTTTAAGACACCATCCCTGGGTGGTACAAATGGTTAAGGTGTTTGGCTGCTAACTAAAAGGCTGGAGGTTGGAGTCCACCCAGCAGCACCCTCGGAAGAAAGGCCTGAGAATCTATTTCCAAAAAATCAGCCACTGAAAACCCTATGGACTACACTTCTACTCTGACACACACGGGGTTGCCATGAGTTGGAATTGACTCCAAGGCCACTGTTTTTTTTTTAATAAGCACAGCCTGTCAGAGTTGGCACTGGACAAGCAGCATAAATAGCAGTGTCTGTTGCATAGGGTCTTACACAGACTAAAAGAAAAAAAAAATTGACCCCATGTGTGTCAGAGTAGAACTGTGCTCCATAAAGTTTTGAATGGCTGTGACTTTTTGGAAGTAAACCACCAGGCCTTTCTTCTGAGGTACCTCTGGGTGGATTTAAACTGCCAACCTTTCAGTTAGCAGCTGGTTCTAAAAAAAAAAAAAAGAAAGAAATACAGCCAGAGTGCTCCCTGGAAGCTAGGATCGTGAGACTTCGTCTTAGGTACCTTGGACGAGTCCCTGGAGAAGGACATCATGCTTGGTAAAGTAGAGGAAGACGGCTGAAGAGAGGGATTGACACAGTGGCCGTAACAATGGGCTCAAACATAACAACGATGTGAGCATGGCGCAGGAGAAGACAGTGTTTCGTTCTGTTGTAGTTTGTGTGAGTGGGAGGACTCCACAGCCTCTAACAAGGACAACAATCTTTACCTAAGCAGAATGCCGTTTTATCTTTCCCCCGAGGAGTGGCTGGTAGGTGAACAGCCGACCTTTTAGTCCGCAGGCGAGCGCTTTAACCACTGCACCACCAGGCTCCCTGAACATCTGCCACTGTCAAGTATTGTGCTCCTCCTAGAAAGTTCTGAGACTTAGCAAAAGGGCTAAAGGCTAGACTGCAGCTTTATCGCGGGAGGGGCGGTTGCCTAGGTGACAGCGACTCGCCGTCGGCCCCGCCCTCCACAAAAATGAGACATGACGCAGCTGCCAAGGCGGGGCGTTTGTCGAAACCCATAAGCCACGCCCGCTTCATCCGTAGCCACGCCCACCGCCAAAAGCCGCGGGCGTATTATCTCAGTGACTAGGAGCCTCTCAACCAGAGCCTTGCTGCCGGGTGCTCCACCTCCCATAAAGGGTCGTGCTGAGGTCACAGGCACTACGGCCGCGCCGCGGGGTAGCGGTCTGGGAGGACTTCCTAGTGTTCCACCTCGCCTTCCCTCACCTCTGTACTTGGGCAGTGGGGCGGGGGCCCGGGGATATGCGACCAGAGAGACCCTGGGTCCTCCCTCCACGGAGCCTGATACTTACCTTCTCAGTTGCCCCGCGGAAACTTCCGCCGGGGCCGAAGGCGCTGCGCGCGCATCCTCTGCCCTAAGGCAGGACGACGCCCGCGCAGGCGCCGCTGACTTCCCGAATGCCCAGGGTCTGTGCTTACCTGGGAACTCCATTTCCCAGTTGCCTTCGCGACAGGCCAGCCCCCTGACTCGAAGCGAGGGGAGGGATTATTCCCTCATCGCCTATTCCCATTCGCCCGCTTTGGAACACCGCCTGGTTCTACTGCGCATGTGCAAAAGTGGAGCCAATGGTAAGGAGCAATGCACTAAAAGGGGGGGGGAGTCTCCACCAATCAAATCAGACTATCACTTCTCCTCCCTCAACTCCGCCCCTCACATTCACGCGCCTTTTCTGGTATCCGACTTCCTCAGCTATGCATTTCCATGCCAACCTTTTGGTTGTCCACTTCCGAAATGGAAATGCCACAGTCTTGTAGGAAAAGGCAGGAGAAGGCTGATTAGGTTGTCCTTCAATCAAGTAAATACTGGACTATAATGCCATCTAGTCCTTATGCTGTTTCTACGTACTCTTTTTTTCTTGGAGAACTCAGTGGAGCCTTTAAACGTGGAGAGAGAAAGCCAATAGAAGGCGCCCGCACAGTCTCCTGGGAAATGGAGTCTTGGCGCCGGCGCGGAGGATTCTGGGCGGAGTAGCTCTGAGGGGATTCGCGCAGCACCGGAAGCGGCTTCGAGGAGGCGCGAGTGAGAGGGGAGTTGGGTCTTCGGCTCCCTCGGGGTTGGGGTGGCGTCTGTTAACTGGGCGGATGGTAATCTTGAGGTGCGTAGACGCTTGGTCTGGGGCTGTTGAGGACCCTGGAGGGTTGGGGACTCGGTCCTTCCTGACGGGTGAGGGAATGCTTGTGAGGCGACTTCAGCAAAAGGCGCGTCGCCTTCGGGTTAAGTGTCTTGGTGGAATCTTGAACCCTTGTTTAGAGCTTGTTACGGGCCAGCGTCTTACTACAGTGGTTTCCAGTCCTCAGCGGCAGCCCTGAGAGGAACGAGTTTTATTTTATTTTTGGCTGGGGAAATAGGCTGAAGGAGGGGGACTTGAAGTCGATGGGCGGAGTCTTGAAGAATGAATAGTTTTTCAGGAGGTCGGAGGGATAGCAGTGAATATTAACACTTGTTTGAACCCTTAGTGTGTGCCAGGCGCTGTATTCGCATTTTTTCTTTTAACTGAAGTGCGGGCCCTTAGTCCATTATCTGATTCCTTTGGCGCCGGAATCATCCTGGAAATCAGAATTTTCAGATTTTATAAAGTTGTTGTTGGGTGCTGTCGAGTTGTTGGGTTCTGACTCATAGCGACCCTATGTACAACAGAACGAAACACTGCCCAGTCCTGCGCCATCCTCATAATCATTATGTTTGAGCCCGTTGTTGCAGCCACTGTGTCAATCCATCTCCTCGAAAGTTTTCCTCTTTTCCGCTGACCCTCTCCTTTGCCAAGCATGATGACCTCCAGGGACTGGTCCCACCTGATAACGTGTCCAAAATACATGAGACAAAGTCTCACCATCCTTGCTTCTAAGGAGCATTCTGGCTGTACTTCTTCCCAAACAGATTTGTTTGTTCTGAGCAGTCCGTGGTATGTTCAATATTCTTCGCCAACACCAAAATTCAAAGGCATCAATTCTTTGGTCTTGTTTATTCATTGTCCAGCTTTTGCACGCATATGAGGTGATTGAAAATGTCATGGCTTGGGTCAGGTGCACCTTAGTCTTCAAGGTGACATCTTTGCTTTTAAACACTTTAAAGGAGATTTGCAGCAGATTTGTCCAATGCAATATGTCGTTTGATTTCTTAACTGCTACTTCCATGGGTAAACATTCTGTTAGAAGATCTGTATTTCATAATTACTTAACACACCCCGAGTAGGATCTGGAGCAGTTTTTGGTAATCAAACAAATATTTCTGCAGCAAAAATATAAATAGTCACATTGAATGGGAAAAAGATTATAAATAGCCTGGTGACAATTCAGGTCAAGTTTTGCTGCCAATTTATGAGTAAAGGTTAGGTTATTAGAGCTTTTCGGATTTTGGAATTGCAGATAAGTGACTGTGGCTCTTTTGTATTTGCCGCATTTTGTACATTTGGAAACTGAGGCCCACAGACTGTTAGTGATCTATCCACCTATAGTCCTATGCTAAGAAGTGGCAAGACTCCCAAACTGAGTACCCAAGGTTTTCAATCCCCTAATTGTTTTGACTCAAGTTTCTCTGACTTAAGCTTGCCGACTTTGGGCTTCTTCACATCAGGGCCACACGCAGTTCTTTGCCTCTCAGGGCTGAGCATGTATGAGATGTGGACAGAACAGTGATTTGGAAATTGTAGACAAGGGTCTCAAACTCAGAAGTCTGTGAGGGCTAGGCAGACAAGTTAAAGGAGAGAATCTTCCTGGGTGGGGAGGGTGTGTGGGCATTGGGGAGCACTTGCTGCATTTAAGGGGGTGGCTTTGAATGGGCTCCAGTTAACTAGCCTTGAGAGAATGCAGGCCCAATGTTGCCAAATCCCAGGATTTTTCAAAAGCTGGAAATCTAATTTTTAGGTGAAATTTTTCAATTTTCAAGTTTGAGGCTACTGAAAAGAATTTTCTTCCAGAACATTCTATTAGTCAGCACTGTGTGGGCCAAACAAAACATGAGTCCTTGTGTGCCACAAGTGGTTAAACACTCAGATGCTAACTGAGAAGTAGGCAGTTTGAATCCACCACGTCACCTCAGAAGAAAGGCCTGGTGATCTGCTTCCAAAAGATCACAGCTGTTGCGATCCCTATGGAGCACAGTTCTACTCTGACATATATGGCACATGTGAGTTGGAATCAACTCGATGGCAACTGGTTTGGTGTTTGGGGTTTTTTGGGCTTAATTATACTCACAAGTTAGAGCTTTAACCACTGTCATGTGAAGAAACTCATTGTTAAGTAAATGTTAGCACTTATTTCAGGTCTACCTCATTTCCTTATCTGCAGTCACAAAATCCAGAAAGCTCTGAAAACCAAAACTTTTTTTTTCCCCCCCGTAATTTGACACCTAAACGTGACCTGAACTGCTGTGAGGTACCTAAACCTGTTGCCATTGAGTCAATTCCGACTTATAGCAACCCTATAGGACAGAGTAGAACTGCCCCATAGAGTTTCCAAGGAGTGGCTGGTGGATTCGAATGGCTGGCCTTTTTGGTTAGCAGCTGAACGCTTAACCACTGTGCCCCTAGGGCCCCATAAGGTATCTGTAACCTTTCATTATTCTACAGAATGTGAATGTTTATACACTTCACTCTAGAAATATTAAAATGTTCAATTAGGAAATGCTACCTGCACGTGCGCCACCCTGATTTCAATGTACGGTATTTATGCTGTGTCACCTTTGTAAAGTCTGAAAATTTCTGAATTTCAAACCGCATCTGGTCCCAGAGGTTTCAGACTAAAGAATTATGGGCCTGTGTCATTCGTTGTTAAGGAGTCCTTAGGGTGGTGCAAAGGAGTCCTGGTAGCACAATGGTTAAGCGCTTCACTGCTAACCTAAAAGTTGGCAGTTTGAACCCACACAGTGGCTCCATGGGAGAAAGACATGGCAGTCTGCTTCCGTAAAGTTTACAGGCTAGAGAATCCTCTGGGGCAGTTCTCTTCTGTCATATAGGGTTGGCTGTGAGTCAAAATCAACTCAACAGCACCCAACAACAACCGTGAGTAGTGCAAAACATGAACATGCTCAGATGCTAACCAAAAGGTTGGAGATTCGAGTCCACTCAGAGTCACCTTGGAAGAAAGACCTGGCAGTCTCCTTCCAAAAATTCAGCCATTGAAAACCTTATGGAGCACAGTTCTACACTGATAACATGGAGATGGAATCAGTCACGATGGCAATGACAGCACCTCTTCATTGTTAAGGTCATCCTGCTGCTTCATTGAGGTTGTCTGATAAGTGCTTTCAACGTTAGCAGCAGATATATGCTATTGAAAGTACACAGTAAATACAAACGTCAAAAAATCCATGTGGTACAGTGCTTAGCATATTATGGGTCAGGAAATTAACTCAGTGGGCAGTAACTATAACTGCTTTAACGAAGTAGAAGAAAACAGACTAGAATAGAAACTATCCTAGTGCGTCCTATGCTGGAAGAGTAAAGTTGTAAGAGTGAGCATTGTTTCGTGAAGCTTTTTTTTTTCAGTAATGGATATATGTGTATGAATAGTTATAATATAAGGAGCCCTGGTAGTGCAGTGGTTAAAGCAATCAGGTGCTAACTGAAAGGTTGGCAGTTCAAAACCACCAGCAGCTCCGTAGAAGAAAAATGTGGCAGTCTGCTTCCGTAGAGATTTACAGCCTTGGAAACCCTATGGGGTCGCTATGAGTTGGAATTGACTTGACGGCAGTGGGTGGGAGTCATAATGTATGTTGTCTTCATTACTGTGGATTGTGATTAAAAAAAAAAAAAGTTGAAGAGATGGTGCTGTAATACAAATAGCAACAGTTTTGGAAGATGGACTCACCTATCATCTCAAATCCTAGAGATGATAGTTGGAAATCTCAGGTCTTTGTAGGGGTTCAGTTCAGAGGTTCAGTTTAGGGTTTAGAGAGACACATTTGTTCTGTCAGATGTTTAAAAAGCACCTACTGGTGTCTGGATTCATAAAAGCTTGCAAGTGGCCATCTAAGATGCATCAATTGGTCCCAACCACCTGGAGTAAAGGAGAATGAACACCAAAGACACAAGGAAAGTAGTAGCCCAAGAGACAGAAAGGGCCACATAAACCAGAGACTTCATCAGCCTGAGACCAGAAGAACTAGATGGTGACTGCCCTGACAGGGAACACAACAGAGAGTCCCTGATGGAGCAGGAGAAAGATGGGGTGCAGAACTGAAATTCTAGTAAGAAGACCAGACTTAATGGTCTGACTGAGATTGGAGCAACCCTGGAAAGCATGGCACCCAGATTCTCTATCAGCCCAGTTTCCGAGGCCAACTCTTCAGACAGAGGTTGGACTGGACTGTGGGACATAAAGTGATGCTCGTGAGGAGTGTGCCTCTTAGCTCTAGTACGTACAGAGATTAAATGGGCAGCTTGTGTCCAGAGGTGAGATGGGAAGGCAGAGAGGGTTAGGAGCTGGTTGAATGGACATCGGGAATCAGGTGGAAAGGAGGAGTGTGCTGTCACAGTATAGGGAGAGCAATTACAGTCACATAAGAATGTATGTATAAATGTTTGTATGGGAGACTAACTTGAAATGTAAACTTCATTTAAACTACAACAATAAAATAAATAAATAAAATGTAATATCTATTACCAAAAATAAATAAATAAAAAGCACCCACTGTATGCCAGGCACTGTGTTGGCGCTAAGACCCAGCAGTGAGCAGACAGATAAGGTCCTGCGGAAGCAACAGACGTTGATCAGCAAATCCCTCAAACTTATATTTACTGACGGTGATAAGTGCTAACAATGGTTGTGAAGGTGCTTTGTAGGTTCTGAAGCATAATGAAAATGTAGGGTTAGGGGAGCTTCAATAAATGCAGTTGTCTTTGTGATTCCTGCAGGAAGACTCACATTGTGACTCATTAGTGTCTCATCCAGTATGGAGAGGGAGTCAACCATAGGAAGAAGGGAGACTTTCCCGTGGCTCCCTCGTCTTTCCTGCAGCCCTACCAGCCAGAAACATGGAGGGGAAGAAGGAGGAGCTTAAAAGGGGACTTCAGGCGCTGGGCCCCAGTCAGCTATGACTGAGGTGAGTTAAGGGTCCCTTCATCTTTTTCATATTGTCAAATAATTCTTTTGTTGTTGTTGAAAGTATACATAACAGAATATACACCAATTCAGGAATTTCGTGTACAATTCAGTGACGTTGATTACATTCTTCAGCTTGTGCAGCCATTCTCACCCTCCTTTTCTGAGTTGTTCCCCATTCACATAAACTGACTACCCCCAAGCTTCCTATCTAACCTTTCGAGTTGCTGCTGTCAATTTAATCCCATATAGATCTTAAAAGAACGTAATACCCAAAGCAGACATTCTTTACTAGTTAAGCTAAACTATTGTTTGGTTTAAAGAAGACTTCAGGGGATATCTTTGATTTAAGGTTTAAAGGAGGGTTCCTTCATCTTAACTGATCCTCCCCAAAGGCTAGAGAGCTGGCCTTCCATTCTTCTGGCTCTCTCACTTCCATGGCAGCCCTCAGGTGACCTTTTTAAAGTAAAGCTCTCATCCTGTTGCTTTCCAGCTCATTACTCCTCCAAGGATCCCTGTTCCTTACAAGATGAAATCCAAGTTTCTTAGCTCAGTCCTGGATGATCTGGGCCCTGCCTCGCTCTCCGGCATCTTCTGATGCCTCCCCACGCTGACTGGTGGTAAAATGTTACACTGTACATTCCAGCTTCCCAACCTTTGCTCAGACCTTTCCCTCTGCCTTTTTGGTAGTGTTGTTCTTGAGAATATGCACAGCAAAACATACACCAAATCAAGTTTCTACATGTATAATTTAGTGAGATTAATAAGATTCTTCGAGTGCAGCCATTCTCACCCTCACTTTCTGAGTTGTTCCTCCCCCATTAACATAAACTCACTGCCGCCTAAGTTTCCTATCTAATCTTTCAAGTTGCTGTTGTCAATTTGATCGCATATAGATAGTTCTTAAAAGAGTATGATGCTTAAGGCAGACATTTTTTATTAGTTAAGCTAAAGTAGTGTTTGGTTTTAAGAAGACATCGGGGATATTTTTGGTTTAAGGTTTAAAGATTATCCCAGGGCAGTAGTTTGAGGGGTTCGTCCATCCTCCATGGCTCCAGTAAGTCTGGAGTCCATGGGAATTTGAAATTCTGATCTGCATTTTCCCCCCTTTAATCAGGATTCTTCTATGGAATCTTTGATCAAAACGCTCAGCAATGGTAGCCAGGCACCATCCAGTTCTTTTGGTCTAATGACAGAGGAGGCATGTGTTCATGGAGACAATTAGCCACATATTCCATTTCCTGACTCTCCTTCCTCCTTCGTTGCTCCAGGTGAATAGAAATCAATTGCTGTGCCCTAGATGGCCACTTGCAAGCTTTTAAGACCCCAGGCACTATGCACTAGAAGGTAAACAGAAGCACTAACCACTAGTAGGTCAATTAAGTGGGATGAAACCATGAGGTGTTTTATTGTATAAGTAAGCAGCCTCAGCAGCTACTGTTTTTTTTTTTTTTTTTAATGTCATTGTAAATATATTTATCCCACAACTTCTGTCAGTTCAACTTTTTACAGGTGTACAACTTACTGCCAGCAATTACCATAATCGGCTGTGCAGTATCCTTAATCAAAGCGATATTTCCATCACCAATAACCACCCCCATTCTCCCTCCCTCCCGGCTCTGGTAACCACTAATAAACTTTGGTCACTGTACGTTTGCCTTTTCTTGTTTTTTTATATAAGTGAGGTCATACAATATTTGTTTTTTTGTCATGGTTTATTTCGCTCAGCATAATGTCTTCAAGCATGTATCAAGACTTCATTTCTCCTACTGGCTGAGTAGTATTCCATTGTATGTATGTGCCACATTTCGTTTATCCATTCGTCTGTTCATGGACATGTAGGTTGTTTCCACTTTTTGGCTATTGTGAATAGTGCTGCAGTGAACATTGGTATACAGGTCTCTTTTTGAGCCTCTGCTTTAAAGTTTTCTGGGTATATACCTAGGAGTGGAACTTCTGGGTCATATGGTAGTTCTATTTTTAGTTTTTTGAGGAACTGCTGCACTGTTTTCTACAACGGCTGTACAATTTTGCATTCCCACCAGCAAGGATAAGGGTTCCAATTTTCCCACATCCTCACCAATGTTTGTTATTTTCTTTTACTTTTTTATCTTAGCCATTTTGATGTTGTTGTTAGGTGCTATCGAATCCATTCCGACTCATAGTGACCCCGTGTAAAACAGAACGAAACACTGCCCAGTCCTGCGCCATCCTCACAATCATCGTTATGCTTGAGCCCATTGTTGCAGCTACTGTGTCAGTCCATCTTGTTGAGGGTCTTCCTCTTTTTCTCTGGCCATCTGCTTTACCAAGCATGATGTCCTTTTCCAGGGACTGATCTCTCCTGATAACATGTCCAAAGTGTGTGAGACATAGTCTCGCCATCCTTGCTTCTAATAAGCATTCTGGTTGTACTTCTTCCAAGACAGATTTGTCCATTCTTCTGACAATCCATGGTATATTCAATATTCTTTGCCAACACCATAATTAAAAGGCATCGATTCTTCTTCAGTCTTCCTTATTCGTTGTCCAGCTTTCGCATGCATATGAGGCAACTGAAAGTACCATGGCTTGGGTGAGGTACACCTTAGTCCTGAAAGTGACATCTTTGCTTTTTAATACTTTAAAGAGATCTTTTGCAGCAGATTTGCCCAGTGCAATATGTCGTTTGATTTCTTGACTGCTGCTTCCATGGGTGTTGATTGTGGATCCAAGTAAAATGAAATGCTTTACAACTTCAGTATTTTCTCCATTTATCATGATGTTACTTATTGATCCAGTTGTGAGGATTTTTGTTTTCTTTATGTTGAGGTGTAATCCATATTGAAGGCTATGGTCTTTGATCTTCATCGGAAGTGCTTCAAGTCCTCTTCACTTTCAATGAGCAAGGTTGTGTCATCTGCATAACAAAGGTTGTTAATGAGTCTTCCCCCAATCCTGATGCTGGCGTTCTTCATATAGTCCAGCTTCTCAGATTATTTGCTCAGCATACAGATTGAATACAAATGGTGAAAGGATATAACCCTGACACACGCCTTTCCTGACTTTAAACATCATAGTATCCCCTTGTTCTGTTCAAATGACTGCCTCTTGATCTATGTACGGGTTCCTCATGAGCACAATTAAGTGTTTTGCCCATAGAATCCTTCAAAATTGCAACTCAAGGCTTGATTTTTTTCTCCAGTTCTTCACAGCTTGAGAAATGCCAAGTGTGTTCTTCCCTTTTACTTTTCTAACTCCAGGTCTTTGCACATTTTGTTTTAATACTTTGTCTTCCTGAGCTGCCCTTTGAAATCTCTTCAGCTCTTTTACTTCATCATTTCTTCCGTTCACTTTAGCTACTTTACGTTCAAGAGTAAGTTTCAGAGTCTCTTCTGACATCCATTTTGTTATTTTCTTTTTTCTCTCTTTTTAATGACCTTTTGCTTTCTTTATGTATGATGTCCTTGATGTCATCCCACAACTCATCTGTATAGTATGTTTTAAAATCCCCCTTGGCTTTCTTGCTATCTAGTATAACAAAAAAAAGCCCTGGTGGTGCAGGAGTTAAGTGCTCAGCACTGACCAAACGGTTGGTGGTTCAAACCCACCAGCCACTCCATGGGAGAAAGAATGTGACGGTCTGCTTCCATAAAGATTACAGCCTTGGAAACCGTATGGGGCATTTCTGCTCTGTCCTGTAGGGTCGCTGTGAGTTGGAATTGACTCAATGGTAACCGGTTTGGTTTTTGGTCTATTCAGTCTCTGCATTCTTTCTTGAACACTGAGATTCGAGATTCTTAAGGACCCAAGGAATAATACAATTAAATATCCCATAATTACTCACTTGCTTTTTCCCATTTTTAGACATAACAGTAACAGCTTTGTTGAGATATAATTTGCTGAACATAAGGTTCACTTATTTAAAGTGCACAATTTGGTGGTTTTTGGTATACTCACAAAGTTGTGCAATTGTCACCACTGTCTAGTTTTACAACATTTTCAGTACCCCAAAAACAAACTCCCGTACCCATTAGCAGTCACTCCCTACCCCTCTCCTTACTTACCCCAGCCCTGCTGTTGTTACCTTGGAGTCGATTCCTACTCATAGCAACCCCATATCTGCAGAGTAGAACTGATCTATAGGGTTTTTGGAAGCAGATCTCCATGCCTCACTTCCGCGGCACCTCTAGGTGGTTTTGAACTGCCAGTCTTTAGGTTAATAGTCCGTCACTTAACATTTGCGCCACCCAAGGGACTCTCCTTTAGCCCTATACAACCATTAATTTACTTTATATTCCTATGAATTTGCCTATTGTGGACGTTTCATTTAAGTAGAATCATGCAACGTGTAGTTTGTGACTGATTTCTTTCACTTAGCATCATGTTTTCAAGATTCACTCTTGCAGCATGGATCTGTACTTTATTTTTTTTTATTGCTAAATAACATTCCATTTGTATTGATTTACCACATTTTATTTTTCCATTCATCAGTCGATGAACATTTGAGTTGTTTCTACTTTTTGGCTATTATTATTAATGCTGCAACAAACATTTATATACAAGTTTTGCATAGACCTAAGTTTTCATTTCTCTTGGGTATATACCTAGGAGTGGGACTGCTGGGTCATATGGTAAGTCTATAACTTAACTTTTTGAGGAACTGCCAGACTGTTTTCCAAAGTGGCTATACCATTTTACATTCCTACCAGTAGCAGATGAAGTTTCCAATTTTTCTACATTCTTACTGACACTTGTTATTGTGTGTCGTTTTTATCTTAGTCATCCTAAACCAAAACAAGCCGTTGCGGTCAAGTCAATTCTGACTCTTAGTGACTTTATAGGACGGAGTAGAACTGCCCATAGGTTTTCCAAGGCTGTAAGTCTTTATGGAAGCAGACTGCCACATCTTTCTCCTGCAGAGTGGCTGGCGGGTTTGAAGCCCTGACCTTTCAGTTCACAGCCAAGTGCTTTAACCACTGTGCCACCAGGGCTTCTTTTAGCCATCCTACTGCATGTGAAATGTCCGTTATTATTTTTATTTCAGTTACATTTTCTTGAATTGCAGTATTTTTATTTATCCTTTTCCTTTCATTTGGTTTTCTTCTTTAGGTACTCATGTAACCAAAGATTTGATCTTCTTTGTTTCTTTTCTTCTTGCAAATCCTTTTTATCTGTTTATTTCTGGTTTTTAAAAATGTCCTCCTTTCGTCACCTATTTTCTTAAGGCATTATCTGTTATATTCACTTTTTTTATCTTCTGCTTTATTATTTCTGAAATTTTTTTTCTTTTATTGCTAATTCTTGAGTTCTGTCACCTAGTTTCCATTTTTTTATAATTCTGTTTCATGTTCTTTTATGTTTATCATTTTCTTAATGTTTTTTAGCTCATTTTGAACTGTAGATCCAGTTTTGATCTGCTTTCTAGATATGCCTTTCTAATGTACTTTTAATGTGTGTGGGATTGTTATCTGCTTTTGGGGGATTTAATCTTGATACTTCCCTCTTGCTGATGTTTAGATGAACTTAGTTTTCTTGAACTGTGGTTGTTAGGTGTCATCGAGTCAATTTTGATTTATTGCTAGCCCATGTGACAGAGTAGAACTGCCCCCATAGGGTTTTCTAGGCTGTAATCTTTACAGGAGCCGATCACCAGGTTTTTCTCTCATTGAGCAGAGCAGCTGGTGGGTTCAAACCATTGTGCATCTGGGGCTTCATTTTTGGATGAAGTTCATTTTCTTGAACTTACCTAATTAGAAAAGATACCCTGCTTTTCTAACTTCACAGAGTTTCCTCTACTGGTGTGTTTCTGTAGTGTTCAACGATACATGGCAGCTTGCTCTCTGGGGTTTCTTAGTTCTGTTCCCTTCTTGTACTTTGGTCTGAACCATCTCTTCGCTTTTCTCCCTTCCTGCTCATTTTTTAATCTAGTCCCAGAAGTTCCTCCTTAATAAGGAGTTCTATCCTAGAAGGTACCTCTGGTGGATCCATTTTGAGATTCCTAAGGGCTGGGCTGCTCTGCGGAGTCCCTTGGTGGCAGTTCGAGTCTACCCAGAGGTGCCTCGGAAGTCAGGCCTGGTGATCGACTTCCAAAAAATTAGCCATTGAAAACCCTGTGGTACACAGTTCTACTCTGCACACGTGGGGTCACCATGAGTCGGAATTGACTGGACAGCAACTGTTTTATTTTTTTCTTTTTCCCTTAACTCTGGACCCTGAGTGACTGACAGTGTGTTGCCTTTCAGGAGTTTGTAACCCTCAAGGACGTGGCCATGGACTTCACCTTGGAGGACTGGGAGCAGCTGGGGCTGGACCAGGGGGATCTGTTCTGGGACACAGCGTTGGACAACTACCAGAACCTCTTCCTGCTGAGTGAGTATCTGCCCTGACCCCCGGGGCCCAGTCCTGGCTTTGCTTGGTGCTCTTCCATTCAACCACCACAACCAGGGTGAAGTTCCAGCTCCTGAGCTCCTCAGAATCAGCCCAGAGTGATTCTGCCCCACACGGGGCATTTAACAATGTGTAGAGACAGTTTTGGTTGTCACCACTTAGGTGGGTGGAGTGCTACTGGCATCTAGGCTAGGGATGCTGCTCAACATCCTACAATGCATAGGACAGTCCCTGCCACAAAGACCCATCCAGCCTTAAACATCAGTAGTGTCCAGGTTGAGAACCCTGATCTGTCCCCTGCCCCATCTCCAGCCTCATCTCCAGCCCTTTCCTCCTCATAACTATAGAGTAATTCCTCAAGCTGACACTTCAGGGTCTTTGCAGTTCCCCTTCCTTCTACCTAGAAGGCTCTCATCCCTTCCCTTCGCTGGGGCTTCTCGTTTCAGACTGTAAACTGTGGCCCCATTAGCACTCCATAGCTCACTTTCCTGCTTACCTTTCTCCATAGCTGCATCGATTTCTAACCACTTATTTCATTACTTGTTTTCCTCTGCTAGAATGTGCGCTTTGTAAGGGCAGGAATTTTACTTACTAGGATAGCCCCAGTTCCTAGAAAAAACAGTCTTGCTGTAGGGCTCAGCACATGTCTGTTAAATTAATAAATGAATGATCCCCAGAAGATGCATTGTCTGGAGCCAGGCCCTGAGCTTGATGAACTGAGTACTTAGAATAGTCTCGTTAAGTCCTCCAGTAACCTCACAAGGAAGTTCGATTGTCTCTGTTTTGTCGATCAGGGAACTGAGGTCTGGGGAGGGGAATTAACCCTCCCAGCTGTGTTGGGGGTCCCCAAGACCAACCCATATTCAGTGATTTACTAGGCAGACTCACAGGTCCTTGGACAAGGACCGAGTGTGGTTCGGTGCTGCATCTGCAGGGCCTGGCACTTAGGAGCCCTCCACGAAGTGTTGGTGTAAATCAGGGGCTGGCAAACAGCAGCCCACAGGTGCACTGGCCCACCACCAGTTTTGTCAACAAAGCTTTATTGGAACCGGCCCTTTGCTTACTTCTCCTCTGTGGCTGCTCTCATACTGCTACAATGGCAGGGCTGAGTAGTTGCCACAGAGACAGCAGAGCCTCAACTATTTACAACCTGGCTCTTTAAGAAAAAGTTTGCTGACTCCTGATCTAAATAATCAATTTATGCCTTTCTCTACTTGGTATGCTCTTTTCTTCCAAACCCATCTCAGAAAGTATCTTCTGGAAGCCTTTGCTGATGTCTCCAAGCAGGCAGTTGCTCCCCCAGCCCCTGGGTCTCTGTTACAGCCGTGATCCCTTTTGGTTATAACTTTCTCTCAACCATCCTTGTCTCCCCCACCAGCCTGAGAGGTCCCTGAGGTGGAGAGGAGGTCCCTGATTCCTCGGCCCAGCATTTAAGGCCCATGGAGATGTGGCCCCTGCCTAGCCCGTCCTCCTGCCCCATTGCCTCCTCTGTATCCCCACCTAGGACCCTGTGTGGAGAACCAGCCCCTCTCTCCAGGCACAGGGCCTTTGTGCATACAGTTACTTCTCCTGACGCTCTCCTTTCCCTGTTGTCCAACTTGCGTCTTTTTTTCAAGGCTGTATTTAGAAGTTTCCTCCCCTGCCTGGGCTATGCTAAATTTCTTCACTAGACTGATTGGATTCTGAGTCCCCAGCATCTTCCATCATAGGCCTGGCCCTCAGAGGCCTTGGGGTGATGTGTGATACCTGGGTAGTAAGTGAATCGTACGTGCCTCTTGTCCTTCATGAGACATCTTAGGTCCTTTGTGCCCCCACCTCTGGCTATTACCCTCGATCGTGACCATCTGGGTCTCTCTCTACCAGACTGGGAACCCTCCAGGGCAGGACTGGGCTGACTGACCACCCAGCACAAGATCTGGCCCACAGGAAGTGTGCGTGGGATAAATAATCAAACAAGAAAACTGGAAGTCTCCCACTGAGTATTGGGGCGGACCCACAGTCTTGGTGGGTGACTTTGCCATTCTTTCCCTGCAGACCCCCTGAGACCCAACCTGATCTCCCACCCAGGTGATGGGGAAGAGCTGGAAGCCCTGGGGAGAGAAAGCTCGAAAGCAGCAGACCCCGGTGAGTGGGGATGACCCAGGCAGGTGGGGAGGGCAGACTTATCCCCCACGGAGGGTGGTGGGGTCATGGGAACAGCTATTGTCATACTCTCCGTCCTCCAAGCCTCCAGCTAGAGGCTCCAGCCAACCCTCCAACACGTCCACCCAGACATCTCAACACCTGGCTTCTGGGCTTCACTCTACCACTGGCTGGCTTCTGTCCCCTCATCCCAGGTGGGATGGGAACACTTTAACAGGCTCCTCACTCTGACCTGCCGGCCATAGGTCTGTTCTGGCACCCTTCCTTCCGCCCCCTCCTTGTTCCTTCCTGCCTCAGGAATGGAGGGTCCTTCCATTCCTGGGGTCAGTTCTCTCCACTGCCTGTCTTACACAACCTGAGCACTAGGGATCCCCAGTCTACATATTTGACCCCCCTTTGTACAGACCCAGCCCTCCTTCCTGGCCCCAAGGGGCACAGCAAATGGCCACATTTGTAAGTAACCCAAGCTCAGGCATAAATGCCACCAAGAGCACTCGCTCTGCGATTGCCCAGCCCAGGGTTCCTTCAGGTGGGTTGAGTTAGGTGATGAGGATTCCCAGGGTGTCACATCTGGTCATGACCTCCCCAGTGAGAGGAAGCAGAGGCAGGTACCTGGCTTGGAGCACGAGTGACTCTTCTAATCATAGTACTGTTGACATGAGGAGGGATCTGGAACCAGAGACCATAGGCATGGTGCCTGCACAGTGTAGTCTTAGCCTCCACCCAATCTGGTCAGCCTCTGTTCTTGGCTCATCTCTCATGAGCCCTCTGCAGCCTCCTCTTCATCATACCAGTGTTTGTGTGTAGTTTACTAATACAGGCGCAGACTCCCACCACCTCTGATTCCTGTTTCTACCAGCTTAACATAGGGGATGTTTCCAAGCTTATGCAGCCATACCTTTAACCAGTAACCAGTTACTGTCGAGTTTATTCCAACGCATGATGACTGTGTTGTGTCAGAGTAGAACTGTGCTCCATAGGCTTTTCAGTGGTTGATTTTTTCAGAAGTCGATTGCCAGGCCTTTATTTCAAGGTTCCTTTGGTTTCCTTTCGGTTAGTAGCAGAGTGAGCACCTCAACCAAATACCTTCTGTATTCTTAATCTCATACCCTTTCTTCCAGTAGTAGTAATCATATTGTTAAAATTTCTTTCTCCTTCCCCCTTTAACAGTGCACTTCTCTAGGAATTAGACCTTAGCTGATTCATCTTTGTGTCTCCAGCTTGGCCCACATGAAGTGCCTATTACATGTGTGTTGATGCATCCCAGGCAGGAGAGCAGCTTGAACAAAAGCTGGTGAGGAGCATGAGCCTGATGTCCGTGGGAGACAAAGCAGAGGCCAGCTTGACCGTAAAGGGCAGGAGCTGGTTTTGGAAGGTTTTAGTTTGCTCATTTCAGTTCCAGGCTGAAAGACATCGAGTAGTCTCCAAGATACTAAATAGATGGTAGGCCAAGAAATTGTAGAAGAGGGAACAGGCTTGGAAAAGGGTAATGATGGTGCAGGATGGAGTAGAGGAACTTCATGTGTTGGATGGTTCCCAGAGAGTAGTATGGTTTTATGGATTGAATTGTGTCCTGCCCAAAAATATGTGTTGTAAATCCTAACCCCTATACCTATGATTCAAACCCAGCAGCACTCCACAGAAGATGTGGCAGTCAGCTTCCATAAAAATTTCAGCCTTGGAGACCCTATGGGGCAGTGTTACTCTGTCCTATATAGGTTTGCTATGAGTCTGAATCTACTCAAAGGCAACAGGTTTGGGGTTTTTTGGGGTTTTTTTTTTGGCCGGGTGGGTAGTTATACCTGTGGTTATAATCCCATTTGTGAACAGGTTTCTTTGTTATGTTAGTAAGGAAGTATTAGTGTAGGGTGTGTCTTAAGTCAGTCTTGTGAGATATAAAAGAGCAGAGATGGGGAAAGATAGAAGCCATGCCACATGAAGATCACCAAGGAGCCAAGGCTGAAAAGAGACAAGGACTTTCCCCCAGAGCCGACAGAGAGAGAGCCTTCCTCTAGACCCAGTGCCCTGAATTCAGACTTCCTGCCTTCTAAACTGTGAAAAAATAAATTTCTATTTGTTAAAGCTACCCATTTGTGGTATTTCTGTTAAAGCAGCACTAGATAACTAAGACATATGGCTTGGCACTATTGGGTCTGATGGGCCTGGGTTTGAACCCTAGCTTTGCTGCTGACTTAGTTGTATAAAAGGATAAAAGTGCCCACCTTACAGAGTGGCTGTGAGGAGTCACTGAGGATATATCAGAAGTGCCCCTCCCAGTGAGCAAACACCATCAATGGGAATTATTCCCCTTGGTGAACATTTCCTGTAGCCTCCTGCATGGCAGCCCCAGACTGGCTCTGAAGATACACAAATGAGCAATAGAAGGTCCCCACCAAAAACCTCACCATCTGGTCAGGGATCAGACCCAGTAACACATACTTAAAATTGTGGGTGGTAAGTGCTCAGCTATAGTTCAGAGAATACAAGGGAAGGTGTTTAAAGCAGAATAGGGTGTGGAGATGTTACCTGTGCCGATATAAAAAGAAATACCACAAGTGGGTGGCTTTAAAGAACAGAAATATATTTTCTCACTGTTCAGGAGTCTAGAAATCCAAATTCAGGGCGTGGCTCTAGGGGGAGCTCCTTCCTTGTACCTTTCCGTTTCTAGTGTTGTCATTGTTACTTGTGAGTCAGTTCCAACTCATGGCGACCCTGTGTGTGCAGAGTAGAACTGCCCCATAGGGTTTTCAAGGTTGTGACCTTTCGGAAGCAGATTGCCAGGCCTGTCTTCCAAGGCCTCTGGCTAGGCTCCAACTGCCAATTTTTTGGCCAGTAGTTGAGCTCTTAACTATTTGTGCCACTCAGGGATTTGTAGTTGCCAGCAATCCTTAGTGTTCCTGGGCTTATAGATGTATCTGTCCCCATCATCTATCCTCCTCTTCCTCCTATGTGTATCTTTGTGTCTATTCTACTGTTTTTATAATTCAGAAGTGATTAGTATAGGGACCCCCCCCCCCACTCTGGCCTCATTAACATGACAAAGGAAATCCCTTATTTCCAGAGTCGTATTTACAGATACGGGGGTTAGGATTTCAACACGTATATTGGGAAGACACAATTCAGTCCATACCATGGTATCAAAGAAGGCTCTCAGAGGAAGGTGATACCCAAGCTGGGCATTAGTAAGGACACATAGGTAGGTGAGAATACGCTGGATTCAGGAAACTGCAAGAGTTCTGTGGAGCTGCCACAAAGAATGTGGAGCTAGTACATTTGCACTTCGCTCCTCCAGACAAGGAGCCATGGAAGGGTTTAATCTAGGGGGTGGCATGGTCAGATCTGTTTATTAGAAAGTCCCTTGGAGCTAGCATGCAGGACTAGGAAGAAACTGGAGGTCTGGGGCCAGATGGGAGTTGATGATAGAGGAGAGGGGGTTGAGAAGATTTGAAGGAGAGCTAACAAAGTGGTACTGAAGTCGAGGAAGAGGGGAGAAGTGAAGGTTGACTTCTAGGAGTCTGGCTTGGAGGACTGGATGGATGGCTGTACCGGGATGAGGAACCCAGGATAAGAGAAGCAAGATTTTAGGGACAGTGAAGGATAGGGTGGAGGAGAGGAAGAAGATGCGTACTGGACGCTTTAGGAAACTTGCTCAGTAATTTAGGTATGAGGGTGATAGAGGGGAATATTCGCTAAGAGGATCTCCTTCCCTGTTGAAACTGTGCTGTTCCCCATCTTATGTCTTAGACTTCCCAGGAATGTGCTCTTTGTTTTCTGTGATGCCAGTTCAAGCCAGACCACTTCTGGCCCCTTTGCATTTATCCCCTTGAGTGAGAGGCTTGACTCAGGACCCATACTCCCTCTTGTCCACATTCTCACCCAGCAGTTCCTGTTTCTCTACCCTTGGGAACAGGAGACATTTGCACTTTCCATCTCTTTCAGATACGGCTGAGCCCAAGAGCTCTCCTCTTAAGCAAGACTTCCTGGAAGAAGGACTATCCCAGGAGATAATGGAGACCTTTGCAAAGGATCCAGTCTGTTATTCCAGTTTGGGAGAAGCTTGTATTGGTGAGAGCTGGTTAGATAATTTGCTAGGAGATCCTGAGAGTCTTCTGAGATCTGACTTTGTCACCAACAAGGAAAGTCCCACAAAGTGCAGTAGCCCAGAGCTCAAGAGAGGCTTTAGTCCTAGGTCCTTCCTCTTCACAGGAGAGAATTCCATGGTGTATGATCTTCCTGAAGAGAGCCTCACACCAGCGAAACCTCAGGAATTTCAGAATGACTTTGGCCGCTACTCAGACCAGAGCCAACAAGATGATACAGTCCAGGGTGGCGAGAAACTATATAAATGTAGTGAATGTGGGGAAACCTTCAGTCAGAGTTACCACCTTATCCAGCACTGGATCATTCACACTAAAGAGAAACCCACCACCATGTGTCAGGACTATGAGAAAGATTACAACCAGAGTTCTTGCCTTTTTGTGCATCAGATAACTCACTCAGTCTACAAATCCTATGTGTGTAATGTGTGTGGGAAAACTTTTAGTCAGAATACACACCTCCTGTGGCATCAGAAAATTCACACTGGAGAAGAACTGTGCAGGAGTCAAGACAGTGACCATGCGTTCAGTCACAGCGCACAGCCTGTTCAGCATCAGAAAACTCACCCAGCTGGCAGACTCTACAAATGTAACGAGTGCGGCAAGACTTTCAGTCGAACCTTCCATCTTACTCGACATCAGCAGACCCACACTCGGAAACACTATGAATGTGCCAAATGCAAGGAGACCTTCAACTTGAGTAAACATCTCATCCAACATCAGAAGACTCATGTTGCAAAAACTACCTCTGAATGTCAGGAATGTGGGAAGGCCTTCAGGAGCAGTGCATCACTCATCGAACACCAGTCTGTCCACACTGGAGAGAAGCCTTACAAGTGTAATGAATGTGGAAAACTCTTCAGGCATACCTCAACTCTAAAGATCCATCAGAGGGTTCACAGTGGGGAGAAGCCTTACAAATGCAGTGAGTGTGGAAGAGCCTTTTGCCGGAACACTCATCTTAGTGAACATAAGAGAACGCATACAGGCTACAGGCCCCACAAATGTCCTGAGTGTGTCAAGAGTTTCAGCCGGCCCTCGCACCTGATTCGCCATCGGTCGACACATAGCACAGGCAAACCCTACAGCTGTGCTGACTGCAAGGAGACCTTCAGCCATAATGAACACCTTATTCAGCATCAGAAGATCCATACTGTAGAAGCCCCCTATGAATGTCAGGAGTGTGGAGAACGCTTCATTTGCAGCTCGACCCTGAGTTGTCACCAGATTGTTCACACAAGAGAAAAACAAGGGTTGGTTGAGAGTGGGAAGGTCTTGAATCAGGACTCACAACCTACAGAGCACCCAAGGATTGGAGAGAAGCTCTACAAGTGTAACAAATGTGAGAAAGCCTTTAGTCGAAGCAAATATCTAAATCAGCATCAGAGGATTCACACCAGGCTGAAGCCCTTTGAGTGTAGCCAATGTGGGAAAGCCTTTAGCCAAAATAGACAGCTTATTCGCCATCAGAGAATCCACTCTAGAGCGAAACCCTATGAATGTGGTGAATGTGGGAAAACCTTCAGCCGCAGCTCCTCCCTCACTGAGCATCAGGCCACCCACACAAGCGAGCACCCATTTAAATGTAATGAGTGCGGAAAGACCTTTAACCAAAGCACACATCTTTCAGAACATCAGTTAGTTCACACTGGAGAGAAACCTTTCAAATGTAACAAGTGTGACAAAGTCTTCACCCAGATAAATTACCTCATTCAGCATCAGAGAATTCATGCCAGAAAGAAGCCCTTTGAGTGTAACGAATGTGGCAAAACTTTCCGCCAGAGCTCCTGCCTTTCCAAACATCAGAGAGTTCACACAGGCAAAAAACCCTACAAATGCAGTGACTGTGGGAAAACCTTCAGCCTGGGTGCCCAACTTATCCGACACCAGAGAGTTCACACGGGGGAGAAGCCTTATGTTTGTAAGGAATGTGGGAAAGCTTTCAGCCAGAGCTCATGCCTTTCCATTCACCAGAGAATTCACACTGGAGAGAAGCCCTACGTATGTGCCGAATGCGGGAAAGCCTTTGCCCAGAAAGCAAATCTGACACAACATGAGAGAATTCACACTGGTGAGAAGCCTTATGCCTGTGATGTGTGTGGCAAAGCCTTTGGCCTCAGCACCCATCTTAGTCAGCACCAGAGAATTCACACCCAAGAAAAACCTTATCAGTGTCAACATTGTCAGAAGGCCTTTAGATGCTGCTCAGGCCTCAGCCGACACCAGCGAGTTCACACTCAAAACAAGTAGCCATAATTCAAAACAAATAGAAAGCAGCCATATTTTCCATGGCCACTAGGTGGCAGCAGAGTCACAGACTCTATGTTCATCAGAGGTCAAACGTGGAAACCACCATGTTGCAAGCTCCCCGCTCCAAAATAAATCTGTTAATAAAGACTTAAATCTGCACATGAGTTGCAATGAAAACACAAACACTGAGAAGCAATATAGTGTTAGAATTAAAAGGTAGACTTTGGAGCCAGTCTGCCTGAGTTAAATCCCAGCTCTGTCATCTACTACCTAAGTGACCTTGGAAACATGGAACCTCTCAGGGCTTCAGTCTCCTCATCTGTAAAATGGGAATGATAATAGTTACCTACCTCAGAGAGCTGTTGTGAGGATTAAGTAGATTAGTAAATGTAAAGCACTTAGAATGAGTGCCCAGCACATAAATACTCACCAAGCGTGAGCTATAACTATAACATCAATATACTCTTTTGTATTAAAAGGAAGAAAAGAATTGGCAACCTTCTATCTCTCTGTTTACTGCACTTGATGTTCTTCCTAATGTTACGCACGGCTCTAACTTTTTGAAATTACCTTTGGCTTAATTTGGTTCTAAAAACCCAGCTCCTTGCTCTCTTAACTTCTGGTTTTTCCCTTCTTTTCCTCCATCTCTGCTTTGTCCTAGTTTTTTTCTTAACTAACCCACAGAAAGCCAAAAAAAGCATTCAAACTCCTCATGCCTAACCTCAAATGGCTAAAACGTTCGACTTTGAACCTCCCAAACCTTTTACTCAAAAAGGGCCCCTGTCCCACATACACACACTACCTCTTCCCATTTCCTCCCCAGTTTAAAGCCTTTGGTTATGTGAGACCCAGATTAGCATGGGAGTTGACAATACTGAAAACACTGCCGAACTCAGAAAGGCTGCATTGAATATTACCACCAAGGAAACAACCTATATGGAAATGGTGCGTGGTGATGCAAATTGTGTTGTAGGAAAAAGATTGCTAGGATGTTTACCATTCACCAGATGTCCGAGCCAGCCACTCACTGGGCACATTGCTGGTGGGTGAAAGGGAAATGAATGGCCTCAAGTTCACAAAGGAGCGCTATTGGCTGATAGTTGACATCTAAGATGCCACATTCACTCATGTCACCTAGTAAGGTCTGTGGCCACTGAGGATTGTTGGAGAGTCTAGTGGGGAAGTGGTCTTTCCTTTTGGAGCCCCCAAGTAAACCTTGGCCAAGCCTGTTCCATAAGTTGAGACTCACCTAACGGAGCCACACAGCCAGCTCCCTCTTGATGGAGCCTCCTGAACTCTGGGTACCTGTACCCTGCAGGTTAAGTAAACCAGTCACATGTTGGCTGAAGCACAGTAGAACCTCATGAAGACGTTGGACACTGACACACTCTTAATCTTTCATGCTTTTTGGTGCTTAAAGAAGTTTAGAGGTGTATGTTCTGTACTCTTGGGCTTTTAAAACCTTGCACCTTGAGTTTTATTGGTTGGTTTTGTCATTTAAGCTGTTTGAGAACTTACCATAGGGCCCACACCATAGCGGAGGACACACTGCTTTTCAAATGGCTAACCCTCAGCTCCCCGCCCACAGCCCGTACCCTCCAGAACCCTGTCCAGTCTGGGAAACAGGTGTGTTACACACTAAAGGTATGTGGAAAGTGTTGTGGAGCAGGTCAGAGATGGGCACACAAATTGATAGGTTTGTGTTCACTGAGAGTGTTGACACCAAAGAGAGAGGTCAGAGCCCCTGTGGAAAGTTGGCAGCCAGCGGGGGCAGTCTCTGTAATTCGTTACCTCTGTTGCTGTGAGCCAGTGCAGACCCATCCTCCATGTGTACATGTTTGTTCTCTGATTAAAGTTTTGCATATGAAAATGTTCATTCCTTCTCTCCACCTGATGCCACCAAACACTGGGGTTGCAGAGACCCCACCTGCAAAACTCATGTTCCAATGTGGGAAGGGACTAAATATACAAACATAAATAACTACAGACAGAAGTGGTCATTTTTACTTAACAGAAGGGAGAAGAGAGAAACATGGGAGAGAAGGCTTGTGGCCGAGGGGACTGGGGGAGGCACCTTGAGGAGATAACATTTGAGATGAGCCTTGAAAGGGCAAAGAACATTGTTATCTGTGAAGGTGGGGGTAAGGGTGCTGTGGGCAGAGGAAACGGCCTGACTGAACAAAGGCAGAGTTCGAGGTCACCAACAAAAGACACATTCACACTCTAATTGTGCATGAGACAACGCTTTATTCACACAAAGAAGAGACAGCGAGATAAAATTCACTAGTGGACGCCAGTCTCCCATGGCCAGTGAGTTGCCCTCTGTAGCCGGTGCAGGGCAGATAGATATTCCACGCGCACCCCTCTCATTGTGCAGTTGAGGGAGACCCCTTAACCTCACTGGGAACAGATGTAGAAGGGAGGTTGGCCAGGTGCCATAGTGCCCCTGCATGAGCCAGAGACAGAAGTTTACTGTGTGCCCAGAACGGGGAAGGCTTCTCTGGTAAAGAGGAGGGACTGGGAGAGAGAGACCCAAAGTCTATCCTTAACAGAGAATTTTCTGGGCCCAAGGCCTCTGCTTAGGCAATCCATATGTCAGGTGTAGAGTCAGACCATTCCCCAACAGGAAGAGTGTCTCGTGAGCAGTGTGGGCTAGGCTGGAGGGTAGGGTGCGGGGAGGGGAGTAGCATCCTGACCCACCCTGCCAGCGTATCTTACTTTCCTGCATTACTCTTGAGGGATGGAATGCATTGTTCTTACGAACAAGCAGTGTTCACTCACTTATCATTTTAGTCAGTCATCATTCAGCAAACATTCGTTCACTGCACATCATCAGTGCGCCTGACCCAGTTCTCAGAGCTGAGGACACAGTGGAAAATGAGACAGGATCCCTGCTCTTAATGAAGTTTAAATTCTGGTGATTCCAAAATGACTTAAGGTAACAGATGATCAAGATAGTCTCAGTGATAAGGGTAACCACTAGAGTCAACCCAAACTCATGGTGACCCCATGTGTGTCAGAGTAGAACTGGGTTCCACAGGGTTTCCAATGGGTGATTTTTCAGGAGGAGGTAGCCAGGCATTTCTTCTGAGTCACCTCTGCATAGACTCAAACTTCCAGACTTTCAGTTAGCAACTTTAACCGTTTGCACCACCCAGGGATTCCCAGTGATAAGGATTGTCATTGGGTGCCGTCAACTCAGCAACCCCATGTGACAGTAGAACTGCTCCTCGGGGTTTCCTAGGATGTCATCTTTACGGGAGCAGATCAACAGGACTTTCACAGAGCCGCTGCGTGGGTTCAAACCGCCAACCTTTCAGTTAACAGCTGAGTGCTTAACTGTTGCACCACCAGGGCTCTTTGTGATAAGAGTAGAAGGTAGCAAAGGAGGGTAACATGATAGAGAATAATGGGGGAGGGAGACCACTTTAAGCAGAGTGGTCAGGAAAGGCGTCTGAGGAGGTGGCATTTAATCACAGGCTCTTAGGTGGAACCAGCTGTGAGGTATCAGCAGAGCATTTCGGGCTGAAGGAACAGCAAAGGTAAAGGCTGCGATGAGTTTGGCAGGTGTGACTAAAGTAAGTTTTTAAGGCCATTTTTAAGATATTCTCGTAGGGAATGGGTTGCAGAAGGGGTAATGACAAAGGGAAGGAGCCCTGGTGGCTCAGTGGTTAAGCGCTTGGCTGCTAACCAGAAGATTAGCAGTTAGAACCCGCCCAGAGGCTCCATGGGAGAAAAGAGCTGGTGATCTACTCCTGAAAGTATAACCTTAAAAACCTTACGGAGCAGTTCTACCGTCACATGGAGTCACTATGCTTTAGAATCAACTCGAAGGCACCTAACAACAATGGCAAAGGGAGGGAGGCCAGCGAGGAGGCTGTTGTGCTGTGGGAATGAAGAGCAGTAGGTACATTCGGCCCACACAGGACAGACGGAAACAACTGTGGATCAGGCCTTGGGGTCTTGAGAGGCCTGCCCACTGGGCCTCCCCAACCCAAAGGCCTTCCCTTAAGAAACTTTTTGAACCCTGAAGCCAGTACACAATTTACAAACACTGCCATATTAGAAAGAGCCCTGGTGACACAGTGGTTAAACTCTTGGCTGCTAGCCAAAAGGTCAGCAGTTCAAACACACCAGCCACTCCACGGGAGAAAGATGTAGCAGCCTGCTCCCATAAAGATTACAGCCTTGGAAACCCTATGGGGCAGTTCTACTGAGCTGGAATCGACTCAGTGGCAATGGGTTTGGTTTTTTGGTTTTTAGCCATATTAGAACATCCTTCCGTTCCACAAGCATTATATTACATTTTCCCCCCAGCTATTTCAGTTTTAGTGAAAATGCACTCATTTTTTTTCTAACTCCCCATCCTCCACCCCGCCACCAGCACCTGCCTTCCCCTAGAGGTGGTGCCCTGATTTTGGACTTCTAGCCTCCTAACTGTGAGAAAATAAATTTCTGTTTGTTACAGCTACACAGGGTTGCTGTGAGTCGGAATCGACTCAGCAGCACCCAACAATAGTCATGGTGTCACTGTTTCAAACAGCAAGCGATCAAAACAACGTAAATATCCACAGTAGGGAACTGGTCAAATAAAGAAAGCTGTGGGTTGAATAGTGGCCCCCCAAAAAATTCATGTCTATCCAGAACCTCAGAATGTAACCTTATTTGGAAATAGGGTCTTCATGGATGTAATTAGTTAAGGATCTTGAGAAATCATCCTGGATTTAGAATGGGCCCTAAATGCAACAACTGGTGTCCTTAGAAGAGAAAGCAGAGGAAGATTTTGACACACAGAGACACGGGAAAGATGGCGATGCGTGGACAGAGGCAGAGACTGGAGTGAAGCAGCCACATGCCGCGGAATGCCTGGAGCCACCAAAAGCTGGAAGAGACAAGGAAGGATTCTTCCTTAGAGCCTTCAGAGGGAGCACAACCCTGCCAACACCCTAATTTTGGACTTCTGCCCTCCAAAACTGAATGAATTTCTTTGTTTTAAGCCGCCCAGTTTCTGGTACTTTGTGGTGGAGTGTTATGGATTGAATTGTGTCCCCCCAAATTATATGTTGGAATCCTAACCCCTATGCCTGTGGTGTGGGAGCCCTGGTGGTGCAGTGGTTAAAGCGCTCGGCTTCGAAACAAAAGGTCTGCGGTTCGGACCCACCAGCTACTCCTCGGGAGAAAGATGTGGCAGTCTGCTTCCATACAGATTACAACCTTGGAAACTCTACGGGGCAGTTCTCTGTCCTATAGGATCACTGAGTCAGAATTCGACTAGACAGCAATGGGTTTGGTTTGGTTTATATCTGTGGATGTAATCCCATTAGGAAACAGTTTTCTTTGTTGTATTAATGAGGCTTACCAGTGTAGAGTATGTTTTAAACCTAATCACTTCTGAGTTAAAAAAAGTGTAGTAATTAGGCACAAAATCAAGGAAGCACAAATGAGGGAAAGAGAAATGTCATGTGGTGATCGCTAAGGAAAACCAAGAACACTAGAGAAGCTGAGACAAGGATTTTCCCCCAAGCAGACAGAGGGAATGTTCCCCTAAAGCTGGTGCCCTGCATTCAAACTTCTAGCCTCCTAAACCATAAGAAAATAAATTTCTATATGTTAAAACCACCCACTTGTGGCATATCTGTTATAGCAGCATTAGATAACCAAGACAGAGCCTCAGGAAGTTAACGTACCCGCAATGCTGTGCAGCTGTTATGAAGAATGAGCTAATAGGGAACAACCTCCAAGACAATTTGGCATCATTAGGGGGTACAAAGCAACAAGTTCTGCCACAATTTTGACGGAAACAGAATTAAGCAAGAGGGCTCTAAGCAAGGGATTTGCAGATAGAGCAAGTTGTCTTGTCAGGGCAGCTTGTATACTCACCAAACAGGAAACAGCCCTGGTGGCCACAATGAGGGTGGCAGTGGCAGGAAATGAGGCTAATGAAAGCCAGACTGATGAGCTAGACTCAATACCGGAGCCATCCACTCATTCAACAAACATTTATTGAATGTCTGCACATCCCAGGTGGTATAGGAGGCAAACAAGAACCAAGCATTCTGTCTGCTCAGCACTCCACCCATCCTGCGGAATTTTGAGAAATGCCTCTTCCTCAGCTCTGACTGGCTGGACAAGGGGCAGGCATGTGACCCAAGCAGAGCCAATCAGTATGCTTCCCTGAAATTTTTCAACATGGAGCCCACCAGTTCTACTCTCGTAAAGGAGGCTGTGACACCGTCTTAGATGAGGAGATCACTACACTGTGGAAAAAGCTGGTCTTGGAGGATGAAGACAAGCATAGACACAATTCAAGATGAGAGGTGTGGTCAGCTGAACAATGTCTCCCCAAAGACGTCCACATCCTAATCCCTGGGAACTGTGAATATGGTACCTTACAGAACAAAAGGGACTTTGCAGATGTGATAAAGATAAGGATCTTGAGGTGGGAAGATTATCCTAGATTTTCTGGGAGGGACCTGAATGCAATCACCCGTTTTGTTGCTGTGGGATTTATTCCAACTCATGGCGACCCCATGTGTTACAGAGTAGGACTGCTCCGTAGGGTTTTCTTGACTGTAATCTTTATGGAAGCAGATCACCAGGACTTTCTTCTGCAGCACTGCTGGGTGGGTTCGAACTGCTAACCTTTAGGTTAGTAGTTGAGTGCAAACCGTTTGCACTACCCAGAGACCTGAATGTAATCACAAGGGTCCTTATAACAGGGAGGGAAAAAATGCCTTTTTGCCTATGTCAACTTGGGTTGGATCTTCTATCACTTATCACTTCAAACAGATAAATTCCAAGTCCACTACCTGCCATGGCCAAGCCCCCTTACCTGAGCAGATAACACTCCTCTGGGTCTCAGCTCCCAAGTTCTTGACCAAGACTTGCCAGGTGGGGTCCAGGTGGAGTCCAGGTAGAAATGCCCGGCATCCACCTGAGTTGTAATGGCTGCCTGAAACACAAAACACACATATCTCCATGTGAGACTTCCACAGGCCTCAGATTCACTGGACCCTGAACCAAAACTCCCACTCCTCCTTCTCCACACCTCCTCCAACAGCAGCTCCTATCCCAGGAAGCAGCACCACTCTCCACACTTAGCCACCCCAGCCAGCCCTCTACAGGGAGAGGACAACAGGATGCTCGCACCTGATCTTTCCTTAACTCTACCCTATGAGGTCTAGTGATCTACTTCTAAAAGGTCAACAATTGAAAACCCTATGGAGCACAATTCTACTCTAACACACATGTGGTTGCCGTAAGTTGGAGCAGACTCAATGGCAGCTGGTTTTCTAGACATGAGCATATTGAGTGTCTACATATGCCAGGTGGTATAGGAGGCAAACGAAAACCAATGAGGCATTCTGTCTGCCCAGCACTCCACCCCTCCTGAGGAATTTTGGGAAATGCTTCTTCTTCCTCTCTATGATTGGACAAGAAGCAAGCATGGGACCCAAGTAAGGCCAATCAGAGTCCTTCCCTGAGATTTTCAAGGTGGACACTCAATAGCTCCCTCAGGGGTTCCCTTGCCCTCTCCCCTCCTGAGAGCTGGCTGCATCACTTGTCTCTGGAGAACTTCTTACTATGGGGGACTGCCCCTGCAATGCAAGCTCTCAACACGTTCAAACCAAAACCAAACCCGTTGTTGTTGAGTTGATTCCGACTCATAGTAATCCTATTAGAAGGCAGTAGAACTTCCTCATAGGGTTTCCAAAGCTGTAATCATTACAGAAGCAGACTGCCACATCTTTCTCCTGCAGAGTGGTTGGTGGGTTAGAACCACTGACCTTTCGGTTAGCAGTCAAGCACTCAACCACTGTACGACTAGGGCTCCTTGCAGCCTCCCTTACAACATGTAAATTTAATGTTTGATTTTCAGGCATCTGACTTTCCTCCATAATGACAGGACTATGGTATGCTCAAAACCAAACCAGGTGCTGTTGAGTCAATTCCAACTCATGGCGACCTCATGTGTGTCAGAGCAGAACTGTGCTCCATAGGGTTTTCAGTGGCTGTGATTTTTTGGAAGTAGATTGTCAGGCCTTTCTTCCAACGTGCCTCTGGGTAGATCTGAACTGCCAACATTTCAGTTAGAAGCTGAGCATGTTAACTGTTTGTACCTCCAGGTACTCTAGGTGTCTAAAGGCTTTGGTTTTTCTCTTTGCCTTCTTTTTAGGGAAGGGTGCCCTTTCCTGAATAATAGACATGTATTTTTTTAATTATAGTAAAATGCACATAACATAAAACTTCTCATTTTAACCATTTTAAATTGTACAATTCAGTGACATTTAGTACATTCACAATGTTGTGCAAACTTCACCACTATCTAGTGCCAGAAGTTTTTCATCACCCCAAAAGGAAACCCATACCTACTAGCAGTCACTGCCCCCTACGCCCTCTTCCCAGCCCCCAGCAACCACTAATCTGCTTTCCGTTTCTATGGATATGTTGCATAAGTTTTGTTTTGTTTTTTAAATAATATTTTATTGTGTTTTGTTGATTTACACAGCAGTTTAGATTCCCAATGAACAATTTCTGCACAAGTTGTTCAGTGACATTGGTTGCTGTCTTAATTATCTAGTGCTGCTATAACAGAAATACCACAAGTGGATGGCTTTAACAAACAAATTTATTTTCTCACAGTTTGGGAGGTTAGAAGTCTGAACTCAGGGCCCTGGCTCTAGGGGAAGGCTTGCTTTCTCTGTCAGCTCTGGGGGAAGGTCCTTGTCTCTTCAGCGTCTGTTTCCTGGTTCCTTGAAGATCCATGTGGCCTGGCATCAATCTTCTCCCAGCTCTACTTTCTCCTCTGTTCTAATCTGCTCTTTTTTATCTCTCAAAGGTGATCTTCTTAAAACACACTTTTCACTGATATGGCCTCTTAACATAGCAAAGTCAACCCATTCCCAAATGGGATTATAACCACAGGCATAGAGGTTAGGGTTTACAACACCTATTTTGGGGGGACACAATTCAATCCATAACAGTTACATTCTTCACAATGCATGAACATTCTCATTATTTGCATTCTGACTGTTCTGTTTCCATTAATCTGGCTTCCCTGCCACCTTACATTCTCATCTTTGTTTTAAAGTAATTGTTGACACTTTGGTCTCATATAGGTGATCTTTTTAAGGAGCACAGGATTTTTTTTTTTTTTTTGAGCCAATCTATTATTTAACTACAAAGGCACTCAGCTTTCTCACTCCATGGGCCCAGAAGCCCTCTGCACCATCTTCTGTGGGTCTCTCATGCTGGTCTCTCCTTCCTTGGCGGTGGTGGGCTCCTCTCTTTCCCACCTCTGGGGTGGCTTATTTCAAGCCCAGTGGGATGGCAAAACTGACCAATTCCCTTGATAGGCTACAATTACCCTACCCTATCTGCGCAGTCCTGTCCAGTCACCTGGGTGGGAGTTACAAGACCATGGCAAGAAAGGCCACACAAAAGCAATCCATTACACCATTACCGTGGACTGCCAGAACAACAAACAAATCTATCTTGGACGAAGTACAGCCAGAATGCTCCTTAGAAGTGAGGATGGCAAGACTTTGTCTCACATACTTTGAGCATGTTATCAGGAAGGACCAGTCCCTGTAGAAGGACATCATGTTTGGTAAAGTAGAGGGTCAGCGCAAAAGAGGAAGACCCTCAATGAGATGAATTGACACAGTAGCTGCAACAATGGGCTCAAGCATAAAAATTGTGAGGATGGCGCAGGACCGGGCAGTGTTTCGTTCTGTTGTACATGGGGTCATTATAAGTCGGAACTGACTTGATAACACCTAACAACAACAACACCCATAACAGCTGTCATGTGACTTTCAGTACTTCTGGGGGAGGAGCAGGCTTCCTTTCCTCCTTTAACTCCAGGCTTGGTTATAGCCAATGAAATGTCAGCAGAAGTAATGGTGCCCTAGTTCTAAGCAGAAGCTTGTAGAGCCAGTGCCTGGATGGTCCCCCATGGTTCACTTTTCCCAAAAGAATGGCATGTTCCAGATTGGGGCTGCTTCTTCCACCTGGATTCTAGAATGAAGATGAAACATGGAGTAGTAGCACATAATTCACTGACCTACATGTAATATGAGTAAGAAAGAAATACTTGCTGTCATACGGCAAGGTATGGAGATCATTTGGAACCATGGCAAAGCAGACTAATAAACTATCTGTTATGGTTTGAATTATGTCCCCAAGAAAGATAGGTTGAAGTCCTAGCCCTGTTAACTGTGAACATGACCTTCTTTGGAAATAGGCTCTTTGAAGATGTGATCAGTTAGGTTAACATGATGTCATACTGCAGTAGGATGGGTCCTAATCCTATATGACTGGTGTCTTTATGAAAGAGACACAGAAACAAGGAGACACAGGAAAGACGCCACATGATGCTGCAGTTAAAAGCTAAGGAATGTACAATAAAGCACATGGGCGCACAGTTATGGATACTTCCTAAACATACCCAAACACCTCATGGGATTGATTTACTGGTTTGAAGGCTCAGAATCTTAGTCTTGTTGGACAACTAGGTCAATTGGCATAACTTAATAATGTTCTACATCCTAGTTTGATGAGTAATATCTGGTGTCTTTAAAGCTTGTGAGCAGCCATCTGAGATGCAACTACTGGTCTCTTACTATCTTGAGCAAAGGAAAGTCAAGGAAACAAAAGACTCAAGGAAGAAATTAGTCCACGGGACTAATGGCCCACGTGAACTACAGCCTCTTCTAGCCTGAGACCAGAAGAACTAGATGGTATCTGATTATCACTACCAACTGTTCTGACCAGGGACACAGTAGAAGGTCCCGGTTAGAATGGGAGAAAAATGTAGAACCTAACTCAAACCTAAAAAAGATCAGACTTACTGGATTAATAGAGACCAGAGAAACCGCAAAACCTATTATGCTAAGATATCCTTTTAACTTGGAACTGAAGCCACTCCTGGAGGTCACCTTTCAGCCAAATAGTAGATTGGCCTATAAAATAAGGAACACCCATGAGGAATGTGCTCATTTAAACAACTATACGAGACCAAATGATCAACATTTACATAAAAGCAAATATGAGAAGGCAAGGAAGGGCAGGGAAACTGGATGGATGGAAACGGAGCAGGTGAGGTGGAAATGGTGAGAGTGCTGACACATTACAGGGATTGTAACCAATGTCACAGAACAATCTGTATCAGTTGTTGAATTGGAATCTAATTTGCTGTGTAAACGTTCACCTAAAACACAATGAATTTTTTTTTTTTTTTAAAAAAAAGGCCAAGCAGTTCTTTGAGCTACCAAAAGCTAGGAGAGAGGCCTGGAACAGATTCTCTCTCAAAGCCTCGGAAGGAATCAACATGGCTGACACCCTGATCTTGGACTCCCAGCCTCCAGAACTGTGAGACAATAAGCTTCTGTTCTTATAAGCCACCCAGTTTGTGGTATTGTGTTATGGCAGCCCTAGGAAACTAATACACCAATAAATTCTCTGTCTTCCTTAAAAAGCAGATACTCTTGGCTGATAATAAATCTCTACTTCACACCATGAACAAAAATAGATTCCAGGTGGAATAAATATTTGTTATAAATCATAAAAGAAGTAGAATAAAATATAAGAGAATTTTTTTATATAACCTTTAGGGTGAGGATAGTAGGTCCAGGAAATATAAAGAAAAATACAAATAGATTTGAATGCCTGAAATTTAAAAAATTCTGTATAGCAAAAAACACCATAAATAAAATTGAAAGACAGTAAGCAAACTGGGAGGAAATATTAGTAACTTATATACCAAAGGGTTAATATGCATAATATATATAATTGCTCCTATAAATCAATACAAAAAGGCAGCCCAATTGAAAATGGGCAAAATATATAAATAGGCAATTCACAGAATACAAAACATCATAAACATATAAATGGTCATTAATCTCACTATCAAAAGCTAGTGATTTAAAAATCCTTTTAAAAAAGACAAATACCAAGTATTTGCCAAGGAAGTGAAGAAACAGAGAAATAGGCACTCATATACACTTCCAGGAGTCGTGTAAATTCGTTTGCCTTTTTCTGGAAGACTGCTTAGCAATAGGAAGAAAGGCATGGTGATCTACTTCCAAAAAATCAGCCAGTGAAAACCTTATGAAGCACAGTTCTACTCTGGACACTCATGGTGTTGCCATAAGTCTGAATTGACTCCACAGCAACTGGAACTGGAATTTAGCAATAACTGTAAAATTTTAAATGTGGGTACTCTGTGATCCCACAACTTTATATCTAGGAATTCATTTTATGGAGGTACTTGCACAAGTATCAAATAATAAATGCCCACTGATGGAAAAGAAAATGAAAATAACCTAAGTGTCCATTAATAGGGATTGCTTAAATAAATTCAAGAAACCATAGCACAAAATATCATGCAGCTATTAAAAATAGAAGGTCAGTGAAAAAGAGGAAGACCCTCAATGAGATGGATTGGCACAGTGGCTGCAACAATGGGCTCAAGCATAGCAATGATTGTGAGGATGGTGCAGGACCAGGCAGTGTTTCCTTCTGTTGTACATAGGGTCGCTATGAGTCAGAACTGACTCGGTGGCACCTAACAACAACATTAAAAATAAGGATATGTGTGTTTATATTTGCAATATGTACAATATAAATGTGTAATGTACAGCATACATATACTAGTTTCATAAAAACAAAAAGGTGCATATTCACAGAAAAAAAAAACCTAGAATCTTTGGAAAGAAGATTTATAAGGAGCCATAGCTTTCTTCATTTTGTATTGTCTGAATTATTCACAATGAACATGTAGTACTTCAGTAGAAGAAGCCCCAGAAGATTATAAGAAATACCTGGGCAAAAACTTTTAAATATGATAATAATTACCACCGATAAAGGTAGTTGAGTCACACTCCCATATACTGCCAGGCAGAATGCTAACCAGTCATGATCTCAGAGCTAGGATTTCGCCCAGGAAATGGTCAGGCCCTCAGCCAATGGTTTGGTGCAAGGGATATTCCATGCCATATTTTAAAAAGCCAAAAATTGGAAACAACAAAATGTCCAATGGGGGACTGACTGATACATTGGTTGAGTAAACATAAGCCACATGAAGCCATGAAATATCAGGTTTTTAAAGATTATATAATGATGTGGGCAAATGCCCATGATATAAAGTTAAGTAAAAATAGAAGGACACTAAACTGTATATTCAGTATGCCCCAGAATTGAGATAGCATATACATTATATATTAAATTTTTAAGAATAGAAATGTATCAAAATGTTGCTGTTTATCTCTGGGTAGCACTGGATTTTTGGTGATGTCTGTTTTTGTCTTCATAATTTCTTGGATTTTTAAAATTGTCTGTCATGGATTGAATTGTATCCCCCCAAAATATCTGTCAACTTGGCTGGGCCATAATTCCCAGTATTGTGTGATTGTCCACCATTTTGTCATCTGATGTGATTTTCCTATGTGTTACAAATCCTGTCTCTATGATATTGATGAGACAGGATTAGCAGCAGTTATGTTAATGAGGCAGGACTCAATCTACAAGATTTGGTTGTGTCTTAAGCCCATCTCTTTTGAGATATGAAAGAGAAAAGTAAGCAGAGAGAAAGGGGGACCTCATACCACCAAGAAAGAAGTACTGGGAGAATAGCACATCCCTTGGACCTCGGGTCCCTTGCTGAGAAGCTCCTCTATCAGGGGAAGATTGATGACAGGGACCTTCCTCCAAAGCCAACAGGGAGAGAAAGCCTTCCCCTGGAGCTAGTGCCCTGAATTCGGACTTCTAGCCTACTAGACTGCGAGGGAATAAACTTCTGTTTGTTAAAGCCATCCAATTTTGGTTCTTCTGTTATAGCAGCACTAGATAACTAGGACATTTTCTATAATAAGCAAGTATTAGCTTTTATAATAAGTAAAGTTAATAACAGGGGCCACTGGGTGGCACAAAAGGTTAAGTGCTGGACTACTAACAGGAAGACTGGTGATTCAAACCCACTTAGACACCTCGGAAGTAAAGCCTGGCAATCTGCTTCTGAAAGGTCAAGCCTTGAAAATTCTGTGGAGCAGTTCCACTCTGCACACATGGGGTCGCCATGAGTTGGAATTGACTTGATGGCAGTTAACAACAACAGATGACAAAAAGTACTATTTCAAGAAGGAAATATTACATGTGGGATGTATTTAATCCCAATATAATGTAGTAGAGCTTCAGGACATGGGCTCTACCTGGGTTTGAATACAGATTCCATGATTTTGTGGCTGTGAGACTATGGCCACATCACTTGTCTGTGCCTCAGTGTACTCATCTGTAAAATGGGACAATACAGCACCAATACGTGGGGCTGCTGTGAAGATGAAAGGAGTTCATATATGCCACGTGCATAGAACAGAGCCTACATACAGTCAGCATTCTGAAAGCTATTTTAGATGTTTGACATTGAGGGAGAAATTAAATGATTGACACCAAATGCTGGTGAAAATGTAGTGAAACAGTGGTCCTCACACCCTGCTTGTGGCAGGTAGATTAAGTTCAGCCCCGTTGGAACACAATCTGGCCAAATGTTCCCAGAATCAGGAGAATGGTTAGAGTCTTGGCTACCATTATTCCCTGGAAATTCAATTCACAGAAATAATTCTCCTACAAGGAGGGAGGAACCAACAAGCATGGAAATGCTCATTATACCATTATTCATAATAGAGAAATAACCTGTGGCACTTATGGGGCTTAGAACAAAATCTAATGGGGAAATGGATTTGTAGATTATTCTATGCCCACTCAGTGAAATCTCATTACCACAATGATAAGTATGATGATTGAATGAGCACAAAACGCAGAAGCTGAAATTTTTTCAACACACTACAATAAAATAAAGTTATATTTGTTTATAAGTGAGATTTGGAAGGAAACATGAAAAAATAAAAACAATGTGACTTCTGAGTGTGGCTGAATTGTAGGTGAGCATATGGCTTTTATTTTTTGATCCCAAATTTCCAGCAATTAAAAATATGAATATGGAACACAGGACAAAACAAAATCAGAAAGGAATACACTCCAAAGATGACTAGTGGGTCTCTCTGGGTGGTGGGATTATGGGGAATTGGTCTTATTGTTCATACTTGTCTATGCTTTCCAAATTATCCTTCACAATGAGCACACGTTATTACAGTGAAAACTGTGACAGCCAGAACTCGATGGGACTGCCTTGTTTTTCTGAGTCTCGCATGTTTTCTGCCTTTGACAGTGTGCAGTTTTACCATTTTTCTATCGCTTGTTTTAGTGGAAAATATTTGAGTTTTCCTTCTCTGACAGTTTCCACCTTACACAGGTTCTGGCTTTCAGAAGTTTTACTATATAAGTTTGTCCTGTTATAAAAGCACCAATGTATTATTTTCAGAATAAAAAAATAAATATTATGTTTCTAAAGTATGAGAAAAGAAAAACCTCCCATTAGCCATGAATAAAATCAGATGAAAATGATGTTTAATAGTGCAATTTCTTCATAAAGCATAAATCCTGGAACTGTAAAAGACAGAAACAATAGGACATAAAAAATGGTTGTAAATATGTGAAAGGTATTTAGTGTTTAAGCCAACCGCAGATGATGAAATTTGTAAAGTCTTAAAGGAAATTAAATCCTCTAGCATTTATATTTAGCTACATATATTTGTGATTTTTTACTCTAAATGATTAATCCTTACAGTTTGGGTTTTTTTTTTCCCCCTGGAATATTCAGGCCCCAACTTAATGAATGATTACTAATCTTAAAAGCTCAGAGATAACTGTCCTTATTAAAGATCTAAGATGAGGTTGTGTCTGATGTAGACCACTCCCTAACCATACCACTGCCTGGGGACACTGCAGGATTGAGGAAATACATGAGTGGAAGCCACAAAGTGATCAGAAGCTTTCCCAGCTGGTGGTAAACTGTGCCATCCTCCCTGTAAGAAATAAAAAATCTATCTGAATATATAGTTTTAGGGTTCCTCTCTTGGAGGAAGTCACTAGTGCTGATGAAGGCTGAACTTAATTGAAAAGCAAAACTGCCAGTTCATTACACACTCAGGTTAGATTGCTAGTCAGCATGAGTTCTCTGATGTTCAGCCAGTTGTGTGCTCCAAGCAAAGGCTTTGTCAAAATCATCACAGACATAGGTTTTCTGCCCAGTGTGAAATCTCTGATGCTCAGTAAGGTGTGAACTCCAGCTGAAACCCTGTCCACATTCTTTGCATGCATAGCGGTTGCCACTGGAGTGAACTTTCTGATGTTGAATCAGGTGTGAAATCTGGGTGTAGGTTTTCCCACAGTCATTACACTTGTAAGGTTTCTCTCCAGTATGAATTCTCTGATGCTGAATAAGATGGATGCTCTGATTGAAGGCTTTCCCACATTCCTTACAGGCATAGGGTTTCTCACCAGTGTGAATCCTCTGATGTTGAATGAGGGATGAGTTGTGACTGAAAGTCTTTCCACACTCCGTACACTTATAGGGTTTCTCACCTGTGTGGATTTTCTGATGCTCAATAAGGTGGGTGCTCCGGCTGAAAGTTTTCCCACACTCACCACACTCATACGGCTTCTCTCCAGTGTGAATCCTCTGGTGCTGAATTAGGTGTGAAATCTGGGTGTAGGACTTCCCACAGACTTTACACTCATAGGGCTTCTCCCCGGTGTGAATCCTCTGGTGGCGTGTGAGGGAAGAGTTTTGGCTAAAGGTTTTCCCACATTCATTGCACTTGTAGGGCTTCTCACCAGTGTGAATCGTCTGATGTTGAGTAAAAGATGATGTGTGACTAAAAGCCTTTCCACACTCATTACATATGTAGGGTTTCTCCCCCATGTGAACGCTCTGGTGCCTCATGAGGTGGGAAATCTGTGTGTAAGCTTTCCCACACTCGTTACACTCATAGGGCTTCTCACCAGTGTGAATCCTCTGATGCTGAGTCAGTGAAGAACTGTGACTGAAGGCTTTGCCACAGTCAGAGCACTCGTAGGGTTTCTCTCCAGTATGAACTCGCTGGTGCTGAGTCAGGGAGGAGCTGTGGCTGAAGGTTTTCCCACACTCGTTACACTTGTAGGGCTTCTCCCCAGTGTGGATCGTCTGGTGTTGAGTCAGGGAGGAAGTGTGGCAGAAGGCCTTGCCGCACTCACTGCACTTGTAGGGCTTCTCCCCAGTGTGGGTTTTCTGGTGGCGGGTGAGGTGGGAAAGCTGCGAGTAGAACTTCCCACACTGGTTGCATTTATAGGGTTTCTCCCCAGTATGGCAACGCTGGTGTTTAATGAGGGAGGAGCTCTGTGTGAAGGCCTTTCCACACTCCTTGCATTTGTAGGGTTTCTCTCCAGTGTGAATCCTCTGATGTTCAGTGAGTGATGAGCTCTGGGTGAAGGTCTTGCCGCATTCATTACATGCGTAGGGCTTCTCTCCTGTGTGAATGATATGGTGCTGGATGAAATAGGAGCTGTTGCTGAACGCCTTCCCACAGTCATTACACTTGTAGGGTTTCTCTCCGGTATGAACTCTCTGATGGAGAATATAGTCTGAATGGTAAGTGAAGGCTTTCCCACATTCCATGCAGTGAAATGCTTTCTTCTCTACGAAGGTCCTTTGGCATTTCAAGCTCTTTCTTGGCCCAGGCCATTTCTGCGTTCTCTCTCCACCAGCCACTCTTTGCTTCCTGACAAGGGCTGAAGTCAGCCTGAGGCTTCTCCCAAGCTCAGTGCAGCCAAAGCCTCTCTCTCCAGAGGGGATTTCCTTGGCAGTAGCAAACAAACGACACCTCAGGGGCTTCTCCTGGTTTCCCTGGTCCTGTAACCAACGGCAGCATGCCCAGGATTCTCCCAACTTTACATCTCCAAACACACTCCTCACAATTCCCTGTATCTTTCCCAGTGGGGATATTGACTCTTCAGAAATGCTTTTTTTTGGTGGTGTTTCCTGAGTAGACACAGAGCTTTTCTCCAAGTCTGAAAGAAATGGAAAATGTGAATATCATCTGTACCAGGAGAAAAGAACCTGATTATTTGGAATTTGCATTATAATTTTTAAAGAGAAGGATTTCAAAGTTTATGCTACTATTTTAGAGGAAAGGGGGAGTTTTTGCTTAGGGGGCATTGAGTTTATGTGAATGGTGGTGGAGTGATTTGGAGAAGGATAGTGAGAATTGTTGCACAAGTTGAAGAATGTAATCAATGTTACCGAATTGTACATGTAGAAATTGTTGAGATGGTGTATGTTTTGTTATGTATATTTTCACACAGTCAATGTTTTTAAAAGTTTATCTTGCTATTTGTAGTGAAATGAGTTCCTTTGTGTGGCCTTTTGCCTTGATTTTTTGGAAAACAGCTTGGGAGGTTTTCTCCCTAAGCTTTGAGGAGTTACCTTTGCCATAGTTCTTTGGAGAAGCAACTTGGGGGAGGGGAGTCTCCTAGGTTGTTTTTTACCCCAGAGGGTTTGTTACTTTTGTTCAAGTTGATTGACATCTCCTGGGTAAGCTGTAAACAACTTGATGGTCTGATAATTTTTGTTCAGCCCTGAGCTGCAGTCATCCCTGTAATTGATTTATTTTATACACCTTGCAGGGATTGGTAGGTTTGCTATGCAAATTGAGTGATTTACAGTCCACCAAGGGGATTGGTCAGTTCGTGGTCTTGCTGGGAGAGCCATGCCTTGAAATTGACAAAAAGTTTGCTTATATAAACAGCCCACCCCACAGAGGTTTTTTTTAGAAGAAGAGAAGGAGCAGAAAGAGAGGAGACAAGGAACCTCCTAAAAGAGCTGTAATACAGGTCAAGGGCTGTAACACTGAGGACAGCAACAGTCCTGGAAGGGGCCATGTGGCAGAGTTGGTGGTGACAGGCAGAAAGTTGCTGCTAGGAAAGCAGCTAAGAGAGCTGAGCAAGCTGCTACACTGGCTATGAGCTGGGCCAGTTAGCAGTGGAGAGGCTGACGGCAGGGAGGCTGAAGGCAGAGAGGACTGCACGGCTGAGAGGGGCGATGCACAGCCAAGAGGAGGCTAGCACAGCTGAGAGAAGAGCCTGCTAGTATGGCTGAGAAGAGGCCTGCAAGGCCAAGAGGGGATGTGCACAGCCAAGAAGAGGGCCTGCCTTCGAACACGGCTGAGAATGGCCTGAGAGATTTGTCCTGGTTGGAAGCTGTCCTGCACCTAAGAAGGGAGGGATGTGCTCTCCACCTTGGGAGAGCCTGCCAAACCTTGCCTATGTGCTTCCTGATCCTCAGTTGTTTGTGTTACTTTCAAGTTGATCCTGATCCCTGTTATTTCTCTCATAAACCACTTAACTGTAAGTATGGTCTGTGAGTTCTGTGTGGTCATTACAATGAATTATCAAACCCAGCAGAGAAGTAGAGAGTGTCATGGGGAGGATGGCTGGTGTCAAAAATGAAGAAGTTGGAGAATGGAGACACAGGTATCCCCTGCTTTTTGAAAGTTCGCTTTATGCTACTTTGCTTTTACGAAAGACCTACGTTAGTACCTGTTCTTACTAACTGAAAGAAATCTGAGGAGGATTTTTGCTTATACAAAAAAAGGTGAAAAGCAGAAATAGCATTCAGCGTTTGTTTTGCAGCGAGCCATTAAAGAGGCAGCGCACAACCCCGAGCAGCAAGAGGGCCATTGCCAAGTTCCTTCCCTGGGAACTACACTCAGCATCTCAGCATCAAGCCACCATAGCTTTGAACTGTGTCTGTGAGCATCTGTACTTTATCTCGACTTATATTGTGCATCCATTAGCAAGATGTGTCCCAAGGTATCAGAAAAGCCTAAGAGAGCTCGTAAGGGTTTTATGTGTTATTTGGTATGATTTGGTAGGTTATTTTTTGGGTCTAGGAACACTCTCAAAATTTTTTCCCATATAAACTAATGTTAATTGCTTCTTTGCTTTATGCCATTTTGGCATACGAAATGTTTCACAGAATGCTGTACTTTCAAATAGTAGGGGAAACCTGTATGTCTGACCTCCACCTCATAGAAACCAGCTTTGTGCTGATCCTGGTTCTTATCCCAGGATAAGTTCAGACACTAGACACACTATTTTAGAGGGCATGAGGTAGAGAGTCACATTCTGACATGGATGGCCTCAGTTTATTCTAAAAATGAAAAGAACCAAGTTGCAAAATAGTTTATGTGTACAGAGGTTTACTAACCATAATATATAATGAATTTTTACAAATCAATACCAAAAAAGAGAAACAATCTAATAAACCAGTGAAGCAAGAATATGAGTAGACAAATCACAGAAGAAAAACAAGTGGCTGATAAATACATGAAAATATGCTCAACATCAGTAATAGTCTAAAAAATCAAGTTATTAAGATAACATTTTATACTTTTCAGACTGGAAAATTTCAAAAATGTTCATAATATCCAAGGCATTCTCACACCTTGTTGGTGGTAGTGTACAAGGAAAGGATTAACACAGGTCTATTTTACTCAGTTCTTGTTTATCTCTGTAACCATGGCAATGACCCTGGGCCAAGGGCTGAGAACAAAACTTCTAGAATGTTTACATAATTACTGGTTAATGATGTTATTCTGTATGCTTGAGGCATGCCACAGATCAAGATGTACTAGGCTGTCATCATTGTTTCACGTAAACATGAAGAATCACAACGTACAACTGGTCCCTGGTTGGGGGTCTGCACCATGGCCGGTTACATAGCAGGTATGTGCCCACATGACCAGCTCTTTTTAAGATCTCTGAATGCTAAGACTCAAGTGGGCCTTCCTCAGGTGGGGGCAATAAAAATGTTCCAAAATTTATTGTGGTGTTAGATATACAATTTGGTGAATATACTAAAAGCCGTTGAATTATACACTTTAAATGTGTGAATTTTATGGTATGTGAATTATATCTCAATAAAGCTGTTTAAAAATAAATGAATTGATAAGAAGATTAGGAAATTTCACTTTCTACATTATGTATTTGCAATGTTTTGTTCATTTTAAGTATTTTAAAATGGTTTTCACTAGGCGACTATCTTAGTTATCTAGTGCTGCTATAACAGAAATACCACAAGTGGATGGCTTTAACAAATTTATTTTCTCACAGTTTAGGAGGCCAGAAGTCTGAATTCAGGGCGCCAGCTCTAGAGGAAGGCTCTCTCATCTGACAGCTCTGGGGGAAGGTCCTCGTTTCTTTTCAGCTTGTTTCCTGGTTCTTTGGAGATCTCTGTGTGGCTTGGCATCTATCTTCCCCCATCTCTGCTTCCTCGCTTCCTTAATCTACTGTTTTTATATCTCAAAAGAGATGACTCAAGATACAGCCTACACTAATACTGCCTCATTAACATAACAAAGAAAACCCACTCCCAAATGCAATTATAACCACAGGTATACGTGTTAGGATTTAGAACACCTATTTTGGGGGGACACAATTCAATCCGTAACAGTGACTACAGTGTAAAGCGTATCTCCTACCTTCCCTTTTTCCTACAGGTTCTAGCTGCTTATGACTCCTTTTCGAGATCTTCTATATATTTATGTGCATGTGTGTATATGTAGTGGCAGGGAGGGTTTTTAAATTACTGTTCTTATTTACCTTTGTAATTTGAAAAGGCAGTAAAGATATTGGGGGGGAAATACTCAAAGGAATCCCATTAAAATGTTAAGAGAGAATTTTTTTTGGAGCGATAAGCAGGATTAAAGGGGCCCTGGCAGCGCACTGGTTAAGCGCTCAGCTGCTAATCAAAAGGTCAGTGGTTCCAACCAGCCGCTCTGTGGGAGAAAGATGTGGCAGTCTGCTTCGTAAAGATTACAGCCTTGGAAACCCTACAGGGCAGTTCTACGGCAATGGGTTTTTTTTTTTTTTTGGTTTTGGGGGCACAAACAGTTAGGCACTTGGCTGCTTACTGGACACCTGGCGGTTTGAACCTACCCAGCCACTCCGCAGGAGAAAGACCTGGCGATCTGCTTCGGTAAAGATTACAGCCAGGAAACCCCTATGGGGCAGTTCTACTCTGTCACACAGGGTCACCACGAGTTAGAATCAACTCAACAGCGCCCAACAACAAAACAGGATTATGGGAGATTTTCATTTCCTACTTTATTCTTATTTAGATCTTCAAAGTTCTGTGATGAACACATATAGCTTTTATTTAATTAGAAAAACTTCAATACATATTAAATGTATATGAGACTTTGACACATGATCTTGCAATTTGAAGAAAGGGAAGTGTAGAGAAAATAATGAGCAGTAAACCAAAACCATTTGTAATTTGTTGGAATGGACTGATTTTCAGTTGCTAGTAGATTCTTTCATTGGATGCACATTAATACTACAATGGCTATGTGCCAACCACAGTATTGGGAGCAGGTGTCTCTGTGCTGAACAAGACAGCCCTTGCCCTCAGAGAGGAGGGAGAGGCAGGCTCATACTTAGACATTTTTTTGTTTTGTTTTGAATTGTGCTTTAGGTGAAAGTTGACAGCTCAAGTTAATTTCTCATGCAAAAATTTATACACATATTGTTATTTGACATTAGTTGCAATCCCTATAATGTGACAGCACATTCCTCCTTTCCACCCTGGGTTTCTTGTGTCCATTCAACCAGTTCCTGTCCCCTTCTGCCTTCTCATTCTGCCTCCAGACAGGAGCCACCCATTTGGTCAGGTGTGTCTGCTTGAACTAAGAAGCACCCTCTTTACAAGTATTATTTTATGTTTTATAGTCCAGTATAATCTTTGTCTGAAGAGTGGGCTTTGGGAATTGTTTTAGGTCTGGGTGAACAGAACTCTTTCTTATACTTAGACATTTTGGACATAGCTAACTTTTCTCCTTAGCATCCCTGCTCTCATCTCTATGTAGTCTTGGTGGGACAGTCAATCATAGTCTCCCCTACCTCTACCTCAAGTCATGAGAGCCAGGCTGGCCCATCATAAGATCCCAGGCCATAATAATTGGTTCAGGGTCCAAACATAGCCAGTGATACAAACAGCTAATCAGAGTCTTCCCTGAAAATGATATATGGGGTTTCTGGGCAGAATATAACTCTGAGGCTGGTTAGCCATACTGACAGCAAATACTGACTGGAGGGTTACTTTGTGCCAGGCACTGGGCTACACTCTGTATATGTTAACTCATTTTATCCTCTCAATTCTAGGATGTAGGAACTATAATAGTTGCCATTTTATAGATGAGGAAATTGAAGCACAGAGAGGCTGAGGAACTTTCCAAAGGTCACACAGCCAGGAAGCAGTGGAGCTGGGATTTGAACCCAGGCAGCCTGACTCTAGAGCCCATGATTATAGCCTGCATGTTATGCTGCCTCATTCTTGAATGAAGTCACTGATGATGATAGATAGAGCTAGGAACAGGGCTCATCCCTGCTGGACATTCTCACCCACCTGAACAAGTAACCCATCGAGCTTGTCTCTCCTCCATCTTTGGCTCTTCCCCTCGCTCCAGACGAGAGATCACGTCAGGCTTGGTCCCAGGAAGCCCTGCCCCTGGGAAAAGATATAAGACTTGGCTTTGGATGCCAGGGCCACAGGGAGACCTGGGTGTCTAGGAGATATTCGTACATGGGGGTGCTTGATGAACGGAAACTCTAAGGGTCAATGCAGGACTCATTTGTTGAGCACCGACTACGTTCCAGAGAGAGACTGAGCCATGACAGCACTGTTTAAGGCTCAAGGTCAGTGTCATAAATCACAGCCCTGAACCCGACTATATGCTGAGTCCTGGAAGTCCTTCTGGCAAAATATCAGGCCTGGGGGTGGTCTTGGGGACCCTGACTCCGACGTTTAAGCGATGATTCGGATGAGTTTGTCTACTGAAAGTATGTAGGCGTCGCTGGGGACAAATGGGGCCCTCTCTGCTCCTCTCATCAGTTCCTGGCCCCTCTCTGCCTCCCTGTCTGTCCACCAGAAGGGCTGAGGATGGAGACTTCAGACCACCACAGCTCATAGGGAAAAGCAGAGAAAGCGGAGCCAGAAAGAGAAATTGAGAAGAGATGGATGGAGGAAGAATGAAATGCAGGCCAGAGAGGAAGACAGAATGAGGGTCCAGGGGGTGAGGGTCCACGGCAGGAAGGACAGGAGTAGGGGCTGATGGGCTGTGGGGGGAGGGAAGGAAGGGGAGAGGATAGTGTCCAGGGGTCTGGTCTGGTGAGATGTTGGTGCTGACAAGAGATGCGTACCCTGGAGGGGGAGGAGCAGGTTAGAGGGGAGACGCTGAGCTCAGTGAGGAATATGGAGATCGAGAGGGATGGAATTAACAGGAGACAAGCTGGTAGACAAGTGTAGGACTCAGGAAACTTTTTTTTAAGTCTATCTAATTATGGGGTTTAGTATTAGGAAGTGCTGCTATAACAGAAGTAACACAAGTGAGTGGCTTTAACAAACAGAAATTTATTTTCTCACATTTTAGGAGGCTAGGAGTCCAAATTCAGGATGCCGGCTCTAGGGGAAGGCTCTCTCCGTCCACTCTGAGGGAAAATCCTTGTCTCTGCCTCCCTAGCATTCTTTTTGGTGTTCCTTGGAGATCTCCGTGTGGCATCTATCTTTCCCCCATTCATGCTTCCTTCCTTCTGTGCCTAATCTGCTCTTTTATGTCTCAGAAGTGATTGGATTAAGATACACCCTACATTGACATGGTCTCATTAACATAACAAAGAAAACTCATTCCCTAATGGGATTATAACCACAGGTACAGGAGTGTTCCCTCAAAATACATATCGTAAATCCTAACCCCATACCTGTGGTTATAATTCCATTTGGGAATAGGTTGTCTTTGTTATGTTAATGAAGCAGGATTAGCGTAGGGTGCGTCTTGAGTCTATCTCTTTGGAGATATAAGAGAGACTAAAACAAGCGAAGAAGCAGAGATGGGAGAAGAGACATGCCACGCCACATGAAGATCACCAAGGAACAAGGACCTTCCCCCAGAGCTGAGAGAGAGAGAAAGCCTTCTCCTAGAGCTGGCACCCTGAATTCAGACTTCTAGCCTCCTAAACTATGAGAAAATAAATTTCTGTTTGTTAAAGCCACCCACTTGTGGTATTTCTATTATAGCAGCATTAGACAACTAAGACAAGGGGTTAGAATTTACAATGCATATTTTGGGGGGACACAATTCAATCCATAACAAGCATTGTGGCCTCACACCTAACCTTTTCACAACTGGTGGAAGACACACTTACCCAGCAACATTTTCTGCCTTTCAGGTTCATTGGGAAGCGCTTTCCCACTGACAGCGCATGCTGCCGCAAGGCAGGGGCCTTTATGGCTACTTGAAACTGACAAAACAGGCATGTGCCACAAATTACTGTTTCTACAGGGTGTTGTGTAGGTTTGTGCATTTTTGGTAGGAATATAGAAATTTTGAAAAAAAAAAATGTGGGGACACATATGTCCCAGTGGGCTCAGGGAGACGCTGGAGGATAAAATCAGTGGGACAACGTATGTCCCACTAGACTCTAAGGGTAGGTTTGTGGGAGGGGGAAAGAAAAAAAAAAAATCCATACTACCTACCAAAAATTCAACAACACTCAATGATTCAGCATGCTTCTATTAATTAAAACACACAGTATTGAAAAATTCAAAGCAGAAAATAACTGGGTCTTGAAAGGGTTCTAAGCTCCATTCTTTAATAGTCCCAGCTGACTTTTTTTTTAACTCCCCATTTCTCTCTCCCCCTAGCCCTTGATAACCACTTATCTACTTTCTGTCTGTGTGCATTTGCCTGTTCTAGATATTTCTTATAAGTGGGATCATACAATATTTGTCTTTTTGTGTCCGATTTCTTTCATTTAGCATGTTTTTAAGGTTGACACATGTTGTGACATGCATCAGAACTTCATTTCTCTTTATGGCTGAATAATACCCCATTGCATGTATGTACATTTTGTGTATCCATTCATCAGTTGATGGACATTTAGGTCGTTTCCTCCCTTTGGCTAATGTGAATAATGCTGTTATTAACATTGGCGTAGAAGTATCCATTTTGAGTTCCTGCTTTCAATTCTTTTGGCTCAGGGGACATATTTAGGGAACAGAGTTTATGGGCTTCAAGGAGAAGATGCCAAGCTTGGTTCGGAATCTATTAATTAGGAGGACATCCAGGAGGCCCTAGGAGTCAGAGATTCCAAAATGGGCATTCCAGGGTGGAACCTGGGGGCTGGGGAAGATCATTCACAGAGAGGGGAGAGGGAGAAGAGGGCAGAGACACAGGCTGAAGGGGCTGAAGAATACCCACATTTTACAGAATAGGAAGAGGATGCAGGGGCCTCCGGGTGCTGTGGCTCTAGGACAAGCTGGTGGAAAGACTAGGAGACAGAGAGGGGCCCACACAGCCCCAGCCACACCCACACTTAAGCATGGGTGGATACAAAGGAAAAAGGTCCCTGAGCGGAACAAAGGGTTTGCTCTCCTCTCAACTACTAACTTAAAGGTCAGCAGTCCAAACCCAACCAGCAGCACCATGGAAGAAAGGCCTGGCAGTCTGCTTCCATAAAGATTACAACCAAGAAAACCCTACGGAGCTCAGTTCTACTCTGTAACACGGTGTCACCAGGAGTTGTATTCGACTCCATGCCAACAGGTTTAGTTTTGGTTTAGACACAAAGAAGGAGAGGGCAGCAGGGGGCATTGTGCCTCTTCCTGGGTGAAGACTGGGTGTGGGGCCTCACCCAGTGAGAGAAGGTTCTGGTAGTTCTCCAGCATCACGTCCCGGTACAGCTCCCTCTGGCCAGGCCCCAGCCAGCCCCACTCCTCCAGGGTGAAGTCCACGGCCACGTCCTTGAAGGTCACCGATTCCTGGAAGAGCCAAAGTTACATGGTGGAGGGGCCGTCCTCCCAGAACTCAAGGGCAGGAAAGGTCATTGCTCCACTGCGCCAAACTGCTTGCTCTACGACTGTTCCCTGGGCCGGGACGTTCTGACTCAGCAAATTTGGGACGACAAAATCAAAACCATCCCCATGGGAATGTGAACAGTCTTGTTGTTGTTGTAGATACCTTCAAGTTGATTCCAAAACATGGTGACCTCCACGCCATGTGACAGAGTAGCACTGCCCCATAGGATTTTCTAAGGAGCCCTGGTGACACAGCAGTTAAGTGCTCAGCTGCTAACTGAAAGTTTGGCGATTCAAACTCACCAGCCACTCCACGGGTGAATGATGTGGCAGTCTGCTTCTGTAAAGACTGCGGAAACCCTATGGGGCAGTTCTACTCTATCCTATAGGGTCACTATGAGTCAGAATCTACTCGACAGCAATGGGTATGGTCACAGCGACCCCACTAACAGAGCAGAACGGCCCCATTGGGTTTTCTAGGCTGTAATCTTTACAGAAGCATATAGGTCATTCTCCTGCGGAGCAGCTGGGTGGGTTTGAACTGACAACCTTTAGGTTTGTAGCTGAGTGCTTAACTGTTGTGCCGCCAGGGCTCCTTGTGACAGTTTAGGGCACTGTAACAGTGGACACATGACATTAAGCATTTGTCAAAACCCACAGAACTGTACAACACACAGAGCAAACCCTAATGTAACTATGAGCTTTAGTTAATAGTACTGTGTCAGCACTGGCTCATCAGCTGAAAGAAATCTACCACACCAATGCAAGATAATAATAGGAGACATTGTGTGCAGGGGGAGAGGAGGTATATTCAAACTGTCTGTACTTTCTGCACAATTTTTCTATATAAAAAAAACTGCTCAAAAAATAATAATAATAGAGTTTATTAAAAAAAAAAAAGAAAGTCTCAGGCAGCCCCTAGCCCATAGACAGTATAAAGTAGAGCAAGGGGCCCTTCCGTGTGACTCTTTACTGCCATCTGCTGGAAAATTGTTGTAATATACCAACTGTGTTTAACAGGGAATCCCTGGCTGGTGCAGTTAATGTGCCCGGCTGCTAACCAAAACCCTGGAGATTTGAGTCCACCCAGAGGCACCTTAGAAGAAAGGCCTGGTAATCTACTTCCAAAAAATCAGCCTTTGAAAACCCTGTGGAGCACAGTTCTACTCTGACACACATAGAGTCACCATGAGTCGTAATCGACTTGACAGCAACTGGTTTACTAGTAAGATTAATATATGACAGTTTGCCCTATCTGCCTGATAACGCATACCAGTGCAGGAGGTCCAAGGTGTGAATATTGCACCTTAGATGAGGCACCCGTGCGCAGTGCATAACCCGCACAGCTGTATGTGGCAGTCTTAAGAAACACGTTTTACTTTTGAATCATCAAGCCATTGTGTGCAAGAGATATTCCTGAGTCCCACTCCATCACAGACCCAACCTTGATTCTGACCCCTATTCCTGACTCCAAGGATAAGGCTCAAGGGTGAAGCAAAACCATCAACTGCCCATTTTACCTGGTAAGGAAAAACACAGCTGACTGTTAGATGGATTGATTTTCAGACTGTGTCACAAGGTCTCAGCTCAAAGCTGCTCCCCGACCCCCTGCACCTCCCAGCCCCTGAGCTCCTCCAGTATTTGAGAGAGGCAGAAGGCCTTCAGACCACAGGCAGAGACAGGGATGGCCCTCGGGGTCCTCAAAGTCATCTTGGGAAAGAGGAAGCCCAGACTCACCTGGCCCTCGGCCGTCAAGGTCCCAGTGGCCATTGCTGAGTCCTGGGCATTCACCTCCAGGACAAATGTCCAGGTCTGAGTGGGCAGAGCTGGTGGAGGAGAGAGGAGCAGACAGGGGGTCAGTTCTGGCCCAGCCAGACACTTTCCCCAAAGGCTCCTTGAGACAGATAATTGCAGGGGCCCCTGGTCTTCTATGAGCCAAAGCAAAGGCTCAGGATAGGCTGCCTGAGGCCTCCATTCAGTAACAGTAACGGTAACAACAACAGCGAGCAATCAGAGGATCATCCCCCAGCACCCACATAACAGCTCTCTCAGACAGGTGAAACTGAGACCCAAGGGGTTACAGGCTGTTATGGATTGAATTGTGTCTCCCCAAAATAGTGTTGTAAATCCTAACCCCTCTACCTATGGAGGAGCCCTGGTGGTCCAGTGGTTAAGCACTCAGCTGCTAACCAAACGGTTGGTGGTTTGAACCCACCAGCTGCTCCGCTGGAGAAAAGACCTGTTGATCTGCTTCCGTAAAGATTACAGCCTTGGAAACTCTATGGGGCAGTTCCCACAGCAACAGGGGTTTTTTATACCCATGAATGTAATCGAATTTGGGGATGGGTTTTCTTTGTTATGCTGACGAGGCAGTACCAGTGCAGGGTGTGTCATAAGTCAATCTCTTTTGAGATATAAAAGCAGATTAATCAAGCAGCAAAAAAGCGGAGTTGAGGGAAGATAGATGCCATGCCACATAAAGAGCACCAAGGAGCCGAGGAACAGAAGATGGAAAGAGACAAGAACATTCCCCCAGCCAGCAAAGAGACAGAGCCTTCACTTAGAGTCGGCATCCTGAATTTGGACTTCTAGCCTCCTAAAATGTAAGAAAATAAATTTCTGTTTGTTAAAGCCACCCCCATGTAGTATTTCTGTTACAGCAGCACTAGATAACTAAGACACAGCCCTTGCTCAAGACCATACAGAAAACAAGTGCCGAACGGGATTTGAACCCAGAGTCTGACCACAGAGTCCCCACTTTACATATGTGTGTGTGTGTGTGTGTGTATACATGCAAACCAAACCAAAACCAGTGCCTTCAAGTCTATTCCAACTAAATGGCAACCCCATGTGTTACAGACTAGAACTGCTCTATAGGGTTTCCTTGGCTGTAATCTTTAATGGTTTGCACCCAACTGCTAATCTAAAGGTTGGCAGTTTGAACCTACCCAATAGTATCACGGAAGAAAAGGCCTGGTGATCTGCTTCCATTAAGATCACAGCCAAGAAAACCCTATGGAGCAGTTCTACTCTGTAACACGTGGGGCCGTCCTGAGCTGGGATCGACTCAGCAGCAACTAACAACAACAAATCTTCATAGAAGCAGACCTCCAGGCCTTTCTTCCTCAGTGCCACTTGGTGGGTTAGAACCACCAACCTCCAGGCTAGTAGACGAGCACAAACTGTGCCACCCAAGGACATGATATAGATGTATATAATTGTGGTCAAATACACATAACATGAAATTTAAGAGCAAAATCCAGTGGCATTAAGGACATTCACAGTGTTGTGAAACCATCATTTCTATTTAGCTGCAGAACATTTTCACCACTCCCAAAAGAAACACTGTACAAATCACTTTTCAGTCACAAAGAGAAGAGGGTTCGTTTAGGACCAAGAAACCTGGCCGACACCACCTTAACTAAGTGATCAAGGCTGACGTGACCAGTGACAGGGCAAACAGATGTCACAGGCCCCTGGTTTGATAAGAAGGACATAGTGTCATTCTGGGGTTGTTGTTGTTATTAGGTGCCTTCTAGATGATTTTTGACTCATAGCGATCCCAAGTGTTACAGAGCAGAACTTCCCCCATAGAGTTTTCTTGGCTACAATCTTTACTGGAGCAGATCGCCAAGTCTTTTTCCCGAAGAGCTGCTGGGTGGTTTGAACTGCTGACTTCTCAGTCAGCAGAGTGCTTAAGCACTGTGCCATCAGGGCTCCACTTTAGGGTTAAAAAAAAAAAAAAAAAAGTTGCCTTCGAGTCAATTCTGACTTGCAGTGATCCTATAGGACAGAGTAGAACTAACCCGTGGGGTTTCCAAAGCTGTAATTTGTTGTTGTTGAGAATATACACAGCAAAACATCAAAATATACACCAATTCAGTGACACCAGTTACATTCGTTCAGTTGTGCATCCATTCTCACCCTCCTTTTCTGAATTCCTCCCCCGTTAACAAAAACTCACTGCCCCCTAAGGATCTTACCTAATCTTTCGAGTTGCTATTGTCACTTTGATCCCATGTAGATGGTTCTTAAAAGAGCATAATGCTCAAGGCAGACATTTTTTACTAGTTAAGCTATTGTTTGGTTTTAAGAAGACTCCAGGGGCTATTTTTTGTTTTAGTTTTAAAGATTATCTCAGGACAGTAGATTCAGGGGTTTGTCCAGCTCTCATGGACTCCAGAAGATCTGGAGTCCATGAGAGTTTGATCTTCTGTTCTGCATTTTGCCCCCAAAGGCTGTAATCTTTACCGAAGCTGACTGCCCCATCTTTCTCCCGCTGAGTGGCTGGTGGGTTCGAACCGCCCAACCTTTTGGTTAGCAGCCGAGCACTTAACCACTGCGCCACCAGGGCTCCTCATTCTGGTGTACTCCTGCCCAAAGAGCAGAACCTAATCGTGAGGAAACATGGCACAAACTCAAACTGAGAGCCGTTCTACAAGTACAGGGTAGGTAAACTTCAGAATTGTCAAGATCGTGAAGGTCGAGGGGAGACGGAAGAACTTCGTCGATTAAAGGAGACTAGAGAGCTAACAACTAATGCAATGCGCGATCAGGACGGTCTTTTACCATTAGGGACATTACTGGGACAATTAGCAAAATTTGGAATAAGGTCTGTAGATAAGCTAATAGTACTGTATTGATGTTAATTTCCTGATTGTGGTCATGGTGCTGTGGTTATGTAAGAGAATTATTTGTTTTTACAAAACACAGAGACCCAGAGGAAGGGGGACAAAGACCCAAAGGGGAGGGATAGAAAACCCAGAAAGAAGGGGACAGGGACTCAGAGAAAGAGGGGGACAGAGACGGTGGGGGCGTGGAATCAGAGATCCAGAGAGGGGGCGGGACAGATGCTCAGGATAAGGGGACAGAGCCCTAGGGTGTGATTGTCCAGTGCTGCGCTCTGGTTTCGGGCCAGACATCCTGGGTGTGATTCCGGGTCTCCCACTCATTAGCTGTGTGTGTGACCTGGGAGAGGCTGCGGAGCCTCCGCAGTCTGTTTCTTCACCTGGGAAACGGCGAAAGGTTTACTCCGTCCTCCTAGGAGATCGCAGCAGCCCGCGCTCGGTCAGACTCCTGGCAAATAGCAGACGCTCAATGCATGGGCGCGGAGAGCGTCTGAGCCGCGAGGGTGCCCGGGGGGCTCAGGAGCAGATTCGCAAATGACAGGAGGGGGCGGGGCGCCGCCCACAGCGCCCTTCTCCCCTCCCCGCAGGCCCCGCCTCTGGGGGCCCCGCCCACCTGCCGGCCGCCCGCTCCCTATCGCTCCTGGTCGGTCTGTCAGGTCTGGACTCACCTGTGCGCTCCCGCGGGTTCTGCGGGGCTGCCAAGCCTTCCCTCCCTCCGGCGGGCCGCGGAGCGCGCCTGCGCGGTAGCCTTCTCTGGCCCGTAAGTCCCAGTACTTTAAACTCGGCTCCGCAGCTGGACTACATTTCCCAGAAGGCATAGCGGCTCACGGCGCCCCCCCCCACGCCTCAGTTTCCTGTGGCCGAGGGAATGCTGGGAAATGGAGTCAGGGGGTAGGATGAGGCGCGTGAGAGTGTTAGGAATACACAGCTGCTTTGCAGTTGGAGGAAGCCTGATAATTAGGGAAATGTCTAGCTGTACGTAGCCCTGGTGGTATAGTGGTTAAGAATTCGGCTGCTAACCAAAAGGTTGGCAGTATGAATCCACCAGCTGCTCCTTGGAAACCCTATGGGGCAGGTCTACCCTGTCCTAAAGGGTCGCTATGAGTTGGAATCCAGTGACGGCAACAAGTTTGGTTTTTATGGATTTTGTCTGGCTGTACTGGCACTTCCAATATCCTAATTTTAACCGAGGTCTTTTCACTACCCCCACACGCCGTGGCCCATTTAACCCAAATTTCTCTTACTGTAGCTTTAGAGCGAAGTGGTTAAGAACTCGGCTGCTGACCAACAGATTGGCAGTTCGATTCCACCAGCCGCTCCTTGGAAACCCTATGGGGCAGTTCTACTGTGTCCTGTAGGGTCGCTATGAGTCGGAATCAACTCGACGGCATCTGATTTGGTGTATAGCTTTAGGAAAGATGAAAGTGGGCCCTATCTAAACTGATGGTGAATAAATTGAACCTCTGCCACTTGATTACTCAATTTCCCTGGGCACCCCCCCATCCTGTTTGCTTCAGTTTTAACTATCACCTTTTAATAGGCAGTGTGGTAGAGGAAAGTGAACCCTGCCAATTCACCTCTTGCGAAGCCACCACCAGTCCGTCAGTGGAGGCTTGTGTGTTGCTATGATATTGAGCCACTTTCAGTAGAGCTTCCAGACTCAGATGGACTAGGAGGAAAAACCTGGCAATCTACTTTTGAAAATCAGCCAATGAAAACCCTATGGATCACAATGGTCTGATCCCATTGTGCACGGGTCCCCATGAGTTGGGCGTGACTTGAAGGCAGCTAACAAAAACTGGGAGCTGGGTGATGTATATCCAGAAATGCAAGGATGGTTCAATATTAGGATATTATATGTATAATTTACGTATCGATATATCAAAATAATGCAGTCATAGTCGTAGATACAGAAAAGGCTTTTGTTAACATCTAGAAATCATGCATTTCTAAATGAACTGTTAATAAATTAAGAACAAGCCAATATTGAACAATAACAATGTTAAGGAATTACTGGCCTAGTCTTGTTTTTAAATATATACATATAATGAAAAGCCCATATCAGGTTTAATGGTAAAATACTAAAAAAAAAAAAAAACACCTCATTAAAGTCAGGAAGAATACACAATGCCCATCATCACCACTATCGGAAGAACCAGCAATATAATTAGACAAAAGAAAGAAAGAAGACATAACTGCAACAGAGAAGTCCAGGTTCTGATCCTTCTTTGCATATGATATGATTGACATCTTGAAAATCAAGGAAAATTAACTGAAACACTAAGATAAATAATAATTCTGCAAACTAACGGGGAGAGAACGATAGAATTTGAGTCATGGATGATGCTGTTGAGTGGTTGTGTAGCCCGACAAGTAAAAATAAATATATTAAAGTAAAAATATCAATAAAAATATTTTACTAGATGCTTAATGAATATGTGTTGAACGAATAGGTGAATACATTTTCATTGTAATAAAAATACCCAAAAACCAAACCCATTACCATCGAGTTGATTCCGACTCATAGCGACTCTATAGGACAGAGTCCCATACGGTTTCCAAGTATGTAATCTTTACGACAGCAGACTGCCACATCTTTCTCCCGCGTAGTGGCTGGACGGTTCGAACTGCCGACCTTTCCGTTAGCCGCCAAGCGCTTTAACTACTGTACCACCAGGATATAAATCAAATATACAGATATTCAATAAATAAACAAATAAAGTCGTTTTTACACTAGCAAGGTACACAATCAAAAAAGGTTGACAAGGTCAGGTTTGTAAGTATGACCTAGGGCGCCGTTCAGGGCAGTCTAGGTCTTTCACAGTCTGGCGTCTGCCCCCATTAGCCTCACCACTCCCCACTCCTCACATCCCACTTACTCCAAGCCTAGTCTCAGGACACTTTATTCCAGTTTCATCAACCTCCTTGTTGTTTCCTAGTCTGTCTTTCACCTTTTGGGCTGTTGTACAGAAAACTCAGTAACAATTTGCTGAATGAATGAATGGTGTAAATGTGTCTTGTAATAATAACTCTTCTTGTTGTTGGGCACCGTTGAATTGATTGTCACTTATAGCAACCCTATGTATGCAGAGTAGAACTGCCCCATAGGTTTCCCTAGCTGTAATATTTACAGAAGCAGATCTCCAGGTCCTTCTTCTGCAGAGCCAATGGTTGGGTTTGAACCACCAACCCACAGGTTAGCAGCCGAGCGCTTAACCATTGTGCTGCTAGGGCTCCTTAATAATAGCTCTTATCCACTCACAAGTGTCAATGTTGCTGTCCCCACTGGTCCCTTAGCTCTTCAAAGGCCCCTTTTCTGGCCTCCTACAATGCCTTTGATGCCTCCATTACGGCATATATCACATTGGATTGTGATTGTGTTTGTATCTGCAACCTTTCCTGCAGTCGGCAAACTCACTGAGGGCAAAGTCAGATCTGGCGACTCTGTATCCATTGCCCAGCCCAGGGCCTGGCACACGGGGTGCCTCAAGAGATGTTTATTGAATGAATATTATTAGAAGCAATTTGCAGTTAATTCCTATCTGCTGGCCTTTTTCTTTTCTGTTCCCTCTGTCTGGAATACCCTTTCTCCACTATTTCTTTCAAAAAACTTCTGCTTTTTTTTCAAGAGTAAGCTCTTACACCCTCTCCTCTGCGAAACTTTTCCCAATTCCCACCCAGTCAGAGTTGGCAACTCCTTCTCCTGCGTTCCCGCAGGAACATTCCAGTATACTAGCGCTGACACTCTAATAATTGTTGGGTTGTAATTATTTGGTAACTGTCTCTCCGCTCCAGGCTCTGGGTTCCCCCAGGAACTCTCACCACACTGTAATTATGCACAATTTAATTGTCGGTTTATTGTGCACTTCTCCCAGCAAATTTCCAGGAGGTTGAGTGAGTGGCTGGACCCGTAGCGTGAACATAGTAAAACAGAAAAACAAAAAAAGGTGGGGGGGGGGCGGGGGCAGGAAAATAACCAATCAAATCCCCGGGTGGCACAAACTGTTTGCCCTCAGCTACCAACCAAAAGGTTGGTGGTTCGAATCCACCCAGCAGCGCTGCAGTTTACAGCCAAGAAAACCCTATGGACTGCGGCTTTGTTCTGAAGCACATGGGGGTGCCACGAGTCGGAATCAACTCCACAGCAACAGGTTTGGTTTGGCTTACCCAACCAAAAAGCATCTTTGGGCCATTAGTGCTTGTATGATCCCCGAACTAAATCCTTTAGCCTACAACCAACTTTTCAGACAAAGATTAAGACTGGACTATGGGACATCAAATGATACTCGTGAAGAGTGTGCTTCTTAGCTCAAGTAGATACTTGAGACTAAATGGGCAGCTCCTGTCCAGAGGCCATATGAGAAGGCAGAGAGGGTCAGGAGCTGGTTGAATGGACACGGGAAATCCGGGGTGGAAAGGAGGAATGTGCTATCACAGTATAAGGAGAGCAATGAGGGTCACTTAACAATGTATGTATAAATTTTTATATGTGAGACTAACTTGAATTGTAAACTTTCACTTAAAGCACAACAAATAAATAAATCCTTTAGCCACGAGGTGGTCGTAAATCCAAGCATCAGTGAGTCAGAGTGTGCAGATGATGGTCACATGAAGCACTGGTAAGGCCGTTGCCATGGCGACCAGCGTCCGTTGCCACGCCAGGGAGTACTTCTGCTGCAAGACTGGAGCCTGATTCCAGTGGACTTTTCCGATACTGCAGAAGGTGGCGTGAAATGCGCGCCCTTCGCCAGCGCCGCTCTGGCAAGTGCGCTTGCGCGGGCGGAGGCGGGAAAACTACCATTCCCAGAATTCTTTTTCGGTAGCAGCAAGGCTACTTCAGAGGTTGGCGCCTCTGCTCTAATTCAAAGGCGCGCCAGTCAACGCGCATTCCACTGCGCATGTAGTAAAACTGGTCTCTTGGCAACGGGTGAGAGGCTGGAACAAAAAAAAAGTCAAGATTTCGGCCAATCAGAAGTTGTGTTTTCCTCCCGTTCTCTAGATTTGGATGATAGTATCTATGGCAACCGACGCACTTGCGGGAGGCGGAGGATTCTCGGAAATGTAGTTAATTATGGAGTCCAGCGGGACCCACTAATTCCACAATTCTTCCTTTGCTAACTGCTCACTGATATAAAATCTACAGCCAGCCTCAGATGTTTCCTGTTACCTAGCAAAGGTCGCAAAACATGTTTTGGTTGGCCTGTAGTATTTGAAATAGATTAGTTGCGAACACTAATTATGGAGGCATTTCACATAGAAATATGAATTTTGGTTCTCTTGGAAAATCTGAAGACCTGAAAATACTGGGGCTGTGTTTCGCCCAGACCACAACAGGATGGAGCGAAGTATTTTCTTTCCCCTTTGAATGGGACCTGCAGTTGTTCATCCGGACCCGTAAGATATTTGTGTTTTCAATCTTAACCCGTTGCCGTCGAGTCAAATCCGACTCATAGAGACACTAGACCCCTGGGAAAACAACCAAGCTCCTTTCCGTGGCATTTAAAGCACTTCAATATATGGATCATAATTGTATTTGTGTTTCCCAACACCGCCATTCTCATTTAGTCAACAAATATATACTGAGTGCCTACTCTGTCTGGGCCAGGAACTGAATCTTCAGCTAAATTCAGCCTTTCTTACCACCACCACCCTGTATGTAAATCCTGAATTCTGAATCTGAATGCTAAATTAGATAGTGATAGTTCTGCTAGCCACCGTCCATCCGTCGGTTTGTCGTACTGCACCACAGTTGTGTGTTTCTGTGATGCTGGAAGCTATGCCACCAGTATTTCAGATACCAGAAAGCCCTGTGAGCACAACGGAATATTGTCTGATACAGTGCTGGAAGATGAGCCCCCTAAATTGGAAGGCACCAACGGACTCAAGCATTCTGGTGATTGTGAGGATGGTGTGTCCCCACATTATGTCCCCCAAAAATATGTATTGTAAATCCTAATCCCTATACTTCTGGTTATAATCCCATTTGGGAGTGGGTTTTCTTTGTCATGTTAATGACACAGTATTAGTGCAGGGTGTGTCTTCAGTCGATCTCTTTTGTAACCACTGCACCACCAGGGCTCTTTCTTTTGAGATATAAAAGGAGCAAATTACCCAAGCAGAGATGGGGGGAAGATAGATACCATGCCACATGAAGATCACCAAAGAGCCAGGGCACAGAAGATGAAAAGAGACAAGGACCTTCACCCAGAATCAACAGGGAGAAAGCCTTCCCCTAGAACCAAACTAAAAAAATCCAAACCCATTGCCGTCAAGTCCATTCTGACTCATAGCGACCTTCTAGGACAGAGCAGAACTGCCCCATAGGGTTTCCAAGGCTGTAACGTTTACTGAAGCCGACTGCCACATCTTTCTCCTGCGGGGCAGCTGGTGGGTTCAAACTAATGACTTTCGGTTAGTAGCTGAGTATTTAACCACTGTGCTACCAGGCCTCCTTTCCCTAGAGCCGGTACCTTGAATTCAGACTGCTAGCCTCCTAACCTGTGAGAAAATAAATTTCTGTTTGTTAAAGCCACCCACTTATGGTATTACTGATATAGCAGCACCAGATAACTAAGACAGCTTTGGACTGGGCAGCATTTCATTCTGTTGGACATGGGGTCTCCATGAATTGGAGCTGACTCAATGGTAACAAGCAATAACATGCTTCCTAAAGGAGATGACACCGTACTTGGACCTTCAGGGATGGCTAGGCAGAGGACACAGCCGTAGTCGATGTGGAGGGTACAGGTATCTTTCCCCCTCTGAACTCTAATTTCTCACCCTCTCTGTTCGAAAATAGATTCAGATACATTTCCAGGTAAATCCTTTGCTGTCTGAACTTTAACTACTCACTAACCCAAAGCAGTAAACAAACAGAAGAACTTGGGATCCTTCAGTTTCTGAACCTGCTAGCAGAGCTGTTGTTGTTGGTAGTTGCCATTGAGTTGGTCATCCCTCTAAGGCCCAAGTCACTTTCTACCTTGAACGAGGGTAACTGTGTCCACAGATAAGTCAGACGCAGTCTCAACCCTTGAGGAGTGCCCGGCCGGGTAAAGAAACAGAGCTGGACACTAATTAGATTCTTGGGGATGGTGAGGTGTCACCAAGAAGCTGACAGAGGCATGGAGGAATTTGTCATAGACTTTATTAACTAAATTTCTTTTCCTTTTCTCTTCCACATCCCAAATCCACACCGCTACTGCAGCAAGAGCCTTCGGTTTTTCCTGTACATATAAGCCCTGGCCAGAAAGAAATAGTCCGGAGGTTAGAAAAAGAACTTCAGGCTTCTCCCTATCAACCGACCCCCAAACTCCCCTACAATCATTAGCCTGATTCGACTCAGCCTATCAGGAGGTGCCAGTGACATCATGGGTTTCTGGGCAGATTTCTGGGGTTCTCAACCAATCAGTGTTGGTGCATGAGGAGGGAAGCGGCAAAAAGATGGGACTAGTAGGAGCTCTGCCCGCGCAAGGGTTAAACGCTTAGAGGAGTTCTGCTGGCGTATGGTTAAGCGCTTGGCTGCTAACTGAAGGGTCAGTGGTTCGAAACCACCTGCGGCTAAGCAGAGGAAAAGACCTGGCGATTACCTCCCATAAAGACTTCAGCCTAGGAAACCTTATGGGGGCAGGTCTACTCTGTCCTATAGGGTCGCTATGAGTCGGAAGTGACTCCATGGCACCCACCAGCAAGAGTGAGGGAAACATGTGGGGGCAGAGAGAGTCTAAGAGGACACGGGGAGACTCTGAGAGACACAGACATAGGGAGAGAGACACAAACAGAAGAGAATGACAGAGGTGGAGAGGAAGGAGGGAGAGACAGAAGCTGGGAGACAAGCAAGGAGGGAGTCAGAGATGGATGGAGGAGTGGCTGGAGGGCGACAGGGATTCCAAGTGGAAGAGACCCACAGAGAGAGGTTCTGCGATACAGAGAGACTGACAGAGTAGAACTGCCCAATAGGGTTTCCCAGGCTCTAGTCTTTACAGAAGCACATTGCCAGGTCTGTTCTCCCGCGGAGCGGCTGATGGGTTCATACTGCCCACCCTTCAGTTAGCAGCCCAGTGCTTAACCACTGTGCCACCAGGCTCCTTGAGACGGAGAGAGCTTGGGCAAGAGGCTGAGGGGGAGAAAAGCAGAATTCAAGACAGCGAAGTCCAGAGATGACAGAGGGGAAGACAGCGACAGAAGTGAGAACCAGAGGCAAGGGAGAGAGATTCCAACACAGAGGAAGGGAAGAGAGAACTGTGGGAAGGAGAGGAGAGCCTGGGAGGGGTGGGGGGGGGTAGGTGGCCACAGAGGGGCTGCTCTGTGTCTGTAGGTGGGAGGACAGAGACCCAGACATAGTGTTATGGATTGAGCTGTGCCCCCTAAAAAGTTATGTTGAAGTCCTAACCCCTGTACCAGTGAATGTGACCCTGTTTGGAAATAAGGTTTTTCTCCTGTTATGTTAACCAGGTTATCCTGGAGTAGGGTGAGTCCTAAACCTAATCCCCTTTTAGTGGTGTCTTATAAAAAGGGAAAACAGACAGACACACACACACACACACACACACACAAGGAAGTGACCACATGAGGAGCCGTCTATAAGCCAAGGAATCAAGGAATGCACAGGGCTACGACAAGGAAGGAAGGAGCCCTGGTGGCACAGTGATTAAGCGCTTGGATGTTAACTGAAAGCTCAGCCATTCGAACCCACCAGCTGCTCCGTGGAAGAAAGATCTGGCAGTCTGCTCCCATAAAGATTACAGCCTGGGAAACCCTATGGGGCAGTTCTACTCTGTTCTACAGGGTCGCTATGAGTTGGAATCGACTCAACGGTAACCGGTACCAACAAATAAGGGCCCTCCCCTAGAGCAGATGCTCTGGTTTACTCTTCTATCCTCCAGAACTGATGGGAGTGGTAGACATAGAGGGATGGAGAGATGGAGGGAGAAGCAGGCTACGAGACAAGGGAGAAGGAGAGTGGCAAGAGGAAGAGAGACAGAGAGGGAGAAATTGAGGCAGAGAGGAAGAGACACCTTTGATGAGGCAGGCAGAAAGAGGAAAAGGGAGGAAGAGAACAGATTGAGCTGGAGGCAGAGACCAGACACACAGGCAGGCAGACAGACCTGGGGAATAAGCTGCCAAAGAAGGGATGACAACGGGAAAGAGGGATGGGCAGACAGACACAGAGCCCGATGGAGATGCAGAGACAAGGAGAGAGGCCCAGAAAGAAAATGAGGAGGAGGAGAGATAAACAGAAGGAACAGGGAGAAATAAAAGGGAGGGAGGGAAAGAGAAACAGAGAAACCGAAAGCCAGTTGACATTGAGTCAACTCTGACTCATGGCAACCCTATGTGTGTCAGAGTAGAACTGTGCTCCACAAGGTTTTCAAGAGCTGATTTTTTGGAAGTAGATGGCCAGGGCTTTCTTCTGAGGTGCCTCTGGGTGGGCTCGAACCTCTAACCTTTTGGTCAGCAGCTGAGTACTTAACTGTGCACCATCCAGGGACAGGAGTATCTGCCAATGCAGAAAACCAAAACAAACAAACTAGTTGCCATCAAGTCAATTCTGACTCATGGTGACCCCATGTGTGTCAGAGTACACCTGTGCTCCATAGGGTTTTCAGTGACTGATTTTTCAGAAGTAGATCACCAGGCCTTTCATCCAAGGCACCTCTGGGTGGACTCAAACCTCCAACCTTTCGGTTAGCAGCTGAGCTCTTCACCATTTGCACCACCAGGGACTCTAGAGAGAGAGAGAGAGAAAGAGGGTGGGAGAGAAACACACAAGAAGAGAGCAAGAGACAGACAGGCAAAGACATATTAAGAGAGAGACTGGGGAGGAGGAGGCTCTGAAAGAACACAGAGGCAGGTCACTTCAGGGACTTCGCGGAGGGCAGGGCTGACTCACGAGAACACGATGACCATGAAGAGGAAGAGGGCCAGAAACACAGAGATGGTGATGCCAAATGCAGCCTGGTCCCACGGGTACTTACTCCGGGTGTTGTACTGCAGGGCCATGCGGGGCTGCCGGTTGACTGGGGTGGGTGGGGAGACAGCCCCAACCACAAAGTAACTACCCTTCCTTGGCCTTCCATCCTCACCCCACCTGCTCCCTCTGCAGCCCGAGGCAGGGTGCAAGTTCTCTCTCTCTCTCCCTTCTTGGGGCTTGATAATGCCCTTCCCCCTCCTGGGATCTGCTCTCTCTCCAGGCATTCCTCAAATTCTGAGTCCCAGGCACTGTTCTGGGGATACAGCTATGAAGTTACAAAATTTCAGAGCAATATGCCTCATGAACATAGATGCAAAACCCCAACAAAAATATTAGCAAATACAATCCAACAATGTATAAAATGAATTACATACCATGGCCAAGTAGGATTTATCCCAGCAATGCAAGGCTGGGAGTGAGGGGAACAGTGTGATAGAGAGGGAACAGTATGTGAAAAGGTCCAGAATAGCATTTAATTTTGATGGATATATGGGGGTTCATTGAACTATTCTTTCTGCTATAAGGATATACTGGAACTTGTAAAATAATTTTTAAAAATCTCTAAATGGATGAATGAGTGAATTCAGCATATTCTTCCGGATTCCCCAGGTATGGCACTGGCTGAAAGGAAAACTTTTTTTTCTAGCACCTACCATTCTGGCATTAGGGGCATTATAAAGTTAAGGAGGAATCTTGCCATTTAATTGTGGGGGGGCGAGGGAGGAACACACCCAGAATGTGGAAGTAATTTCTGGACCACACTGTAAGCAAGTGGAGAGGGCAGGATTCAAGGCTACATATGGGAGACCTCAAAACCCATATTCACTGGGATATGGTTGTCTTCATCCCTCACGCACCTGTCCTGTGTCTCCTCTACCCCAGGACCTTACCGAAGCAGTAATCATATTTGATACATTGGGGAATGATCTTCTGGCAAAGGAAACAGTCCAAGACCTCTTCTTGTAACACGTCTGGATAGGGGGAAAGAGGAAAAGGGTGAGGGCGGCTCTCAGGATGGTCAAGGGGTAGAAAGGAAGGAGGAGAAAGAAAAGATGGGGTCCCTTGGCCCTGTTGATGTTGGAGGTCCCATTCTACTGCAGAGAACCCTGGTTACTGGGTGGTGCAAACAGTTAATGTGCTCAGCTGCTAAGTGAAAGGTTGGCAGTTCGAGTCTACCTAGAGGCTCCTCGGAAGAAAGGTCTGGCAATCTACTTCCAAAAAATCAACTCCTGAAAACCCTATGGAGCATAGTTCTACTCTGACACACATGGGGTCACCATAAGTTGGAAATGACTTGATGGCCACTGGTTTTTAAACTGGTTACTCCACCACAGAGCAAGCTGAGCAAAATGCACTGACAATTCACATTAAAAATAATTTTTATGTAATTATTGAGTCATTGAATTGAGTTGCAGTTGTCTAGTTGACACAACATTCTGTTTGTAGGCATTTAAATATTTGTCCATTTTGATTTTGCAGTTTTCTATTCTGATTTTGGAGTCCCTGGGTGGTATAAATGGTTAATGTGCTTGGCTGCTAACTGAAAGGTTGGAGGTTCAAGTCCTCCCAGAGGTGCCTCGGAAGAAAGGCCTGGCGATCTACTTCTGAAACCCATTGTTGTTGAGTCTATTTGGACTCACAGTGACCCTACAGGACAGAGTAGAACTGCCCCATAGGGTTTCCAAGGTGTAGCTGCTGAATTTGACCTGCCGACCTTTTGGTTAGCAGCCGTAGCTCTTCACCACTGCACCATCAGGGCTCCCCTACTTCTGAAAGATCACAGCTATTGAAGACCCTATGGAGTTTAGCTCTACTCTGACACACATGGGGTCTGCCAGGAGTCAGAATTGACACCACGGCAACTGGTTTGGTATGTCTATCTTGGTGCCCCCTTGTAGCAGAGTGGCTAAATACTGACTCATCTGTCTTTTCAGCCTGTGCGCACAGGAAGACTACATTTCCCAGGCTCCTGTGTAGTAGGTTGCAACCATGTGACTGAATTCTAGCCAATAGAAAGTGGGCAGAGTGATGTGTGCCATTCCACGCCTGGCCATAAAACTCCCTGTGTGAGTCCTTATTCTTTCTCTTCTGAAGCAAGGTTGGATTATACAAAATGAGGGCAGCCTGGATCCCTGAGTCACCACTTGGTAAACCACTCAGCTCATAATGGAATTTGCATGAGACAGAAATAAACCTTTGTTGTGTTGAACCAGGGAGATGTGGGGGTTGTTACTACAGCATAGCCTATCCTATCCTGACTTACACAGCCTGCAAGTTGCAACCAATTTCATAAACTCTCAAAAAGCAGACGTCCCCCTAGGTACCATGGCTTTGGGGTAGGTAGACCACCGAATGGAGCAGGTGTGATAGCAGGGCTTGATTTGGGGGAGATAGGGTCAGGAGGAGTAGGAGGGTAGAGAAGGGAGGGATAGACAATAAATCCAGAACTCACGGCAAATTTTGGGATGGCAGGCTGCAAGAGAAAAGAGCTGAGGTGAGTTAGGTTGAGGCAACAATTTGATAATTTAATTAGGAAGGGACTGGGAGAAGGAGAGTGAGAGGGTGAGTCTGGGAAAGGAGAGAAGAGAATACTGGGGAGAGATGATGTAGGCTGAGTCACAGGGGAGCTGAGGCAGGAGTCTGGGAGGAAAAATGGGAGAGGGGATCGAGGGACCCATAGGGAAAGAAGCTCAGTGGAGAGATGGGGCTGCACCTTTTAATTCATATTCTTTCAAAACTTTCTTGAGTTCCAGGAGCACATTCTGCCTAAAAGTCACCAGCTGTTCCATCAGTGGCTCATCTGAGGAGAGAAAGAGACCCTTATGGGGGAGGAGGCAGCCAGCAAGCATGTGCCACCTGCAGTTTCCAAGAGAAGGGACTAGGAAACTCCTCTTCATTTACCAGGTATCTTAGTCTCCTAGTGCTGCCATAACAAAATACTATGAGTGGCTTTCAAGAACAGAAACTTATTTTTTCATAGTTCAGGAGGCTAGAAGTCCAGATTCAGGGCTTCAGCTCTAGGGGAAGGATCCTGTTTGTATCTTTCAGCTTATAGTAGCTGTGGGCAGTCCTTGGTGTTCCTGTGCTTGTGGATGCCTCTGCTTCCATCATCATATGGAGTCCTCCCTCTGTGTGTGCCTGTCTCCCTGTCTATTTTCACTTTTTATAAAACACCACTCAGAAAGGGTTAGATTTAGGACCCACCTGACTCGGGTATGACCCCTTTAACATAACCACAAAACATTATTTCCACAAAGGATCACATTCACAGGTAGAGGGATTAGGACTTCAGCATACGTTTTAGGGGGGACACAATTCAATCCATAACACCAGGCGTGACCAAGACCAGGTATTACTCATGGTCCACTGGGAAAATCCATGGCCTGGGAGATCTAGTTTCTGATCCACTGTGGGGCCTCTGGCTACTCAGCCATCCTCCCTTGGCCTCAGTTTCTGAATCTGGTAAATGGGAGGAGGGTGAGCTTGATAAACTCTTCTTTTCTCTTCCCGTCCCTTCCATTCATTTCTCTTCCCTTCCCTTCTCTTCATTTTTCTCTTTTCTTCCTTTACTTTCTCTTCTCATTTCTATTCTCTTCTCTTCCCTTCCCTTCCTTTCCCCTCTCCTCTCTATCTACACCCACTCCTTCATTATTTCAATCCATCCTCATGGCTATATTTCCAAGTACTAAGATTTTGGGGTGGGGGAACCACCAAATGGAGTAGGGCTTGATTTGGGGGAGATAGGGCAAAGAGGTGTAGGAGCCACTGACTTAGGGACCCTATTAAAACCTAAGTCAGCTCACCTTACTCTTCTGCTCAGAACCCTCCCATGTAACCTAGAATAAAAGCCCAAAGTCCTTACAGTGACCTATAAGACTCTGTACTACCTACCCATCCCTTTGCCCTACCCCCAGGACATCATCCCCCACCCCTCTCCCTCTCAAGCACTCCACTCCAGCCTATCTAGCCTTCTTGCTGCTCTGTGAATATGCCAAACATAGTTCCATCTCAGGGTCATTGCACTGTTGTTTGTTCTGCTGCAACCTTCTACCCCTAGATACCCACATGGCTGCTTTTCTCTCTCCTTTGGGTCTTTGTTCACATGCTACCTTTCCAGCAACACCTTTCTTGACTTCCCTGTTTTAAACTGCAACAACCTCCCTCCCCTACTCCAAACACTCCCAATCACCTGGTCCCTGCTTCCTTGTTTTTTCCATAGTACTTCTCGCCATTTCCCATATTATATTGGTGCGGTAAAGGGGAGCCCTGCTGGCGCAACGTTTAAGCGCTCAGCTGCTAACTGAAAGGCTGGCGGTTTGAACCCTCCTGGTGGCTCCGTGGGAGAAAGACTTGGTGATCAGCCTAGGAAACCCTATGGGGCAGTTCTACTCTGTTATATAGGTCACTATGAGTAGGAAGCGATCCATATTTGTGCCCATTCCAAAGAAAGGTGATCCAACAGAATGCAGAAATTATTGAACAATGTCATTAATATCACACCCAAGTAAAATTTTGCTGAAGATCATTCAAAAATGGTTGTAGCGGTACATTGACAGGGAACTGGCAGAAATTCAAGCCCGATTGAGAAGAAGACATGGAACAAGGGATGTTACTGCTGATGTCAGATGGATCTTGATTGAAAGCAGACAATACCAGAAAGATGTTTACCTGTGTTTTATTGACTATGCAAAGGCATTTGACTGTGTGGATCATAACAAATTATAAATAACATTGCGAAGAATGGGAATTCCAGAACACTTAACTGTGCTAATGAAGAACCTGTACATAGACCAAGAAGCAGTCTTTCAAACAGAACAAGGGGATACTTCATGGTTTAAAATCATAAAGGTGTGCATCAGGGTTGTATCCTTTCACCATGCTTATTCAATAAGTATGCTGAAGCCAGACTATATGGCAAAGAACAGGGCATCAGGATTGGAGGAAGACTCATTAACAAACTTGAATATGTAAATGATACAATCTTACTTGCTGAAAGTAAAGAGGACTTGAAGCACTTACTAACGATGATCAAAGAATACAGCCTTCAATATGGATTCCACCTCATAAAAAAGAAAACAAAAATCCTCACAACTGGACCAATAAGCAACACCATGATAAACGGATAAAATACTGAAGTTGTTAAGGATTTCGTTTTACTTGAATCCACAATCAACGCCCGTGGAAGCAGCAGTTAAGAAATCAAACAATGCATTGCATTGGGCAAATCTGCTGCAAAAGACCTCTTTAAAGTGTTAAAAAGCAAAGATGTCACTTTGAGAACTAAAGTGCACCTCACCCAAGCCCTGGTATTTTCAATCACCTCATATGAATGTGAAAGCTGAATAATGAACAAGGAAGAGCGAAGAAGAATTGATGCCTTTGAATTATGGTGTTGGCGAAGAACATTGAATATACCATGAACTGCCAGAAGAACAAACAAATCTGCCTTGGAAGAAGTACAGCCAGAATGTTCCTTAGAAGCGAGTATGGTGAGACTCCATCTCATGTACTTTGGACACGTTATCAGGAGGGACAAGTCCCTGGAGAAGGACATCTTGCTTGGTAAAGTAGAGGGTCAGCGAAAAAAGAGGAAGATCCTCAATGAGATGGATTGACACAGTGGTTCCAACAATAGGCTCAAACATAGCAAGGACTGTGAGGATGGTGCAGGATGGAGCAGTGTTTCATTCTGTTGTATACTGGTTTGCTCCGAGTTGGAATCCACTCAACAGCACCTAATAACAACCACAACATGAGTTGGGATCAACTCGATGGCACCCAACAACAACATTGTGTAGTAAAGGGTTAACTCAGCAGGCCTGAGTTGTCCACACCCTGCACATTCCAAACAAAGGTTTAGCCCTTGTCTGACTCCTGGGAGATAACCTCTAAGCCCTTGGAATCTCCTACCTGTTAAGAATGTCTTTGTTTACCTGGGGGCCTTGGGCCAAGACAGGTAGTCTATGTTGTTGTTGTTGTTAGGTGCCCTCGAATTGATTTTCGACTCATAGTGACCCTACGTGACAGAGTAGAACTGTCCCATAGGGTTTTCTAGGCTGTAATCTTATTTATTTTTTATTGTGCTTTAAGTAAAAGTTTACAATTCAAGTTACTTTCTCAAACAAAAATTTATACACACATTGTTATGTGACCCTAGTTGCTCTCCCTATACTGTGACAGCACACTCCTCCTTTCTGCCCCTGATATCCTGTGTCCATTCAACCAGCTCCTGACCTTCTCTGCCTTCTCATCTCACCTCCGGACAGGAGCTGCCCATTTAGTCTCATCTATCTACTTGAGCTAAGAAGCACACTCTTCACGAGTATCATTTTATGTCCCATAGTTCAGTCTAATCTTTGTCTGAAGCATTGTCTAGGCTGTGATCTTTACAGGAGCAGACCGCCAGGTCTTTTCCTGCAGAGCCACTGGTGGGTTTGAAATGCCAACCCTTCGGTTAACAGCCAAGGGCTTCATCATTGTGCCACCAGGGCTCCTTTGTCTATGCTAACAATGTGATTTATGGTGGGGGCTTTTGTTACACAGTATCAGCTTGACATCTGGAGGGGCTAGAGACTAAGGTCAGCCACACAGGTGGTCAGGTATGTCTACATGACTGACCCCCAGTAGAAACCCTAGCTACCAAGGCTTGGGTGAGCTTCCCTGGCTGGCAATACTCCTTGTGTGTTGTCACACATTGTCTTAGTTATCTAGTGCTGCTATAACAGAAATATCACAAGTGGATGGCTTTAACAAAGAGAATTTGATTCTTCACAGTTTAGGAGGCTAGAAGTCCGAATTCAGGGCTCCAGGGGAAGGCTTTCTCTCTCTGTCGGCACTGGGGGAAGGTCCTTGTCATTAATCTTCACCTTGTCTAGTAGCTTCTCAGTACCGGGACCCCAGGTCCAAGGGATGCACTCTGCTCCCAGCTCTGCTTTCTTGGTGGTAGGAGGTTCCCCTATCTCTCTACTGGCTTCTCTCTTTTATAGCTCAAAAGAGATTGACTCAAGACACAACCTAATCTTGCAGATTAAGTTCTGTCTCATTAACATAACTGCCTCTAATCCTGCCTCATTAACATCACAGAGGTAGGATTTACAACACACAGAAAAATCACATCAGATGACAAAATGGTGGACAATCACACAATACTGGGAATCACGGCATAGCCAAGTTGATATACATTTTTGGGGGACACAATTCAATCCATAACACACATGTTGCTGGAAGAATTAAGCATTGTCCTTATGATTCCATTGCGAGAGGACAACTGGAAGCTCGCACTTGGTCTCTCCTTTTCTATATGCCTTTTTCCATTGCTGATTTTTATCTCTTCACTGTGATGAATCGTAACTGAGTATAACAGCTTTGCTGTGTTCTGAGTCCTTCTAGTGAATCATTGAACTTGAGGGTGGTCTTGGGGACCCTGAACACACATATATTTTATGGCTTTGTTTCCTGTCTAACTCTCCCTCTAGCAGATAAACTCCACAATGGTAGTGATTTTAGTTTGCTTTATTCACTGGAGTATCTCCAGCTACTACAATAGTGGCAAGCATAGAGTGCCTAGCATATAGTAGGTGCTCAATAGATATTTGTAGAATGAATGAATTCAATGACTTTTTAAGCACCATGTCAGCTAAACGCCTCTAACGACGTAAGTGTGTCTTAGTTATCTAGTGCTGCTATAACAGTAACACCACAGTGGTGGCTTTAACAAACAGAAATTTATTTTCTCACAGTTTGTTGCTGTTGTGTGCCGTCGAGTTGATTCAGACTCATAGCAGCGAGAAGTCCCAACTCAGGGCACTGGCTCTAGGGAAAGGCTTTCTCTCTCTGTTGGCTCTAGAGGAAGGTGCTTGTTATGGATTGAATTGTGTCCCCCCAAAATATGTGTTGTAAATCCTAACTCTATGCCTGTGGTTATAATCTCACTTGAGAATGGGTTGTCTTTGTTATGTTAATGAGGCAGGATTAGTATAGGGTGTGTCTTGAGTCAATCTCTTCAAGAAACAGAGATGGCGCGCTGGGCGGGAGGGGGGTGGGTGCGGAGAGATGCCAAGCCACATGAAGATCGCCCAGGAGCAGAAGCTCAGAAGAGACAAGGACCTTCCCCCCAAAGACAACAGAGAAAGTCTTCTCCTAAAGCCAATGCCCTGAATTTGGATTTCTAGCCTCCTGAATTGTAAGAAATTAAATTTCTGTTTGTTGAAGCTACCCACTTGTGGTATTTCTGTTACAGCAGCTCTAGATAACTAAGACAGTCCCTGTCTCTTTTCAGCTTCGGTTCCTAGGTTCCTTGGTGATCATGTGGCCTGTATCTTCCTCTACCCCTTTGTTTGTGCTTGCTTGCTTGATTTGCTCTTTTATATCTCAAAAGAGATTGACTTAAGACACTACACTAATACTGCCTCATTAACATAACAAAGGCAACCCACTCCCAAATGGGCTTATAAACTACAAGTATGGAGGCCTGGTGGCTCAGTGGTTAAGAACTACAGTTACTAACCAAAAGGTTGGCAGTTTGAATCCACCAGCCGCTCCTGGGAAACCCTATGGGGCAGTTCTACTCTGTCCCATAGGGTCACTATGAGTTGGAATCGATGGCAACGGGTTTGGTTTGGTTTTTGGTTTATAGGGGCTAGGGTTTACAACACATATTTGGGGAGGACACAATTCAATCCATAACAAAGTGCTATTTGTAGCACTGCAGGTCATGCTGTGTGAGGTGGTGGTTAGGAATACAATGTCTGAGCCGAATGTCCCAGGTTCAAATCTTCAGCTCTGTTACTTCCTAGCTGTGTGACCTTGGGCATGTCACCTAACCTCTCTGCACATCAGTTTACCCCTCTGTAAAATGCAAATCATAATAGATCCCATCTGGAGGAATTGTCATATGAGAAGCACTGAGAACTGTGCTGGGCACACAGAAAGGCTATACACTTGTTTGCTTTTATTTTTATATCAAGGGGGTGGAGTCACTGACCAGAGGGAAGGGAAGAAGGGGGAGGGGCTGGGAAAGGGCTTTCCTTCTTAGCTCCTACCTCTCAGAGAGTCACCCATGAAGGTCTCTGTTTGATTCTTGACAAACGAGGCCACAGAGTCCAGTTTGGCTGTCCCTGGGGGCGACAGGGGAGGAGGGTTCCAATAGGTCCCCCAGAGAGCAAAGTGACCCCTTCCCCTGTTCTCCTCTAGACATGACCCAGCCCAGGAGGCAGTGGTTCCCAAAGCATCTGTCTCTCACGTCAGCCTCGGGCAGCCCCTCACTTCTCCCCTCCCCAGCACGCACCCACTTTCCCCACAAACGCGTTCACAGCGTAGTCACGGAAGAAAGGCCCCTCCATGCCCAGTAGCAGAGCCTGAGCACGGGCCTGCAGCTGCTCGTGGTGGAAGCGCCCGGGAACCAGAGTGAAGCGCAGGTGGCTCAGGGCCTCCTGCACCGAGGGGATGCATTGCAAGCAGCTCCGGCCTCCACGGGCGCTCAGGCCCAACAACAGCAGAAGCGCCAAGGCTAGAGACATGGCAGGGCCTTCGTGACGTCACAGAGGGAGGGGCTGGGCCACGCCTCAGGAGGGGCGTGGCCAAGGGAGCCCAGGGAGGATCGCTAAGTGTTTGCTGAACACCTACTATGTGCCAAGCCCTGTTGGAGACACCAGGGATAGGGCTGAGAAAAACAGAAAGGGTCCCTGCCCTCAAGGAGTTTACATTCATTCATTTGATACTTACTATGTGCAGCACCTACTATGTGCCAGGTGACGTTCTAGGTGCTAGGCCTGTTGTTGGCTAAGGTGGAGTCAATTCCGACTCATGGCCACCCCATGTGTTACAGAGTAGGACTTCTTCATAGGGTTTTCTTGGCTGTAATCTTTTTTTAAGTTTTCTTATTGTGCTTTAGGTGAAAGTTTACAGTGCAAATTAGCTTCTCATTCAAAAATTTATACACTGTTTTTTTGACATTGATTGCAATTCCCGCAAAGTGTCAGGACTCTCCCCCTTTGCCTTTTCACCCCAGGTCCCCGTGTCCGTTCGTCCACTTTGCCTGTCCCTTCCTGCCTTCTCATCTTTGTTTTTGCGCAGGTATATATGAGACCATTTGGTCTCATATAACTGATTGAAATAAGAAGCACGTTCCTCACGTGTTACTCTTTGTTTTATAGGCCTGTCTAATTTTTGGCTGAAAGGTGGATTTTGGGAGTCTGGGTTAGCAGTGTGTCCAGGGGCCATAGTCTCCGGGGTTTCTCCAATCTCTGCCAGACTAGTAAGTCTGAGTTTTTTTGTGTGAATTTGAATTTTGTTCTACATTGTTCTCCTGCTCTGTCCAGGCCCCTCTGTTGTGATCCCTGTTAGAGCGCTTGGTGGTGGTAGCCAGGCACCATCTGTTCTTCTGGGCTCAGGCTGGTGGAGACTGGTTCATGTGGTCCATTAGTCCTTTGGACTAATATTTTCCTTGTGTCTTTGGTTTTCTTCATTCTCCTTTGCTTGGGACAGAATGGGACCAATAGATGTATCTTAGATGGCTGTTCACAAGCTTTTAAGACCCCAGATGCTACTCACCAAAGTAGGATGTAGGACATTTTCTTTATGAACTATGTTATGCCAATTGACCTAGAGATCCCCCTAAGACCATGGTCCCCAGCTCTTAGCCCCAGGAACTCAGTCCATCAAGGTGTTTGTATGTGTCTAAGAAGCTTCTATGACTTTACCTTGGTGAAGTTGTGCTGACTTCCCCTATATTGGGTATTGTCTTTACCTTCACCAAAGTTAACACTTGCCTACTGTCTAGTTAGTGATTTCCCCTCCCCACCCCTCCCTTCCCTCGTAACCATCTGTAAGGGATTGAATTGTGTCCCCCCAAAATACGTGTCAACTTGGTCAGGCCACGATTCCCAGTATTGTGTGATTATCCATCATTTTGTCATCTGATAAGATTTTCCTTTGTGTTGTAAATCCTATCACTATGATGTTAATGAGATGGATTAGTGGCAGTTATGTTGATGAGATATACAAGGTTAGATTGTGTCTTAAAATCATCTCTTTTGAGATATAAAAGAGAGAAATGAGCAGAGAGACAGGGGGACCTCATACCATCAAGAAAGTAGTGCCGGGAGAAGAACTCGTCCTTTGGACCCAGGGTTACTGGGCAGAGACGCTCCTAATCCAGGGGCAGATTGATGAGAAGGACCTTCCTCCAGAGCTGACAGAGAGAAAACCTCCCCCTGGAGCTGACGCCCTGAATTTGGACTTCTAGCCTCCCAGACTGTGAGAGAATAAACCTCTGTTTGTTGAAGCCATCCACTTGTGGTAGTTCTGTTATAGCAGTACTAGATCACCAAGACACCATCAAAGATTGTTTTTTTCTTTGTGGGAACTTTTTATCGGATTTTCATAATAGTCGTCTTGTACAATTTTTGTCCTTTCGTGATTGACTTATTTTACTCAGCATAATGTCCTCCAGATTTATCCATACTGTGAGATGTTTCATGAATTCATCATTGTTCTTTAACCTTGAGTAGTATTCCATTGTGTGTATGTACCATAGTTTATCCGTTCATCTGTTGATGGGCACTTAGGTTGTTTCCATCTTTTTGCTATTGTGAGTAATGCTGCAATGAACATGGATGTGTTGGCTATAATCTTAACAGAAGCATATTGCCAGGCCTTTCTTTCTTGGTACTGCTGGGTGGATTCGAACTGCCCACCTTTAGGTTAACAGTCAAGCACAAACCATTTGCGCCCCTGTCTTAGTTACCTAGTGCCGCTATAAGAGAAATACCACAAGCGGGTGGCTTAGCAAACAAATTTATTTTCTCACAGTTTAGAAGGCTAGATGTCTGAATTCAGAGCACGGGCTCTAAGAGAAGGCTTTCTCTCTCTGTTGGCTGTGGAGGAAGGTCCTTGTCTCTTTCAAGCTTCTGTTCCTGGGTCGCTTAGTGATCTTCATGTGGCCTGGCAGCTATCTTCCCCTATCTCTGCCGCCTTCTCTGTACCTATCAGCTTGTTTTATATCTCAAAGGTGACTGGCTTACGCCACACGGTATGCTGATATGGCCTTATTAACATAATTTAAAAAAAAAACTTTATTCCTAAATGGGATTACATCCACAAGTATAGGGGTTAGGATTCCAACATATACTTTTGGGGAACACAATTCAATTCATAACAGCCACCTGGGGTCACTGTGCCAGGATTAGAGGCTGAGGAAAAAACATGGGGTTCCTGTTCTTTTGGCATTTAAATCTATTAATTCAACAAATATTTATTGAGCACCTACTATGTGCCAGCCGATTAGGATAGATGGAATAGGACGGGCACAGTCCCTGTTGATGGGATTCAGTCTAGAGAAGGTGGGAGGGAGTAGGGGTGGGGAAGAAATGTACAAACTGGTAAACAGATTAGTAAATAAAATAATGGCAAACTGCATTAATTGCTGGGAGGCAGATACCAGAAACCCAGTACCACTGAGTTGATTCTGACTCAGAAACCCTATTGGACAGAGCAGAACTGCCTCATAAGGTTTCCCAGTCTGTAATCTTTCTCCCATGGAGTAGTTGGTGGATTCAAACTGCTGACCTTTCAGTTCGCAGCGAAGCACTTAACCACTGTGCTACCAGGGCTCGAGGGAAATAAGCAAGCAATGTGATACGGCAAGAGAGTTACTGGCATGCTAGGAGTCCTGGGTGGAGAGAACGGTTAGCACATTGGCTACTAACTGAAAGGTTGGAGGTTTGAATCCACCCAGAGGTGCCTCAGAAGAAAGACCTGGCAATCTACTTCAGCGAGATCACAGCCATTTAAAACCTTATGGAGCGCAGTTCTACTCTGGCACACGTGGGGTGGCTATAAGTAGGAATCAACTCTACAGTAACCAAACCGAAACCAAACCTGTTACCCTCCAGTTGATTCCAGCTCATGGCAACCCCATGTGTTACAGAGTAGAACTAATCCAGCGGGTTTTCTTGGCTGTAATCTTTACAGGGAGCCCTGGTGGTGCAGTGATTAAGTAAGTGCTCAGGCTGCTAACCAAAAGGTCGGCAGTTCAAATCCACCAACCCCTACTTGGAAACCCTGTGGGGCAGTTCTACTGTGTCCCTTAGGGTCGCTATGAGTCAGAATCTACTCGACTGCAACAGGTTTCGGTTTTTAAAATCTTTACAGAAGTAGATCGCCAGGCCTTTCTCCTGCGGTACCGCCGAGTGGGTTCCAACCATCAACTTTTAGGTTAGTAAACCAAAATCAAACCAAACCCACTATGATTCCGACTCATAGTGACCCCAGAGGGGTTCTTAAGCTGTAAATCTCTACAGAAGCAGACTGCCACATCTTTCTCCCGTAGAGCCGCTGATGGTTTTAAACCACCGACCTTTTGGTTAGCAGTCGATCACTTTAAACACTGCGCCACCAGGGCTCCTTCGAATTAAAATATATATCTCATAGTGACCCTACAGGACAGGGGCTGCCCCATAGGTTTTCCAGGGAGCAGCTGATGGATTCAAACTACTGGCCTTTTGGTTAGTAGCCAAGTTCTAAACCACTACGCCAACAGGGAGCCGTTTAGATTAGTAGTCAAGTGCAAACTGTGCCACCCAGCCGGAGGAAGAATCTGTCAGGGTGTAATGGGGCCATTAGACCACAAGGGGGTGCTCACACCCGAGTGAAATTCTCTCACCCACCTGAGAGCGTTTTCTGCCTTGGCGTCTAGCTGCCAATGCTCATTTCCCAGGATTCGCCAGTTATAATTCTAGCTAATGTGGTGAAAGCTATAATTTGAGATATTAAGCTGCATGTCCTTTTCCTCTTCCTCCATTCCCCATTCGGCAGGGAGTCAAGGGGCTGATATTTCTCCTAAGAAGGAATTCTCAGAATGGATGGAAAACAAAGACTGCGCATTCCTCAGCTTCTAAACCCCAAAGCCTCAGGTTTGGGTGGGAGGCAGGAAGAATTAGGAAGCAGAACCAGTTTTCTTTCTCTGATGCAGTCTGTCCAAGAGCAGTTTGGCAACGTTGAGTTAAATTAAGTATCCACAGACTTCACCACCCAGCACTTGCCCTCTCCTGGTACAGAAGGTGAAGAAATTCTCACAGTAGCCCATCAAGGAGGAAGATGTTCATCACAGTGTTGTTTACGGTGGTGGGAAGTCACAGGCAACCTGGGTGTGCATCAATGGGAAGGTGGGGGTGCTTGAGAGTACCCACAAGGCCCTGCTTGTGTGCTGTCGAGTTGATTCTGACTCATAGTGACCCCGTGTAACAGAGTGGAACTGCCCCATAGGGTTTCCGAGGCTGTAATCTTTTTTTTTAAATGCCTTTCTTTGTCTTTTATGGTGGATTTCTTTTTAAAATCTATTTTATCTGAGATTAGTATTGCCACTCCTGCCTTTTTTTGGTAGCTATTTGCTTGATATATTTTTTTCCATCCTTTGATTTTTAATAAATTTACATCTTTGTTTCTAAGGTATGTCCCTTGCAGACAGCATATTGATAGATTCTGTTTTTTATCCATTCCGTCACTCCTAGGCTGTAATCGTTACAGGAGCAGATCGCAGAGTCTTTCTCCCACGGAGCCGCTGGTGGGTGCAAACTACCGACCATTCGGCTAGCAGCGGAGTGCAACGCTAATACCCCGGTTTGACGTTGGCGTGAGACAGAGAAAAGAATGCCAGGGAGATGGTTTGAGGGATTTGGCTTGGAGCCCAGTGGGGGAGAGGGAATTAGAGGAGGCAGCTCTAGGGCCAGGGCAGAAAGCATTTTCCCAACGTTCCACTGCCCGTGCCCAGCCCCCTTCTCAGTCCACATTGGCATGGTTGCAAAGACAGTGGCCTGTTCTCACACCTGCTGGTGGGAGGGAAGATTGGCATGACCATTTTGGAAACTATTTGGCAGGATCTATTGAAGCTGGCCACCACTCCTCTGTCAATTTGTCCTACTGTGGTGGCTTGAGTGTTGCTGTGATGCTGGAAGCTACGCCACCAGTTTTCAAATACCAGCAGGGTCACCCATGGTGGACAGGTTTTAGTGGAGCTTCCAGACTAAGACAGACTAGGAAGAAGGACCTGGCAATCTACTTCTAAAAAAAATGGCCAGTAGAGTAAAGGATCAGCGAAAAAGAGGAAGACCTTCAATGAGATGCATTGACACAGTGGCTGCAACAATGGGCTCAAACATACCAATGCTTGTGAGGATGGCACAGGACCGAGCAGAGTTACATTCTGTTTATATAGGGTCGCTCTGAGTTGAAACTGACTCGAAGGTACCTAACAGTAACAACAGTATTAAAGCTGGGGAGTGCCTGGGTGGTGCAAAGGGTTAACAAGCTAGGCTGCTAACGGGAAGGTTACTGGTTCCAGTCCACCCAGAGGCACCTCAGAAGAAAGAACTGGAAACCTACCACTGAAAACCCTATGGGGCGCGTTCTACTCTGACACACGTGGTCACCATGAGTCAGAGTCAACTCAATGGCAACTGGTACTGCTACTAAAGCTGGATGAAGCATTGGTGGTTCAGTGGTAGAATTCTTGCCTCCCATGCAGAAGACCCAGGTTCAATTCCCAGCCAGTGCACCTTATGCACAGCCACCACCCATCTGTCAGTGGAGGCTTGGGTGTTATTGTGGTGCTAAACAGGTTTCAGCGGAGCTTCCAGACAAAGAAAGACAAGGAAGAAAGTCCTGGTGATCTGCTTCTGAAAAATCAGCCAGTGAAAACCCTATGGATCACAATGAAGCATTGTCCCATCCATGACCCCGGCACACAGTTTCTCCTATTTTTTTTTTATTTTTGTTTTTTATTGTACTTTAGGTGAATGTTTATGGAACAAATAGTTTCTCATTAAACAGTCAGTACACATATTATTTTATGACATTGGTTAACAACCCCATGACATGTCAACCCTCTCCCTTCTCGACCTTTTTTTTTTTTTTGGTGAAAATATACATAGCCAAAGATACAACATTTCAAAAATTTCTGCATGCACAATTCAGTGACATCGATTACGTTCTTCCAGTTGTGCTGCTATTCTCACTTTAGATGAAGGTTTACAGAATAAATCATGTTGCCCTATGACAATGGTTAAGAACCCCACTACATGTCAACATTGTCCTTACTCAACCTTAGGTTCCCTATCGCCAGCTTTCCTGTCCCCTTCTGCCTTCTAGTCCTTGTCCCTGGACTGCTGTGCCTCATTAGTCCCATTTTGTTTTATGGGGCTGTCCAATCCCTGGCTGAACGGTGAACCTCGGAAGTGACTTCACCACTGAGCTAAAAGGGTGTCTGGGGGCCATACTCTCGGAGTTCCTCTTATTATTAACAGCTTCCATTCTGTGGTACATTTGTTACAATTGATGAGCCAATATTGATAGATTATTATTAACTAAAGTCCATAGTTTACATTGGGGTCCATTCTGTGTTGTGCAGAGGAGGGTCTCATTTTATATTCATCAGTTATCTGCACATTGTGTTTTATATTCTTTTCTGGGTGCTTGTGTTCTATTTCACAATAAACCAAAACCAAACCAGTTGCTATTGAGTCAATTCCGACTTGTGGTGACCCCATGTGTGTCAGAGTAGAACACGCTCCATAGAGTTTTCAGTGGCTGAGTTTTCAGAAGCAGATCACCAGGACTTTCTTCTAAGGCGCCTCTGGGTGGACTCGAACCTCCGATCTTTGGATTAGCAGCGAGCGTATTAACTGTTTGCACCACTCAGAGATTCCTATCACAATACAAAAGCTTTAAAAATAAAATAATGTACTCTGCTCATTTGTTGAGTAAATATCACACACACACACAAGCACACACACGCACACCTATACACCCACCTTGGTCTGGGACTGGGTGTTGCCTGAAGCAGAGGTGGGGCCAATGACCTGTCTGGTGGGGCACATCTTCAGTGACTCTCACACCTACGGGGTGGGGACACCATCATACCCAGACACTGACACACCCATCTGTCAGCTTCCTCCAAGACTTGTCATTTGCCCTGGGGGTGGCCATGCCAATTGCTGCTCAGATGCCCAGCTCCTCTGTCCCCCTTTTTCTGGGTCTCTGTGCCCCTCTCTCTGGGACTTCTAGCCTCTATAACTGTGAGAGAATAAATTTCTGTGTTTTAAGCCACCTAGTCTGTGGTCCCCTGGTGGCACAGTGGTTAAGAGCTCAGCTGCTAACCAAAAGATCGATAGCTCGAATCCACCAGCCACTCCTTGGAAACCCTATAGGGCAGTTCTACTCTGTCCTATAGGGTCGCTATGAGTCGGAATCTACTCGATGACAGTGGGTTTTGTTTTGTTTTTTTTTTGTTTGTGATTGTTCCTTACGGCAGCCACAGGAAACAAATACAGTGTGTGGCCTCGTGTCTCCAATGCCAGGCTGGGTTCTGTTCCTGGGGCACTGGGGAGCCACGGGAGGGATGTGAGCAGGGGAGGAGTGGGGTCAGCTCTGAAGGAGGAACTGGACTGGAGACCAAGAGGCCAGAAAGGAGGCTGGGGCAAGAGTCTGAGGGAGAGGAAAGGGACTGAGTCACCACCAAGCAGAATGGTTTTAAAATAAAAACCTCGTTGTCTTTGTAAAAATACCATGTGCTCATTATAAAATAATTCAAGCGAGATACAGAAAAGGACAAAGATGAAGGTGAAAAAAATTACCCTAGAGCCACTACCTGGGAGTACTCATGGTTAGCATGTGTTGCTATTCTAGCTGCTGTTGAATCGGCTCCAATTCATGGCAACCCCATGCGCAGCAGGACAAAACATTGCCTGGGTCTTTGCCATCTTCACGATCATTGATATGCTCGAGTCCATTGTTGTGGCCACTGTGTATTCTGAGTGCCTTCCAACCTAGGGGCCTCATCTCCCAGCACTGTAATGGACAGACAATGTTCTGTTGTGATCCATAGGGTTTTCATTGGCTAATTTTCAGAAGTGGATCGCCAGGACTTTCTTCCTAGCCGGTCTTAGTCTGGAAGCTCTGCTGAAACCTGCTCACCTGGGGGACCCTGCTGGTATCTGAAATACCATGGCATAGCTTCCAGCCTCACAGCAACATGCAAGCCACCGTAGTACAACAAACTGACAGATGGGTGGTGGATAGCCTGTATAGTAAGCATTCAATAAATGTTAGCTTTTAGTATTAAGGGCTGGGGTCAGCAAGCTTCTGCTGTAAAGGGCAGACAGAAAATATTTTCAGCTTTGCAGGCCGTATGGTTTCTGTAGCAACTACTCAACTCCACCACCATTGCAGTCTGAAAGCAGCCACAGACAGACAGTACGTAAATGAATGGGCTTGGCTGTATTTCAATAAAACTTTATTTACAAAAATAGGCAGCTGGCCTGCTGGCCATGGTTTGCCAACCACTGTATTAGAGTTTCAAAGGAGGTAATTCTTTGGTGAGTGGCGTCTGGGGTCTTAAAAGCTTGCAAGTGGCCATCTAAGATGCATCAATTGGTCCCAACCACTTGGAGTAAAGGAGAACGAAGAACATCAAAGACACAAGGAAAGTACTGGCCCAAGAGACAGAAAGGGCCACATAAACCAGAGACTTCATCAGCCTGCGACCAGAAGAACTAGATGGTGCCCGGCTACCACCAATGACCTCCCTGACAGGGAACACAACAGAGGGTCCCTGATGGAGCAGTAGAACAATGGGATGCAGAACTCAAATTCTAGTAAGAAAACCAGACTTAATGGTCTGACTGAGACTGGAGATGCCCCGGAGAGCATGGTCCCTGGGCTATCACCCCAGAACTAAAACAATTTCCGAGGCCAACTCTTCAGACAGGGATTGGACTGGACCCTGGGACATAAAGTGATAATCGTGAAGAATGTGCCTCCTAGTCAAGTAGGTACAAGAGACCAAAGGGGCAGCTTCTGTCCAGAGGTGAGATGGGAAGGCAGAGAGAGTTAGGAGCTGGTTGAATGTTTATGGGGAATCAGGGGCGGAGGTGAGGAGTGTGCTGTCGCAGAATGGGGTGAGCAGTTGGGGTCTCATAACAAGGTATGTAAAAAAAATATTTTTGTATGGGAGACTAACTTGAAATGTAAACTTCATTTAATTACAACAATAAAAAAATAAATAAAAGGAGGCAATTATTTCTTTTTACCGGCTTTGTATGTCTAAAAATATCATGGAAGTATTTGCAAGGAATAGCAGTTACCTGTGGAGACGGGTTCTAGATGTCTGGGGTGGGAGGGAAACTTTTTATTCCATATCCCTTTGTATTGTCTTTGAAAAAAAAATCTTATACTATAGGCATTTATTACATTTTGGGCCAAAAATTAGAACTTGTTTTATGGTACAAACTTGCATTTAAAAAAAAAAGTATTAAAGATTCTAAGGCATCATGTGATTATGAAAAGCTAATTATTATCTGTGTCTCTAAGATAGGGGGTCATAATCTCAACCAAAAAAAAAAGAAGTTACAAAATGCACATTAAATATTTGACATAATGAGTGTTTAAATGGGGTGTTTGGTTGTAGAGTTCAGCTGTTAAAAGTTACATTCGAATGTTCTCCATGAGAAAGTCCCTCTCAGGGAATGGTGCTGGGTTTAGTAATAGGTTGTAACTTTATTTATTTATATTTTTTATTATGCTTTAGGTAAAAGTTCACAGAGCAAATTAGTTTCTCATTAAACAATTAATGCACAAATTGTTTTGTGACATTGGTTGCCAACCCCGTGATGTGTCAACACTCTCCCCTTCGCCACCCTGGGTCCCTGTTTCTGGTCGTCCGGTTTTCCTGTCCCTTCCTGCCTTCTCGTCTTTGCTTTTGGGCTGGTGTGCCCATTTGGTCTCATAGACATGGTTGAACTACGAAGCACGTCCCTCACATGTGTTACCGTTGGCCCTGTAGATCTGTCTAATCTTTGGCTGAAGGGTGATCCTCAGGAGTGACTTTGGTACTGAGTTAAAAGGGTATAGGTTGTAACTTTAAACACTCACATTAACCCACCGCCGTCGAGTCGATTCCAACTCATAGCGAACCTATAGGACAGAGTAGAACTGCCTTATAGGGTTTCCAAGGCTGTAATCTTCACGGAAGCAGACTGCCACATAAAGCAGGTGGGTTCCAACCGCCAGCCTTTTGGTTAGCAACCAAGTGCTTTAACCACTGCACCACCAGGGCTCCTTAAACACTCACATTACTTTTATGCAATTGGCAAACTTTTGTTTATCATACACCCACCAGAATTGCTAAAATGGAAAATACTGACAATTCTAAGTGTTGGCGATGTAGAGCAATCAGAACTCTCACACACTCCTGGGGGAAAAGCAAAATGGTACAATAACTTTAGAACACAATTTGGCAGTTTCTTATAAAGATAAACGTACACTTACCCTATGACCCAGCAATCTCACTCCTAGGAATTTACCCAAGAGAAGTGAAAACTTACGTTCACAGAAAGATTTGTACTACAATGTTTACGTCAGCTTTACTCAAACAGCCATAACTGGAAGCAACCCAAATATTCATTAGTAAGTGACTAGTATCGTTGTTGTGTGCCATTGAGCCATT
>NW_004444023.1:5329967-5331310 GCF_000243295.1 Trichechus manatus latirostris
AGTTAAGCTTAGATAGGTAGATAGATAGATGGATGGGTGGATGGATGGATAGACAGACAGACAGACACATAGATAGATAGATAGATAGCTGCCATTGAGTTGACTCCTTATGTACGACAGAATGAAATGCTACCCAGTCCTTCGTCATCCTCATGATCACCGGCATGTTCAAGTCCATCATTGCGGCTATCGTACCAATCCATCTCACAGAGGGTCTCCCTCACTCTCACTGACCCTCTACTTCACCAAACATGATGTCCTCCTCTAGCGATTGATCCGTCCTAATGATGTGGCCAAAGCAAGTGAGTCAGACAATGTTCCGTGGTGATCTATAAGTTTGCATTGGCTGATTTTTGGAAGTAGCTCACCAGATCTTTCTTCCTAGTCTGTCTTAGACTGGAAGCTCTGCTGAAACCTGTCCACCATGGGTGACCCTGCTGGTATTTGAAATACTAGTGGCACAGCTTCCAGCATCACAGCAACATGCAAGCCACCACACTGTGACAGACTGACAGGTGGTGGAGAGCTAAGCTTACTCCCCAAGAAGTGCAAAAATTTACCGTGTTAGAAAAACAGTTCAGTGGTTCCTTGACAAGTTAAACATAAAATCACCATATAACCCCCTAATTCCACTCTGAGGTATATTCCAAAAGAATTAAAAACAGGTGTTTAAACAAAATCTTGTTCATAGAAGCATTATTCACAATAGCCAAAAGGTGGAAACAACCCAAGTGTCCATCAACAGATGAATGGATAAACAAAATGTGGTCTAGACACACAACGGAATACTTTTCACCTATAAAAAAACAATGAAGTTCTGTTACATGCTACATGGATAAACCTTGAAAATATTATGCTAAGTGAGAGAAACCAGACACAAAAAGCCACATATTGTTTGATTCCGTTTATATGAAACGTCCAGAATAGGCAAATCCATAGAGACAGAAAGTAGATTAGTAGTTGCCTAGGGATGTGGAGGGAGAGGGGATTAAGGAGTGATCAATTAATGAGTAGGAGTTTCCTTTTGGTGTGATGGAAATTTCTGGAACTAGGTAGTGGTGATGGTTGCACAACATTGTGATTGTATTTTAATGCACTGAATTGCACACTTTAGACTGGTTAAAATGGTACATTTTATGTTGTGGGTATTTTGCCACAATAAAAAAAAAACTAAATAAATGTTTAAAAAGGGAACAGTAAACAAATATTGAACTGTATAGTTAATAATACGGGTGATGAAATGTTTAGGACTGAAATGTGCTGATTGTGCAAATTGTTTTAATGAATGGATAGACTGCAGGGATTCTCAACCTTGGCACTATTGACATTTGGGGTCTGATAAT
>NW_004444023.1:5331410-5332229 GCF_000243295.1 Trichechus manatus latirostris
GGAGGGGCCATTGACCAAGAGGGCGAAGACAGGTATTAGTGCAGATTTGTCAGGGAAGATAGTGAGCCCTGTTTTAGCATAAGTGAATGAGACCTTTCAGAGAGATTTCCTTCCAAGATGGCGGACCCCAAGGATGTGTGGAGCATAAAGAGCTAATCTCTTTGCTATTTGGAAAAGAGAACAAGCTTGGCTTGAGTGTCTTTCTCGCTTGTTCACCCCATTTCTCTGAAAAAAAACGTATATCAGAAAACATGGTCAAGAAAGTACCTGGCGCTCAGTAAATACTCATAAAATGGTAGTTGTGTGTGTGTTTTTTTAATGTAATGAGTACTTACACAGTCCCAGACAATTATCATTATGATTGATGGTGTTTTCTCCTTCTCATTTTTTCCTGTCCTCACCTCTAGTGGGAAAGCAGTTGTTTAGCATAAAATACATCTGTGTCACCTTAGGAAAGGCAGCCTCTGCTGAAGAGAAAGGCTGATTTCCCTGTGAATGCTTCTAAAGACATGCTGTCCAAAAGAACTTTCTGCAATGTTAGAAATGTTTTGTATCTGCACTGTCCAAAAGGGTAGCCACCAGCTTCATGTGGCTTTCATGTAAGCACTTGAAATGTGGCTACCGTGACTGAAGAATTGGTTTTTAAATTTTATTTAATTTTAATTAATTTAAATTGAAACAGCCCAACGTGGTGATTGGCTACCATGTTGGACAGTGTGGTTCTAGAGTTAAGCTTAGATAGGTAGATAGATAGATGGATGGGTGGATGGATGGATAGACAGACAGACAGACACATAGATAGATAGATAGATAGCTGCC
>NW_004444023.1:5335722-5338976 GCF_000243295.1 Trichechus manatus latirostris
CATGGCATATACACAGAGGTTAAGAATCCTTGTTCTGTTTTTATCAAAGATTCTATAGAAGAATCCTGATCAAAAAGAGGAAAATGCAAAACAGAATTTCAAATTCCCATGGAACCCAGACTTCTGGAGCCATGGAGGCTGGATGAACCCCCAAAACTACTGCCCTGAGATCATCTTGAAACCGTCAACCAAAAATATCCCTTGAAGTCTTCTTTAAACCAAACAAAAGTTTAGCTTAACTAGTAAAGAATGTCTGCCTTGAGCATTATGCTCTTTTAAAGAACTATCTATATGGGATCAAGCTGACAACAGCAATTCGAAAGATTAAATAGAAAGCTTGGGGGGCAGTGAGTTTTCATTACCGGGGGAGGAACAATTCGGAAAACGAGGGTGAAAATTGTTGCACAACTCGAAGAATGTAATCAATGTCATTAAATTGTACATGCAGAAATTGTTGAATTGTTGTATGTTCTGTTGTGTATATTTTCAACAACAAAAAATAAAATAAATTTTTTTTTAAAAAAAGAATCCTTGTTCTTTAGTATCAAAAGTCGTGCTTGCAAGGGTTCAACAGGGTCATGGCGTTGGCAGCAACGAGAATGGAAGAATGGGAAGGAAGGACATTCCAAGGAGAGGGGCCTACATGGGCAAAGTCTCAAAGGTGGGTCCAGGGACAGGTATGACAATCAGGAATGCAGGGAGTCTGCAGGGGAGTGGTAGGGGAGGAGGCAGAAGGTGGGCTGAAACCAGATTGGGACTCTCACTTGCCATGTATGGTTTCTACCCTCTCACCAGGGTGTTATCATATACTGCCTGCCATATATTCGTTAATTATATACCTGCCTTATCTGCCCTCTCAGCCTACATTCCATTCAGGTGGGCAGGCAGTTCTGGAGGCTCAAGGGACACCAGCCACTATGCTGGGCTCTAAGGAACCTGAGTCAAACAGATCCTGGTCCCGGTCCTTGAGGAGTTCCCAGTCCAATGGGGGAGACCCACAGGTGAGCAGACAGTGTCCACACTGGGAGAAGAGTCTATAATGGAGGTACCACAGGTGCAGGTGGGGCTCTGTTCTGGAAGTCAGGGAAGGCTTCCTGGAGGAGGAGGCATTGGGGGTAAAGTCTTAGACATTTCCTGAGGCCAATCTGAAGAATGACAATGATATTAATGATGATAATAATAGCAGCCAACGTGTATTGTGTGCTTGTTGTTGTTGTTAGTTGCCGTGGAGTCCATTCCGACCCACGGCAACCCCAAGCGCGTCAGAGTAGAACTATGCTCCATAGGGTTTTCAATGGCTAACTTTTTTCAGAAGTAGATTGTCAGGCCGTTCTTTCAAGGTGTGTTTGGGTGGACTCGAACCTCCAACCTTTCGGCTAGCAGCCGAGCGTGTTAACCAATTGCATCACCCAAGGACTTCATTCACGTATGGTTGTTATTAGCTGCTGTTGAGTCGATTCCGACTCATGGTGACCCCATGTGTGCACAGTGGACTGCTCCACAGGGTTATCAAGGCTGTGACCTTTTAGAAGCAGATCGCCAGGCCTGTCTTCCAAGGTGCCTCTTGGTGGATTTGAACTGCCAACCTTTCGGTTAGTAGTCAAGTGCTTAACTGTGAGCACCACCCAGGGAGTGCTTACAGTGTGGCAAAATCACCGTGCCAAACAGAGGACATGAATTGATTAATTTAACCCCCAGTAACTCAAGCGGGTAGGTACTGTGATTACTATCCCCTTTCTAAAGATCAAGAAACCCTGGTGGTGTAGTGATGAAGCACTTCGCTACTAACTGCAAGGTCAGCAGTTTGAACCCACCAGCCGCTCCACAGGAGAAAGAGGTGGCAGTCTGCTTCTGTAAAGATTACAGCCTTGGAAACCCTATGGGGCAGTTCTACTCTGTCCTATAGGGTAAGTATGCGTCAAAATCGACTCGACGGCAATGGGTTTTTTTCTAAAGATTTGGAAAACTGAGGCACACAGAGGAGGAACAGACCTGATTCCCTGCTCTGGTTGGAGAGACAGTCGTGGGCACAGTCAGTCATGATCTAGTGAGACTGTTCTTGAATGGTGGTTGCAGTGGCTTTGGTGGGAACTGAGAGGAGGGAATGACTGATCCTAGCTGGGGAAGCAATGGAGGCTTGGAGAGGTGGTCTGGGGAAGGCTTCTGAGAAGAAATGAGTCTTTAAGATGGAGTTTTCTAAAGGGGGTGGAGTTAGATATATAACGTTGAGTCATATTTTCAGTTCTTGTATATCATTTATCTATGTCGCTATTTTGCTTTCTGTTTTATTTTCCCTTTAATCTCCTGGCCCCACGCCCGTTTCCTCCCTGGCACCCCATAGACAAACGCCCACACATTTAACATCCATGCATCTTTGGGTACATATGAACACTTGTAGACCACACAGTGTTGCTCTGTGTAATTAAAATCTGTTAAACATATACAGATGGCCTTGTGCTATAGACCTTGTTTTTTGTTTTTTTTTTAAATCTCCCCATTCCCTCCTCCCCCCAACCCCCTCTTGTTGTTGCTGTGTGCCTTCGAGTCAATTCTGACTCATAGCAACCCCATACGACAGAGTAGAACTGCCCCATAGGGTTTTCTAGGCTGTAGTCTTTACAGAAGCAGATTACCGGGTCTTTTCTCCTGAGGAGCCACTGGTGTGTTCCAACTGCTAACCTTTCAGTTTGCAGCTGAGTGCTTAACCACTGTACCACCAGTCTCCTTCCCTATCCCCTAGCTAACCTTCTTTTGTCTCGATGGATTTACTTATGCTAGATATTCATGTAAGTAAGATCTTCCAATGTTTGTCCTCTTCTGTCTGGCCTCTCACTCAGCATCATATTTTCAAGATTCATCCCTGTCGTAGCGAATATCAGGACTTCATTTCTCTTCATGACTGCGTAATATTTCATTGTATGTATGTACCACATTTTGTTTGCCTGTTCATCTGTTGATGGACACTTGGGTTGTTTCCACTTTTTGGCGATTGTGAATAGTGGTGCAGTGAACATTGGTGTATATGTGTCTGTTTGAGTCTCTGTTTTCAGTGTTTTGAGGTATATACCTAGACACGGAATTGCTGGGTCATATGGTGATTGTATGTTTAACTTCTTTTTTATTTTTTTAATATTTTATTGTACTTCAGGTGAAGGCTTACAGAACAAATAGTTTCTCATGTAACAGTAGCACACATGCTGTTTTATGACATTGGTTAATAACCCCACAACATTTTAACCCTCTAAATTCTCAAC
>NW_004444023.1:5344633-5345873 GCF_000243295.1 Trichechus manatus latirostris
TGAGGATGGCACAGGTTTGGGCAGTGTTTTGTTCTGTTGTACATAGGGTCGCTATGAGTCGGAACCAACTCAACGGCACCTAATAACAATAACAATGACTAATGAAGTGTCCCTGGGTGGCACAAATGGTTAAGTCCTTTATTACTAGCCGAAAGGTTGGTGGTTCAAACCCACTCAGAGGCTCCTCGGAAGACAGGTCTGGTGATCTGCTTCTGAAAGGTCACAGCCTTTGGAGCAGTTCTACTTTGCACACATGGGGTCGCCGTGAGTCAGAATTGACTCGACAGCACCCAATGACAACAATGATAGACACCTATTTTATTTCTTTCTTCTCCCACTCAGTATTATGTCTTTAAGATCTCTCCATGCTGACATATGTAACTCTGCTTTATTGCTTCTAGAACACTATGGGGGTCTCTACCACCTTTTACTTACCCACTCCCCAAGGAACCAACCCCATGGTTGTCTCCATTTCCGTACTCCCACCAATAATGCTATCTTGGACACATACTCCTTTGTCACCTCTCTGTGCTCTTCTTAGAAGTGGGATTGCTGGTTCACAAAGCAAATGTATAGTTAATTTCACAAATTTCTGACTGGTCATCTAAGATGGATTTTGAGGCACAAGCAGTATACCACCAGGCAGAGCAGGGTGGAGAAGGGAACAGCCCGTGCAAAGGGCCACGAAAGTCCATGATGTGTTCCAAGGTCAAGAAATTATAAGTTAACCTCCCCAAGGAGTGGATCCTTTCCTAGAATAGCCATGTAATAAATACTTGACTGCTGGTTTCTTTTTCATTTTTTTTCCTAATAAGGTGAATAGTATTGTTGTGGATAGTTTAACAACACCTATTGAAATTTTAATTGCATCTACCCATTGAACCAGCAATAGCCCTATACAGGCATAAGGAAGTAGAAAGAGTGATGTTTGCTGTATTGCCATTTATAAAGGTGAAAATGGAAAAACCACTAATGGCTCCATCCGTAAGTGTCTTCATTTCCTAGTACTGCTGTAACAGAAATATCACAAGTTATTGTTGTTGTTATTAGGTGCTGTCGAGTTGGTTCCGACTCATAGCGACCCCATGTACAACAAATGAAACACTACCTGGCCCTGCACCATCCTTACAATTGTTGTTATGCTTGAGCCCATTGTTGCAGACACCGAGTCAATCCAGCTCTTCAAGAGTCTTCCTCTTTTTCTCTGACCCTCTACTTTACCAAGCATGATGTCCTTCTC
>NW_004444023.1:5357766-5417596 GCF_000243295.1 Trichechus manatus latirostris
GGGCTACTCCACTAGGCTAGAATCTTCCTCTGCTGCTGGAGATTCCGAATGGTCTCAGAGAGGGATGAGACCCGGCCCCTGCCAGCCAGAGGTTCACAATTCATTGGGGCACAATATCAGTGTTAGAGTGAAAAGATGAATGGGTGGTGGACCACCACGGGAATGAGTCTGGGCTTTATGCTAGGACCCCCCCACCATGTCAGGCTTGGAGGGAGGACAGACGGAAGGCTCTGAGGTGATGCAGCTCCCCTATTCAGACTTGATTTTCTGAATCTCATCCTCTCTGTTGTAGTGACCCACAGCCCCAAGCACCACGGCCAGACGGCCTGCATTCAAATCCAGGCTCTGCCGTTCTCTAGCTATGCAACCTTGGGCCACTGTACCTCAGTTTCCTCATCTGTAAAATCAGTATGACACTACTACCTACCACTTCAGAGTTATTGGGAGGATTGTAAGATTAATACAATTAATACAATTAATTAGAACTGTGCCTGGCTCATAGTAAGTGCTCATAGAATGCCCTCGGCAGAAAGGAAGCTCATTATTATCACTCAGGGTTGTCATCAATTACCCTATAGATTGAGCAGAATTCATGACATCTCCAGTGACCAGGCAGATTTAGCTCTGAGTGAGGTTGATAAAAAGAGTTCTGGTGGTGCAGTAGTTAAGCATTTGGCTGCTAACCAAAAGGTCGGCGGTTCAAACCCACCAACCAACTAGTGGCAGAAGGATGTGGCAGTCTGCTTCCGTAAAGATTACAGACTTGGAAACCCTATGGAGCTGTTCTACTCTGTCCTATAGGGTCACTATGAGTTGGAATTGAAAGCTGTGGGTTTGGGTTTTCTTTGAGGGGGCGGGGTTGATGATATCACTAGTTACCAGGCAGATTATGATTAGAATGTGAGTGCCAGGGCCTTCTTTCCTGTTGGAATTTCTGTTGTGTCCCAGTCTACACCCTTCACTCATGCCATCACCCAGGAGATTGTCATGTCTCTTAGCCTCAGTTCTCTTATCTGTAAAATGGGGACAATAAAAGTGCCAACCTCATAGGGTCGGTGAGAGAATCTAATGAGTTAATACATATAAAGGTCACAATGCCTAGCACACAGTCAACACTCAATATACACAGCTCTTGTTATCCTTACTGCAGGATGTCACAGAGTGACAGGGGCTCTCCAGTCTGTCTTGGTTAAGAGCACAGACTCAGGGGTCTAACCCACTGTGGTCCGAGCCCAAGTCTTCCACCAGCAGGAGACCCTGGGCACATTGCTGGTCTGTAAAATGGGGTAATGACAGTGCCAACCTCAGAGGGCTGGTGGGAGAATGCATTGAGGTAATGATCATCACATAGTTCCCAACACACAGTCAGGCCTCATAAATATGAGCTGTATTATTACTGCGGAGGCCCTCAGAAAGACCCTCCCCTCCTGTGCCTCAGTTTTCCCGTGTGCAAATTCGTGGATGGTGGCCAGATTGATCTCAGTCAGCTTTGGGAATGAAAGCGTCAGGAGCCGGCTGCTCTCACCTGTGTCTGCGTCCCCCACACCCACCCCAGCTTTTCACCTCCTGTCTCTATCTCCTTGTCTCTTACCTACCAGCCATTCCCTTTCCCTTTCTCTAGCTTCTTTTCCCTATTCTAGATTTTCTTTCTCTCTCATTTCTCACCCATATGCTATCAGAAGAGCAATAAATAACAACAGTAATAATCATCATTATTTGCTGATTTTGTCTTTTCCCAAGGCCAGGATTGTACTAAGCACTTTGCATGTATTAACTCATTTAATCCACACAATATAAGGACTTGTTATTATTTGTTCGACAAACACTTATTGAGCACCTACTGTGTGCCAGGCCCTGGGGATCCAGTCTCTCGTGGGACTTCCACTCTAGTGGAGAGACAGATGATAAACAGATAAACAAATAGACAATAACTCTGAGTGCAGTGGTGGCTCAGTGGTAGAACTCTCGCTTTCTGTGAGGGAGACCCTGGTTGGATTCCTGGCCAATGCAGCTCATGCACAGCCACCACTCATCTGTCTGTGGAGGCTTGCATGTTGCTATGATGCTGAACAGGTTTTAGCGGAGCTTCTAGACTAAGACGGGCTAGGAAGAAAGACCCGGCGATCTAGTTTTGAAAATCAGCCAATGATAACAATGGATCACAACAGTCTGATTCACAACCAATTGTGTGAATAGCACAGGACTGGGCAGCGTTTCTTTCCATTGTTGTACATGGGGTCTCCATGAGTCAGAGGCAAACTCGACAACAGCAGCTGACAAGGAACAATCAGTGCTACGAGGAAAAAGAAAGCAGGGCCAAGTGGAGAGAGCATGAGGAGGGGAACTGTTTTAGAAAGGATGGTCGGGAAAGGCCTCTCAGAAGAAATGACATTGGAGCAGAACTGATCATGTGAGAGGGAAGCAGCCATGCAAAACCTGGAGGAAGCACTTTTCTGGCAGAGGGAGCAGCGTATGCAAAGGCCCTGAGGCAGGACCAAGACTGGGAGGTGTCTGAGGAATTGAAGAACAACCAGGAGGCCAGTGTAGCTGGAACCAAATGAAGAGGAGAGGGATGGAGATGAGGTCAGAGAGGGAATGGGGCCCCCATCATTCAGGGCCTTGTAGGCCCCAGTGAGGACTTGGGCTATTATTTTGAGTAAGATGGGAGCTGTGGAAGGTTATGAGCAGAGGAGGGGCATGATCTGAATAGGGTTTCACAGAATGTCATTCGCAGTAGACTAGGGTTTCACAGAATGTCATTCGCAGTAGACTGTAGGGGGGCAAGGATGGAGGCAGAGAGCATCACCCACCCCAATTTACAGATGCAGAAATAAATGGAATCTCTTATAAGCCAGCAACTGGCCCAAGTTCACACAGCTGCTGAACAGGATGGCAGTCTGGTCTGGGTCTGATTCCATGTAAAGCCCACTCCCAGACGCTTGGCCTTCCTGGAGCCTCAGTGTGCACCTGTAAAATGGGGACACAGATCAATGAACAGTGGTGCTCACCAGCACCAGGTGAGCTTCAGATGTGGGTATCAACTTCAGATTTAGCAGAGCCTTTGTTTTGTGACTTTGGGGAGTCACCTGCCTCTTCTAAACCTCAGTTTTCCCATCTGTAAATTGGGAATCGTTACCTGACTTTTCCACCATCCATCTGTCAGTTTGTCATAGTGTGGTGGCTTTTGTGTTACTGTGATGCTGGAAGCTATGCCACCAGTATTTCAAATACTAAGCAGGGTCACCCACGGTGGACAGGTTTGAGCGGAGCTTCCAGACTAAGACAAGGAAGAAAGGCCTGGCAATCCACTTCTGAAAATTAGCCAATGAAAACCCTATGGATCACAGAATATTGTCCCAGACTTCCACTTGCTTACTTTGGACACATTATCTGGAGGGAGCGATTGCGGGCGAAGGATACCATGTTTTGTAAAGTGGAAGGTCAGCGAAGGCAAGGGAAACTCTCCACGAGGTGGATTGCCACAGTGGCTGCAACAGTGGATACAAACATAACCAGTAGATTATGAAGATGGCGCAGGACCGGGCAACGTTTCTTTCTATTGTACATAAGGTCGCCGTGAGTCCGATCTGACTCTATGACAACTAACAACAACACTCCACTTTTTGGTGTAGCCTGGTGGTTAACAGCAAAAGTTCTGGAGTCAGATTGGGCTTCATCTGAGTGTTTGTTCTGCCCATTGCCAACTCTGTGACTTTTGGCAATTAACGCCCTCTCTCTAAGCTTTGGTTTACCTCATCTGGACGATGAAGATCTTAATAGCACCAATTTCGAGGGGCTAGTTCTAAGGATTAAATGGAATCATGCAGGTAAAGCGCTTAGCACAGCCCCTGGCATCCAGCGGGCGCTCGATAAATAAATGATCATTCTTATTACTGAAATATGATTACCGATGCTATCATGGTCCACACCTCCTCCGTGGGTGACAGCCTGGGAGAGTGCCTGGTACGAAGTCGACGTTCGACAAAAGTGAATTCTCTCCCCCATCTCTACTGCTTGCCAGCTCCCCGGGGACCCAGGCATTCCGGCCACCAGCCGCCCCCCCAATGCTGGCTCTCACAAAGGCCCCCATTCATGCCCTGCTTACAAAGCGGTCCATTCAGAAAGGCCCCCCGTGCCTCCCGTCCTCGGTCGCCCCTCGCATCTCACTATTGGTCGTACTCCTGCCCGTCAGGCCTCGGGTCCCGCCCACGCCCACACCGCCTAGCTCCCCTCTCGGGCCGTTCTTTTCCCACGGCTGGTACCCTTCGACAACTTCTGATTGGCGCGACCCACCAGCGGCTCTTCTTGATTGGCGGGCGAGTCCCCTCTCGTGGGCGGGGCTACCCCTTGCCGCAGCGGGCGCTGATTGATTGCCGCAGCCCTGGTGGGGGCGGGGCTGTCGGAAGGGCCCGCCCCTCTTTCTCCCCAGGCCGGAGCCTCTGGACGGCCTTGGAAGCCGGTGAGTGCCAGAGGGCTGCCGCGCGCGGGGGGCGGCGGAGCGGGACTGGGCCCGAGAAGGCCAGAGCCCAGGGGTTGCGAGCAAGGCCGAGTGAGGCCGGCGCGGGCGACTGCGGTGGGGGGCGGGGGGCGGTGACCGGGACGCGGACACTTACCTTGATCACACCGCGGGACAGCGGCGGGGGAAGGGGCGAGGCGTCTACACTCCCCCAATTCGAATTCCTACTGGGTGCGCGGCCAGGGCTGGATCCTCGCTGGCGGCCCCGGGGCGCACTCCACAGATGGGGAAACTGAGGCTCACTTTGGGACCTAGGACGCTCTAATACCTGAGTCATCACCTTCAATGGCCCGCCCCCGGGCATGACATTGTCCCCATTTTCACGTGTGGACTTGAGGCCCACAGTAAGGGGTCGTGATGGTAGAAGCAGAGGGGAGCGGAAAGACATATTAGAACACCTACGATGTGCTTTGGCGCTTTTATTTCCTAACTAAATCATCTCCTTTAATTATTATATTAATAACTTAAGGTGGCTCATGGTGTACTCATTTTCCAAAAACCGAAGAAATCCGTTGCCCTCGATTCAGACTCACGAGACTCCGCGTGTTACAGAGTAGAACTGCTCCATAGAGTTTTCATGGCTGTAATCTTTAAGGAAGCAGATCGCCAGACCTTTCTTCTGCAGTACCACTGGATGGGTTTGAACCGCCAACCTTTAGGTTGCACCACCTAAGGAACTCCGTACCCATTTTACAGAGAGGAAAAAACAGGCTGGACAGAGGCAGTGACTACAGGGGGACGGAGTGGAGAACAACACTTAAAAAGACAAACTGTGTACTGGATCCTTCAACCTTTTAAATCTCCACAGTAATCCCTAGGGAAGGCAGCGGTCCCTATGGTGCAGACTGGGAAGTAGGTTCTGAGATCGTTACTAACTGGGAGAAGGAGGGGTTGGAGTCTTTGAGGACCCACTACGCTTTCTTCCCAAATCCCCTCCTTCAGAATGGCAGACAGTGGCCTGGGTTTGAATCCCAGCTCTCCCTCTTACTGACTGTGACCTTGAGCACGTTACTTTGTCTCTCTGTATCTTGGTTTCCCCATCAGAGAAATGGTGATGCTGATGGTCCCTAGCTCATAGAATTTTTTTTTTTTAATTTGTGGTAAAAATATACATAACATTTGCCAGTTCAACAATTTTTACATGTATAATTCAGTGACATTGATTACATTCCTCATATTATATAATCCTTTCACTATGCTTTTCCAAATTATTCTGCTGCATTAACATAAATTCAGTGACCCCCTAAACCATAACTCCCCTTTTCCCCCTTCCTCTACCCTGGTGACCACTAATAAGTTTTGGTTTGTATACATTTGCTTATTTCATATAAGTGAGATCATAAAGTATTTTTCCTTTTGTGACGGACTTATTTCACTCAGCATAATGTTTTTCCAGGTTCATCCATGTTGTGGCATGCATCAGGACTTCATTTCTCTTTATGGCTGACTAATACTCCATCATATGTATATTGTACGTACATTTTCTTTATCCATTCATCTGTGGATGGACATTTTGGGTGTTTCCACCTTTTGGCTATGGTGTGACTCTTGCTGCAGTGAACATTGATGTACAGTTTTTTTTTTTGTTTGTTTGTTTTTTGCTGACTTCCCCAGTATTGTGTACTGTCTTACTTTTTACCAAAGTTACAGTGTACAGTTTTCTGTTTGCATTCCTGCTTTCAATTCTTTTTGAGTATACATACCTAGGATTGGGATTGCTGGGTCATACGCTAGTTCTATGTTCAACTTTTTGAGGAACCTCTGACTCATAGGGTATTGAGATCATTCGTTGAGTTAAAACTCCAAGAGATGTTCTAAGAGCAGAAAAAGATGATGCACATAGTAGGTATTCTTATCACTATTTAGTCCTTACTTCACCGATGAGGAAACTGAAGCCCAGGAGGCCAGAATAACATTCTGTCGTCTCCTCTGGTACTCACTGTACTCTCTGTGGGTTGTATTCCAGGGCTGGGGAACCTGAGGCTCAGACAGATGAAATGAGGTCGTAAAGCATTGCTTTCTGAGGCACTGGGCTGTGCTCTTTCCCCCACATCGTGTGATTTATTTCATTGGCCCCAGTTCACACAGAGGAAAGCTGAGGTCCAGAAAGCTTGAGTGGGATTCGACCCTGCAATCCTCCGACCTACTCGCCGCGGCGCCTTGACCTTTGCCCGCGACGGGGAGGGGCTCCTGGCGCTGCCACCACCCACCTGGCAGCAGGCTTACCCTGCCCCCCTCACCCAGTCTAAGGCCCTGCAGCTCCAGGCCCCGCCCCCTCCCCAGCCGCAGGTGCTGGGTGACATCAGAGCCGGGGCCCCGCCCCGCGCTGGACCGCGGAGGTAGCCGCACCTGAGCCCGCTGAAGCGGCTCCGGGGGATTCCAGTGTGCCCTCCCTATCTTCCTGATCCCGGCACCAGCTGGCGCCCCCAAGGTATCCCCGAGGATCCGCGAGATGAGCGGGCGGTGACACGGACGCTCGGGTCGCGGGGAGATGGGGGTTGGGCGCCCGGACTCCTAGATCCGGGAGGGAGGGGGATTGGGGCCAGGAATCCCGGGCCTGAGTAAGGAGGGGCTGAGGGCCCAGACTCCTGAGTCTGGGGGAGGAGGGGCCGGGGCCCTGGACTTCTGGGCCTTGAGGGAGGAGGGGGCCGGGGACCTGGACTCTCGGATCCGAGCGAGGAGGGGGCTGGGGGGCCAGGACTCCTGGAACTGAGAAAGGAGGGGGCTGGGGACCCGGACTTCTGAGTCTAGGGGAGGAGGGGCCGGGCGCCTGGACTCCTGGGCGAGGAGGGGGCTGGGAGCCCGGCCTCCCGGATCCGAGTCAGGAGAGGGCCAACACCTGGATTTCGGGTCTGAGGGAGGAGGGCGCTGGGGGCCCAGACTCCTGAGCCTGAGAGAGGAGAGGGCTGGGCAACAGGTCTCCTGGGTTTGAAGGAGGAGGGGCTGGGGGCCAGGACTCCTGAATACTAGCACTTAAGCTGAGGTCAGAGAACTGAGTGCCAAGGGCCCCAACTCCTGCCCCAGGGGCGGATCCCTGGCATCTTTTCCTTTTCAAGCCCAGCAGTTTCTGCCCCTCCCGGGAAGGTGCTTTCACCTGCCCAGGTGACAGTAATGAGCTCTGGCAGAGGCAAGTTTGGAGCTGAGGCCTGCAGGTCTGCCCCCATCAGGGCTGTTGGCCTTCCTCCCAATCCAGGCATCCTTACCTCTGGGCCCAGCTTCCTGAGGTAAGGAGGCCCGAACTCAGTGTCCAAGGGAGGACGGGGCCGGGGGTTCAGACTCCTGGGTCTGAGGGAGGAGGGGCTGGGGCCTGGACTCATGGGTCTGAGGGAAAAGGGGGCTGAGATTCTGGACTCCAGGTCTGGGGGAGCAGGGGCTGGGGGCCTGGACTCCTGGGTCTGAGCAAGGAGGGGGCTGGGAACCAGGACTTCTGGGTCTGAGGGAGGAGGGGGCTGGGGGCCTGGACTCCTGGCTCCAGGGAAGGGAAGTTTAGGGCCAGGTGATTGCAAAAACTCCTCAACTCTTCCTGGTCAAAGGCCACAGGGCTGGAGAGGAAGTAGATGGGTTGGGGTGAGGGTGGGGGGTAAAGTCCCAGGGATGGAGCTTGGCTCTGGGTGGATCAGGGCCACACAGGAGGCCTGGAACAAGCCTTGGGAATTTGGGGCCTGGAAAGTGGAGGAACCCCATCAGCTGGTGTTGGAACCCTGCAGTTTACAGACAGCAGGGGCCCAGCTTTGAAGCCCCAGAGGCTCAGGGGCAAGAGGCGCTGGGAGCCGGTACTGGAGAGTGTGAGGAGAGGGTCTGGCAGGAAGGGAGTCCTTGTGAGCCAGAACTCAGTTCCCAGGTGGGACAGGCTCTGAGGGACATGGCCTGCTGGATCTAGTTCTGGGGATGTCTCAGGGGAGCTGTGTGTTTGGAGGGACTTCTTGGGGGGTGGTGTTCATGGAGGTAGGGGAGTGGCAGGATGCCCCTAGGCCTGGTAGGCAGAGCTAGAGGCCCTGAAATGGGGGTGAGAGAAATGTTCGGGTGTGGTGGGCATTGATGGGGGCATTTGAGGCAGTTGAGGAGAAGAGGGGCAGATTTCTTTAGGAGCAGGGTACTGCGAGGTATAGGGACAGTGCATGGATTACTCTGGAATTGCTATAATCTGCACCCTTGTCTCCGGCTCCCTTAAGGGCAGGGAACAGTCTAGTACATTCACCCAGTGCCCTAGGTTGCCTCCATTATAGCTCATAGCACATTGGCTTGGGATGTTCTGAGACTAGAGCTGGTCCACTCCCAGACCAGGAGTTCCCAGAGGCAGGCAGGGCCCTGGTCTGGGTCGCCAGGCATACTCTGAGCCAGGCCTGGAACTTGAGAGGCCTCAGGGGTGAGTGAACGGGGCCAGTGTACCCATTGTACAGAGACAGAAACTAAAGCAGTGAGATTGGAGTGTTCTGCAGGCATGGAGCACACACAAGGTAGTCAGGGAACCTGTGTGACATAGGTCAGATGAACACCCTCGCCTGGGTTCCATCTCACATAGAGTAGAAGCAAAGTTCTTGCTGTGGCCCACAAAGCCCCACATGATCTGACCCCCTTTGTCTCCTCTCTGAGTTCACCTCCTACCTTTCCTTCCTCACTCACTCTGTTCCAGCCACATTGGCCTCCTTGCTGTGTCACAGATGTACAAGTGCGTTCCTTTCTCAGGGCTTTTGCACTGGCTGTTCCCAGTGCCTGGAACTCCTCGCTGTTCCTTAAACACCTGGGCAGCCTCCAACCTCAGGGCCTTTGCATAGACTGTTCCTCTGCCAGGAACTCCTCGCTGCTCCTTAAACACCCAAACATATTCCTGCCTTAGGGCCTTTGTACACGCTGTTCCCTCTGCCTACAATACTTTTCCTCCAGACATCTCTATGGCTCCCTTCCTCACCTCCTTTAGGTCTTCATTCAAATGCCACATCAGAGAGGCTTTCTCTGTCCACCCTAATTAAAATGTCAACACTCCCCTCAACCCTAAGATCTCCCGTTCTCTGCTTCATTTTTCCCCTTCGCATTTCTCACCACTTAACATGCTATATAATTTACTTCTTTATCTTTTTATCTGTCTCCTGGGATTAGAGTGATGTTGTCCAATAGAAATATAAATGCCAGCCAAATATGTAATTTAAAATTTTCTGGTAGTCACATTAAAAAAAGAAAAAAGGAACAAGTGGCATTAATGCTAATTATATATTTTTCTTGATATGCTATTCAGGGTTAAAGAAAAATATATAATCCAAAATATCATTTCAACATGCAAAATATCATTTTAATGTGCAATCTATATAAAAACTGTTTAATAAGATATTATACATTCTTTTTGTCGTACAGTCTTTGAAATCTGGAGTGTATGTTACCCTTACAACCCATCTCAGTTCAGACTTGCCACATTTCAAGTGCCTGCCAGCCCTATGTAGCTATTTACATTTAAATTTAATTAAAATGAATTAAGTTAAACAAGTTAAAAATTTTTTCCTCAGTCGCGCTCGCAACACTTCAAGGTGTCAGTAGGGACATGTGAGAGTGGCCTGCAGATGGGACAGCACACGGCTAGAACTTAAACTCCTTATGCGGGCTGGGATCTTTTTCTGGCTTGTTCATCGCTGCGTCCCCCGTGCCTAGAACAGTGCCTGGCTCACAATAACCAAAACAAAACCCAAACCCATTGCTGTAGAGTCGATTCCGACTCACAGCAGCCCCATGTGTTCCAGAGCAGAACCGCTCCATAGATGGGATGAAGAATAGAGGCACCTCTGGGTGGGTTCGAACTGTTAACGTTTGGCTAGTAGTGGAGCACTTGACCCCGTTTTGACCCATTTTGCAGAAGTGTAGAATGAGGTCTCCGAAGGAAGGCAGTAGGGACTGCCCGGGGGATTTGAGATGTGGAGTGCACGCCACCTGACCTCTACCCTCTCTCTCTCTCCCCACTGCAGACCATGGCAGCAGTGACGATGTCGGTGCCAGGCCGGAAGGCGCCCTCTAGGCCGGGCCCAGTGCCCGAGGCTGCCCAGCCTTACCTGTTCGCGCCCCAGGGGCCGCACGGCGGTAGCGGGCCTGGCAGTTGGCCTGGGAGCTCAAGCACCTCGCCGCAGGTGGAGTGGACGGCCCGGCGCATGGTGTGGGTGCCTTCGGAGCTCCATGGGTTCGAGGCAGCGGCGCTGAGGGATGAGGGCCAGGAGGAGGCGGAGGTAGAGCTGGTGGAGAGTGGACGGCGGCTGCGGCTTCCGCGGGACCAGATCCAGCGCATGAACCCGCCTAAGTTCAGCAAGGCCGAGGACATGGCGGAGCTGACCTGCCTCAACGAGGCCTCGGTTCTGCACAACCTCCGAGAGCGATACTACTCGGGCCTCATCTATGTGAGTGACCGGTGCCCCCCGCCAAGGGGGGAGGGTGTTGGACGGGGTGGGGAGCGGGATGTCAGCACCCCTGCCTGGGTATACACTCCTCCAGGAAACCCCGAGCGGGGATGGATTGATATTGTACCCATTTCTCTGAAACTGGGAGAGATTTGTTGTTGTTAGTTGCTGTGGAGTGATTCCGACTCATGGCAAGCAACCCCATGTGTGCAGAGTAGAACTGCTCCATAGGGTTTTTTTTGTTTGATTTAATAGAATTTATTTTATTTTTGTTGAGACTATACACAGCGGAAAGTACACCAATTCAACAATTTCTACATGTACAATTCAGTGACATTGTGCAACCATTCTCACCCTCCTTTTCCGAGTTGTTCCTCCCCTATTAACATGAACTCATTGCCCCTAAGGTTTATATCTAATCTTTCAAGTTGACTGCTGTCAGTTTGATCCCATATAGGTAGATCTTGAAAAAGCGCAATGCTCAAGGCAGACATTCTTTACAAATTAAGCTAAACTATTGTTTGGTTTTAAGAAGACTTAAGGGGATATTTTTGGCTTAAGGTTTAAGATTTAAAGATTATCTCAGGGCAATAGTTTCAGGGGTTCATCCAGCCTCCATGGCTGCAGAAAGTCTGAATTCCATGAGAAGCTGAAATTCTGTTCTGCATTTTCTCCCTTTTGATCAGGATTCTTCTGCAGAATCTTTGATGAAAATGTTCAGTAAGCTCTGTAGGGTTTTCAAGGCTTTGAAAGCAGATCGCCAGGGCTTTCTTCCAAGGCACCTCTGGGTAGGTTTAAAACGCCATTTGGCTAGTAGTGGAGTGCTTAGCCGTTTGCGCCACCCTGGAACTCTGCTGGGAGAGAGTAAGAAGGCAATATTCTACCCACCTAATACACAGTCCTAAATCCACAATTCCAAATCCCCAAATGCTATTATAAAAACCAAAACCAAATCTGTTGCTGTTGAGTCGATTCTGACTTCATAGCGACCCTAGTGCTATGGAAACCAGAAATATATTCCTGAGATCTACCTCCAAAATCCAACCTAAAATAACGGGAAGCTATTGATAACTTTTTATCCTGTGTTGTGTGAATATTCCTATGCTCAGTTACCAGATTATACACAGTTGGATTACAAGGGTTGTATCAGGCTCTACTGGGTAGATGCACCATATAATTTTTTGAAGCATAAAAAATTCTGAATTCTCAACTCATACCAATGGTTTTGAAAAAGGTTATAGATTTATAATAATGAGAACCATTGAGTATGGAAAACTCCATGCTGGGCTCTGTGCTAAATGCCTTCCTTTTATTAATTCATTTAATCTCACCTTACACAAGGTAGAGTCTATTATTATCCCCATTTTATATAAGAGGAAACTGAGGCCTAGGAGATTTAATACCGATGATAACTAACCTTTATTAAGCATTTACTAAATACTTTTCTAAAGGTCTCCATTTGGCACAAGCTGTTTGTGATAGGCTCTTAACATAAAGATTGGCAGTTTGAGCCATGGAAGAAAGGCCTGGCAATCTGCTCCCGTAAAGATTATAGCCGAGAAAACCCTACGGGGCAGTTCTACTCTGCAACACACGAGATCACCATGAGTTGGAATCGATTTGATAGCAACAAGTTTGGTTTTTGTAAGCACTCTTCTAAGCACTGTAAAATACTGTCTCAAAAAATTTTCACAACTAGAAAGCATTTTGTCCCCATTTTACAAATAAAGAAACTAAGACACAGAGAGGTCAAGTCCCCTTGCCCAAGGTCACCCAGTTGGACATGGCAGACCTGGGTAGCCTAGCTCCAAACTTTACCAGTTTACTGTGGTGCTTGTTCAGATTAAGATAGGATTGATGATAGTGAGGTTGACTATGGTTGTCTACCAAGCTCTGTGCTAAATACTTGATACATGTCACCTTATTTCATCTTTACAGCAAACAGATGGGGTAGAGCAGCAGTTCTAAACCCTGACTTAACATTAGAATCACTTGGGGAATTTTTACAAAATACCAACGCCTAACCCTGATGCCAGGAACCCTGGTGGCATGATGGTTAAGCACTTGGCTGCTAACTGAAAGGTCGGTAGTTCAAACCCACCAGTGGCTCCTCGGGAGAAAAGACCTGGCGATCTGCTCCTATAAAGATTATAGCCTAGGAAACCCTATCGGGCAATTCTGCTGTGTCATATAGGGTCACTATCAGTTGGAATCGACTTGATGGCACACAATGAGCCCTACCAGGTTCTCCGGGGGTATGACATGAGCACTGGTATTTTTTATAAGCTGGTTTTATAATGGGTACCCAAGGGGTTATTAATTCTATTTAACAAGCAAACAGGATTAGAGAGATTGACAAGGAATGTCAAGAATAATATAAAAAGTAATAATAATGGGTGCTTAGCAAATATTTATTGAGCATTTATGATGTGCCAAGCACTATTTTAAGTGCTGTGGGTTACCAGCTCATCTCTGGGCCAGGAACTTTTATTATCGCCTGACGCCCAGGAATGTTAAGTGACTTGGGCCCAGGTCACACAGCAATGAAAGACTCATGCTGGGATGTGAACCTAGGTATCTGGCCCCAGAGTCATGCCCACGATACCACTTTTGATGGGTGAGGTCTCACAGCCTTGCTCATTTAAACTGGCCCCTACATCCACCCTGTTGAGGGTCCCAAAGGACAAGTTCATAATATTGCTATAAAGTCCAACTCCCATTTGGCAAAGGAGAAGACTGAGGCTTTGAGACAGGCAGTGGCTGGCTCGTAGCCCCTCAGTTTGTGGTGGCAGCAGTGGGATTTGAGTCGAGGGCCCTGGACAGGATTGGCTCCTTCTTTAGGCTGCCCTGGCCCTTTCCACTGCCTCACACACCTTTACAAAAACCCCATTGCCATTGAGTCACTTCTAATTCATGGTGACCCCATGTGTTACAGAGTAGAACTGATCCATAGGGTTTTCTTAGCTGTAGTCTTTATGCAAGTGGATCTCCAGGTCTTTCTTTTGTGGAGCCGCTGGGTAGGTTTGAACCGTCAAACTTTTTAGGTTAGCAGTCAAACACAACCGTTTGTCCCACCCAGGGAACCTTCACACCGTTATAAGTCCTGGGAAAAAGGCCTTTGATCAATCCACTTCCCTGAAGGTGATCTCACCAATAGCCAATATATTAGTTTCCTATTGCTGCTATAACAAATGAACACAAGCTGGGGGTCTTAAAACAACAGAAGTTTCTTCTCTCACAGTTCTGGAGGCCAGAAGTCAGGAATCAAGGTGTTGGCAGGGCCGTGCTCTCTCTGAAGGCTCTGGGGGAAGCCTTCCTTGTCTCTTCCAGCTTCTAGGAGTTGGAGAAAAGTTTACAACAGTGCCTCACAGAGAGAGCAAGCACTCACTGAAGGCTAAAGATTATTATTAAGGCCCAATTTGCCTCCTGCCTGGGCTTCCAGAATCTTCTGTCTTGCTTTCACTTCTCAAGCCCCACTTCTCTGGCTCCCTGGCCACGGCCTTAGCTCAAGTGTTTCTTGGCTGTGGGTGCATCACTCCAGTCTCTGCCTCCATCCTCACATTGCCTTCTCCCTTATGTCTGTGTCTTCTCCTTTGTGTATCTCTTATAATGACGCTGTTGTTGGGTGCCATCGAGTCGATTCCGACTCATAGTGACTCCACGTGATGGAGTAGAACTGCCCCATAGGGTTTTCTAGGCTCTGATCTTTACAGGAGCAGATCTTCAGGTCTTTCTCCCACACAGCCGCTGGGTGGGTTTGAACTGCCAGCGTTTCGGTTAGCAGCCAAGCGCTTAACCGTTGCACCACCAGGGCTCCTTATAGTGACGCTAGTCATTGGATTTAGGGCCCACCTGGGTAGCCAGGATGACCTCATCATGAAATCTTTAACTTAATTACATCTGCACATTCCAAATAGGCAACGTTCACAGGTTCTGGGGCTTAGTCGTGGATATATCTCTTGGGGGTCATCATTCAACCCCTGAGAGCCAGGGAGATCATAGTAACACCCTAAACATTGAGCCCCCCTTTGCCTTTTAATAAATACTCACTGGGGGCTCATGAACCATTGCAGCAACCTTTTGAGGTCTCTGTGGTCATCCTTATTCTGCAGGTGGGTAAACTGAGCCTCAGAAACGGGACAGGACTTGGACAAATCCCCACAACTAGGAAGCAGCTAAGCTGGGATTTGAACTCAAGTTAGTCTGACTCCCGACCCCCACGTCCTATCCATTGCCCTAGGAAGATTTTTTAGAAAGCTCAGGGAAAAACAAAAAAAAATATGAGGTCAGAGCTAAGGCTGTGGCTGGGTAGCCAGATAATTGGGGCCTGAGACATGGAGGCCAGGTAGAAGATTCTGGGAGCCCAGCCAGGAGGAGAATTGGGCCTTAGTAATAGTCATTAGAACTTATTGAATGCCTGCTTTCTCTGTCAGGCGCTGTTCTAAACTTCTTTCCAATATGATGTTGTTGAACCTGACTCTCCATAAGGCTGTGAGGTAGGGATTATCACCACCTCTTTCCTCACAGCTTGAAGAGGGAAAGCTGGGGACCCAACACGTAGACATGTATGGGGCACACACAGTGTTCTAGGGTCCATGCTAAGACCCACAGATGCAACATGAACTTGTCTATGGCCCCCACCTACCCTCTGGGAGAAGTTCTGTTCCTGTCCCCATCTGACAGATGAGAATGACCCAGAAAGGTTAAGATGCTTGCTCAAGTGACCCAGCTAGAAAATGTTAGAGGTGTGATTCAAGCTCCACCTTGCTTGTCTTAGTGCTGAACAAATATTTGTTGGCCGACCAGCTAGTGGTGGGAGGACAGTGTAGCCCAGTGGAAAGTGAGCTGGACTAGCTGGCTAAGTCACTAACTAGTTAAAAGCTTAACTAAGCTGCTAACCAGCTAAGCAACTGACTAGCCAAGTAGCTAGCTAAGTAGCTGACTAGCTGATTAAGTAGATAACTAGTCAAATGGTTAACTAACCCTAACGAGTTGCTGCCACAAATAGGTTCTTTGGCCTTGAGTCACTCAGGGCTCCGTCCCTTCCCTGGACTCTTGGGGACCCATTTAGTGAGCACTCATGGTGCTTTCTGCTCTGTGAGGCAGTGGATGATACATTACTGCGTATTCACTCCCAAACCCCTTCTAAGAGGCAGAGATTAAAAGCTCCGTTGTCTAGGGTTGGAAACTGAGGCTCAGAAAGGGCAAGCCACTTATGCAAGGACCTACACAGCTGGAAAGCACCAAGTCAGGATTCGAACCCAGGGTGACATGGCTTCAACGTCGGAGTGAGCGCTTCACTTCCAAGTGGGGCAGGTAATAGGAGTGTCAGGACCCATGTGTGGAGTGCCTTTTATGGGCCCTGCTGTTGCTGGCTGGTTTTATCTATTATCTCCCTTAATCCCTACAGCAGCTGTAATGAGGTGGGGAGTGTCGCCCCGTTTTCCAAAGGAGGAACTGAGACTAAAGGGAGAGTCACTGTTCTGAGGAGAGGTGGAGATGGAATTTGGACCCAGATCTGTCAGCAGAGCCCCTTGGGATGGGGCAGTCGTTCCAGACCCCTCCAACAGACCTCCTCAGCCCCATCCCGGAGATCCACATATCCCCGACCCTCTCTGGGGGCACCAGCTTCCGCCCTATGCCCCCTGCCTTGGCGGCCAGCTCAGGTTCCTGTCCCTGGAGTGTCGCCCTGGGAACAAGGTGTGGCCGACAGGAGGGGGCTGGGGCGGGCAGGTGGCGTAGGGAGTGGGTTCCTGCGCCAGTAGCCATGAGATACCCTCGCAGGGAATGTGGTCGGGCTGCCCCGCCCGCCCTCCGAGAGTGAGAGGCTCGAGAACTCCCAGGAGCGCCCCTCCAGGCGGGGCTAGCAGACACCCAGCAAACCGGTTGTTCTGCTCCTGGCTGGCCACCCACCCTTCTCCCCGTTAAAAGCTTTGCACCTGGGAGCTGGGCAGCTTGTGGTGGCCACACCCTGCTCCACCTGGTGAGTCCGAACTGTCTGGAGCTTAAAGCCGTCATGTTGTAAATCAGCTAAGCAATTGGTCAGCCAAGTAGCTAAGCAGCTGACTAGCTGGCTAAGTCACTAACTAGTTAAATAGTTAACAACTAAGCTGCTAACCAGCTAAGCAACTGGCTAGTCAGCTAAGTAGCTGACTAGCTGGCTAAGTAGCTAACTAGTTAAAAGGTTAACTAAATAATGCTGTAACCAGCTAAGCAGCTGGTTAGCTAAGCAGCTGATTAGCTGGCTAAGTAGCTAACTAGTTAAACAGTTAACTAAACTGCTAATCAGCTAAATAGCTAACTCTTGCTAGTTTTGTAGCTAACTCTTGGGCTAGTTTAGTTAGTTAGCTCTCTGGCTAGTTCATCTAAGTGGCTAGCTAGCTCTCTAGCTATCTTGCCTCTGCATGTGGTAAGTACATCCCTTGTGAGCTGGAGCGAGTCTTAAACCATTTCAGGGTCTTTAACCTGGATAGAATTCAGGGGATCTCTGAACTTGGAAAAAAAAATACATCTTTATTTTCATGGCCCTCTAACCTGAAATTTAGCATTTCTTCCTGTAAGAGTGCATTACAAAACCCAGAAGTATAAGCAGGACCTGGGAGCCTGTCATCTGTGAAATTTCAGATGTTTCTATCATGTTTCAATTGTCGCAGGTTATCTGCAGCATCCTTCTGGAGATATTCTATGTATGTTGAAGCAAATACATAGAAAATATACCCCCTTCCGCTTTCAACAAGGAGCCCTGGTGCAGCGGTTAAGCACTCAGCTGCTAACTGAAAGATGAGCAGTTCGAACCCACTAGCCACTCCTCAGGAGAAAAATGTGGCAGTCTGTTTCCATAAGGATTACAGCCTTGGAAACCCTTTGGGGCAGTTCTGCTATGTCCTGTACAGTCGCTCTGAGTCAGAATTGCCTCGACGGCACACAACCACCACCACCACCACTTTCGACACGAATGGTTGCTTATGATACGTAGTTCTCATCTCACTTCCTTTCACTTGTAATATTTTAGAGGTAGTTCCCTTATCTGTACACCAGGAGCTTTGTAGAAGTTCGTTGTATGGACAAACTAATTCATTTAACCATCCCCGAGTGCTGGGCATTCAGGGTGTTTCAGGTACTGCTGTTACAAAGAATGCTGTAGTGGATGGCCTTGCACTTGGTCATTCATGCATGTGTAAGTCTGGGCAGTGGCTGGCTTTGTTTGACCCAAGTCTGGCTGGCTGCCAAGGCCACATTCTCTCTCAGGGCGAATCCTAGTCCATTTTGCAGTTCTTTGTACAATTTGGAAAAGGCACCCCTCCCTCAAGATTCCTTTCTAACATCAGTCTGAAAATGTTCATAACAAATATTCAAATCTGCAGTCATCAGGGCGTGAATGGCAGCCTCTCAGACGGATGCCCCTGTGCAGTGCACAACCTGGCCAGCTGTATATGGCGGCCCTGTACACAACTGAGGCCCTCTCCCCTCTTGCCCACCACAGACATACTCTGGCCTTTTCTGTGTGGTCATCAACCCGTACAAGCAGCTTCCCATCTATACAGAGGCCATCATAGAGATGTACCGGGGCAAGAAACGTCACGAGGTGCCACCCCACGTGTATGCAGTGACTGAGGGGGCCTATCGAAGCATGCTCCAGGGTAAGTGTGGGGCTGTGGCTGTGGGGCAACGGCTGCATGGCAGCAGGAATCTCCAGTGGGGCCAGGATGAGGTGTGGGGAGCTGCTTAGGGGGCTGCCGGGAGCCAAGGTCAGGGTCACGTGACAAGTTGGGGATTTCAGACTCCGCAGGTTTCTTAGGGGACTGAGGAGACACTACTGGAAGACTGAACAGATATGGCTTTGGGTCCTACCAGACCCAGGCCCCTTTTCATCTCTCTATATGTTCACCCCGTCTCCCAACAAGTATCATTTGGGAGCCAATGGGTTCCAGGCTTCTGCATAAAATTTCTCAAGACAGTGATATCTAGATCCTTCAGTCATTCAAACATTCATGATATATAAAACTACACAATTAACATATATAACATACATAATGCACTCGTTATATATTTATTATATATCATCTATTTTAATAAACCAAAACCGATGCCGTCAAGTCAATTCCGACTCATAGCAACCCTAAAGGACGGAGTAGAACCACCCCATAGGGTTTCCCAGGTTGTAATCTTTAAAGAAGCAGACTGCCACATCTTTCTCCCACAGGGCAGCTGATGGGTTTGAACTGCCGACCTTTCAGTTAGAAGCCAAGCGCTTAACCATTGTACCACCAGGGCTCAGTAAATATTTAGTATATATTAAAGTATTTATTATATCATATGGCATATAATAGTATATAGCAACACATTTATATTATAAAGTTTATATTTATATCATCTACAGGGTCGCTATGAGTCAGAATCGACTCAACAGCAGCGGGTTCGGTTTTTGTTTTTTTTATATTTGTATCATTTAATATATCCTATACTTTGATTAAGAGCTCTGGTAGTGCAGTAGTTAAGCCCTCGGCTGCTAACCAAAAGGTTGATGGGTCAAACCTACCAGCTGCTCCTCAGGAGAAAGATGTGGCAGTCTGCCTGCATAAAGATTACAGCCTTGAAAACCCTATGGGGTAGTTCTACTCTGTCCTATAGAACTGCTGTGAATCAGAATTGACTCGATGGCAGTGAGTTTGGTTTGGTTTGGTTTGGTTTGGTTTTTTAATTCTTTGATTGTGTATTATACTGATACAGTTAGTATCTATTTATAGCATATGATAGCTAATAGTATACAGTAACACATGTTGTACAGATTATTTATATTTAATATATCCTATATCTTGATTGTATATATATATATACAATATTGTATATATATATACATATATAATGATATATGTAATATATATTTATTTTTTATGGCATATAAATAATACACAACAACGCTTTTACATTGTATAGATTGTACTTACAGCATTTAATTTATACTCTATTTTGATTATATATTATAATGATATGTTTATAGTATATAACACAATGGTTCTCAAAGTGTGGTCCCCATACCAGCAACATCAGGATCACCTGGGAACTTGCTAGAAATACAAACATGGGTTCTACCCCAGAACCTGCTGAATCAGAAACTCTGGGTGTGCGGCCTAGCAATCTATGTTTTCACAAGATCCCCAAGTGATTCTGAGGCAGCTCAACTTTGAGAACGAGCGGTATGATACACAATATATAATAACATCTGTATCAGGTTGAGAACCAGTGATACAAAAAAACCCATTGCCACCGAGTCAATTCTGACTGATAGCAACCCTATAGGACAGAGTAGAACGGCCCCATAGGGTTTCCAAGGAGCAGCTGGTGGATTCGAACTGCTTACCTTTTGGTTAGCAGTCAAGCTCTTAGCCACTGTGCCACCAGGGCTCCAGTGGTGTAATATACAATATATAATACATCTGTAGGAGGTAATAGAACAGATAGAACACATTTGTATATAACTTACATTATAAATTTATACATAATATATACTTGTTTTATTTGGTTATACAACATAATTTGTTATATATATTTACTTTTATAATAATTTTTAGCTAATTATATGTTGGCTATTATTATATCTTATGTATAAATTCTACAATAAAGTAAGGGTTAGTGCCTACGCCGAGTCCCTGGGTGGTGCAAATGGTGAACACACTCGGCTGCTAACTGAAAGGGTGGAGGTTGGAGTCCACCCAGAGGCACCTCAGAAGAAAGGCCTGGCGATCTACTCCCAAAAAAAATCACCTGTGGAAAACCCTCTAGAGTGCAGTTATACTCTGACACATGTGGGGTCTCCATGAGTCAGGGTTGGCTCGAGAGCAACTGGTGGTACCTACTCGGTGCCAAGTACTTTTTGTGGGTTGACTCATTGAACGTCACGGCGACCCCATGAAGAAGGTTCTCTTGTGATCAACTTTTCTCCAGATGGGGGAACCAAGGCACAGAGCAGTGCAGTCACTGCCCATGGTCACACAGGTTGGTGGGTGGCTGTCTTAGTTATCTAGTGCTGCTATAACAGAAATAACACAAGTGGGTGGCTTTAACAAACAGAAATTTATTTTCTCACAGTTTAGTGGCTAGAAGTCCGAATTCAGAGCGCTGACTCTAGGGGGAGGCTTTCTCTTTCTGTTGGCTTTAGAAGAAGGTCCTTGTCTCTTCTGCTTCTGCTTCCTGGTTCCTTGGAAATCTCCATGTGTCTTGGCATCTGTCTTACCCCATCTCTGCTCTGCTCACTTGTTTAATCTCTTTTATATCTCAGAAGAGATTGACTCAAGATACACCCTACACTAATTCTGCTTCATTAACATAACAAAGACAGCCTATTCCCAAACGGGATTACGTGCACAGGAACAGAAGTTAGGATTGACAACACAAATTTTGGGGGGACATAATTCAGTCCATAATAGTAGCCGAGGTGGGATTTGAGCCCAGGGTCCCCAAACTGTGTATCACTCTGTGTACCCTTGCCCTACACCAGGCACCATGCTGAGCACTTTCAGAATGTTCTCTCTGAGATCGGACAACAGCCCTGAGAGGGAGGGGCTGTTCTGAGCCCCATTTTTCAGACAGAGAAACCGAGACTGGCCCAAGATCATACAGTGAGGCCAAGAGGCTGCTGGACCTTGAACCCATGTCCATATAGCCCCAAGACTAGGTTTTTAACTCTGAGATCGTGTTGAACGCAGCTCACTCCCTGAGTTCAAACACACCCAGCTCCTTTAATTCTACCCTTAAACACATCTGCACCCCCCTCCAACTCTGCCCCACCCCAGCCTCACTGGCCTTTTTTGCTTCCACTCAAACATCTCCAACTCATTCCTACCTCAGGGCCTTTGCCTTCTGCCCGGAGTGCTTATCCCCCTGACTAAGCTGAAATGTCACCTCTTCCTAGAAGCCTTCCCAGCTCCCTACCCCGACCCCACATGCTTAGGTTTCTCAACTGCAGCACTGTTGACATTGGGGCTGAATTATTTTTTGCTGTGGGGAGCCATCCTGTGCATTGTAGGGTGTCAAGCACCAGCCCTGGTCTCTACCCACTAGATGCCAGTAACACCCCTACCCAAAGTCTCCAGACTGCCAGATATCCCCTGGGGGGTTGTTGTTAGTTGCCATGGGGTTAGCTCTGACTCATGGCGACCCCATGTACAACAGAACTAAACTTCACCTGGCCCTGCACCATCTTCGCCATCGTTGGTATACTCGAGTCCACAGTTGTGACCATTGTTTATTTTGGCTGCCTTCCAATTTAGGGGGCTCATCTTCCAGCACTGTGTTAAGCAATATTCCATTGTGACCCACTGGGTTTTCATTGGCTACTTTTCAGAAGTAGATCACCAGGCCTTTCTTCCTAGTCTGTCTTAGCCTGGAAGCTCTGCTGAAACCTGTCCACCATGGGTGACCCTGCTGGTTTTTGAAATATCAGTGGCATAGCTTCCAGTATCATAGCAACATACAAACCACCACATTATGACAGACGGGTGGTGGCCCCTGGGGGCCTGGGGGCAAAATCACCCCTGGTTGAGAACCACTACTTTATCTTGTTACCTGTTGAGTTTTCTTCCCAGTGCTAATGGTTACTTGAAATCATCTTCAGCATTAGTTGATGTGTGTTTCGTTCCCCATGTAAGTGGAAGCTCTATGAGGGCAGGGACCTTGCTAATACCACTGGGTGGTCAGCATGCATTTGTTGAATGGTTGTATCTCGCCCAGGGCTGGGCGCTAGGTAGATGTTGGGGACCTAGCCGTGCTCTCTGCCCTCAAGTTGAGCAGATGACCCACCAGCAGGCCACCGGTCTTATCACTCCCATTTTATGAGCTTGTTTTGTACCAGGGACTGAACCTTGGGCCCAAGACCTCCCTCTTGTGTCTTTGAGCCTCACATGTCCAGCACAGAGTGACTCACAACAGGGGCTCAGATTGAGGTTTGTTGAATGGATTACGGTAGTCCCTCCTTATCTGCGAGGAATACATTCCAAGACCCCCAGTGGATGCCTGAAACCGCGGATAGTACTGAACCCTATATATTCTATGTTTTTTCCTTTATGTACATACCTACAATAAAGTTGAATTTACAAATTAGGCACAGTAAGAGATTAACAACAATAACTAATAATAAAACAGAGGCACTTTATGGCTTCTCTCTGGCATATCTGAATTGCCAGCATTGCTACTCTTCCACTTTGGGGCATTATTAAATCACATAAGGATTACTTGAACACAAGTACTACAGACCGTGGTTGACCACAGCTAACTGAAACCACGGGAAAGCAAAACCACAAATAAGGGAGGACTACTGTATTTAATTCCATTGGGGTTTATTGCCCCCATCTTATAGAACGTTCTCTCTGAGTTCTGACAACAGCCCTGTGAGGGAGGGGCTGTTTTGAGCCCCATTTTTCAGATGGGGAAACCTAGGCACAGAGCAACTCAGAGACTGGCCCAAGGGCACACAGCGAGGCGGAGAGGCAGCTAAGGCTCAGAGACACAGCTGCTTTCCCAAGATCACACAGCAAGAAAGAGGCCGAGCCAGGGCAGGGCCTTAGAATCCAGGGGTGTCATGCACCCAAACCCAAGTTTTTCCTTACCCCTCAGGAATGATTTTGAAAAGGGGGTGGCCCCAGGGTCCTGCTGAAGAGACCCTCTCCACTTAAAGTGACATGCCTCCTCCCCTTCTGTCCCTTACAGATCGTGAGGATCAGTCCATTCTGTGCACGTGAGTAATCCAGGAGGACTTCCTGGAGGAGGAGGGGGCTGGAGGGAGCCAGCTGGGCATGGCTCTGGAATGAGCGGGTTGGGGAGGGCTTCTCTGGCTTCATTGCTGACCCCCTGTGCTTCCCCTTGTCTCCCCATAGCGGGGAGTCTGGAGCCGGGAAGACAGAAAACACCAAGAAGGTCATCCAGTACCTTGCCCACGTGGCTTCATCCCCGAAGGGCCGGAAGGAGCCAGGCGTCCCCGTAAGTGGAGTCTCGCCCCTACCCCCCATGCCATCCCCTACCCGCTAGCCCATTGTCTTCCTAAAGCACCAGTGGTCACACCTGTCAGGGACCCACAACTGCCACTTATGGTGGGCCTACTGTGTGTGTGCAGCTTTGGGGTACCCTCAAGCCCTGCATTGCCCCCCAATAATTTTCTGCCTCCCTCTCAGAGGGCCACAGCTGGTGTGGGGCCTCCTCCTGGCTGCCCATCTGGGCACCTACTATGCATCTGGCATAGCACTGGGAGCAGAGGCAGGTGGATACAGAGAAGCAAGGGCCAATTCTTGCCTTCACCGGTACTTGGCACAGTGCCTGGCACGTTGTTGTGTGTTGTTGAGTCAATCCCGACTCATAGCAACCCCACAGGACAGAGTAGAACTGCCCCATAGGGTTTCCAAGGCTGTAATCTTTACAGAAAGAGCCCTGGTGGCACAGTGGTTAAGCACTCGGCTGCTAACCAAAAGGTCGGCAGTTTGAACCCACCAGCTGCTCCTCGGGAGAAAGATGTGGTAGTCTGTTTCCATAAACATTACAGCCGCGGAAACCCTATGGGGCAGTTCTACTCTGTCCTTTAGGTCACTATGAATCAGAATTGACTTGATGGCAATGGGTTTTGTTTTGGTTTGAATCTTTACAGGAGCAGATTGCCAGGTCTTTTCTCCCTCCAAGACGCTGGGTGGGTTCCAACCGCCAACCCTTCAGTTAGAAGCTGAGCACTTAATTACTGATTAAAAAAAACAAAAAACAAACTGATTGCTGTCAAGTCGATTCCCACTCATAGCAACCCCAAAGGACAGAGCAGAGTTGCCCCATAGGGTAATCCTGATGGGAGCAAATCACCAGCTCTTTCCTCCCATGGAGCTGCTGGTGTTTTCGAACTGCTGACTTTTCAGTTAGCAGCCGAGTGCTTAACCACTGCACCACCAGTGCTCCTCGCCTGGCACACAGTAGGTGCTTAATTTCTTGAGCACCTACTCTGTGTCAGGCCTGATCTCAGGCATCTGCAACGCCTGGGTTTGTTTTATAAGCAAACTGCTTATATAATGCTCCCCGCCGTTGTAGATCCTTTGCTTATATTAACTTACTTAACACTCGGGGCAGGTGGATGGTGGTGTTTTCCTGTGTTAATCTGAGCAACTGAGGCTCCGGTGGGTTGAATCTGTTATCAGAGGTGGAGGAGGAGTCAAACCTAGGCAGTCCAGCCATCTACCCCGCTCCACACTCCCCATTTTCCCAGCCCTTCTACCTCCTACCCCCTCACCACCCAAGACCTCCGGTTCACCTGTGTGTCTGTCCACGTTCCATGTGCCGTGTCCTGGTCCATGTCTCGTGTCCTGTGACTTCCTCAGGCCTCCGCCAGCACCATATCTTATGTGAGTAGCAGGGAATCACCTGGGGTATTGCCCGCCTATCCTCATCCCCACCCAGTGTCTTCCTGGTAGACAAGCTCAAGGCACCAGCAGTCACACCTGCCAGGGACCCACACTACTGCTTGTGGTGATCCTATGAGTGTATACAGCCTGGACCTACACTGCCACGTGTGGTGGTCCTACTGTGTGCACAAAGCCTGGAGCTGCACTGACATTTATGGTGGCCCTATTGTGTGCATGCAGCTTGGACCCACGCTGCCATTTATGGCAGCCTTGGACCCACACTGCCATTTATGGCAGCCCTACTGTATGCATGCAGCCTGGACTCACACTGCCATGTGTGGTGGTCCTATTGTGTGCATGCAGCCTGGGCCCACACTACCGTTTATGGTGGTCTTACTGTATGTACAGCCTGGGCCCACACTGCCACATGTGAGGGTCCTATTAGGAGTACACAGCCTAGACCCGTGCTGCCATTTATTGCAGTTCTACTGTGTGTGTGCAACCTGTGCCCACACTGCCACTCATGGCAGCCCTACTGTGTGCATGTCGATTGGCCCACAGATAGCAGCATTAAACAACTCAGAGACCAAAAACTACCATTTATTGCTAACCTACTAAGTGCACGTAGACAGGGCTCACAGATCCTGTGCAGTCACACAACCCGGAGACCCACACAGCCATTTATTGCAGACCTACTGGGTGTCTGGCCCAGGCTAGGCTCTGATGGCTCACAAGGAATTGAAAGAAATTGCTCAATGCCCTTGAGAACCTGCTTAGGAAGGAGGCAAGGGGATTGCTGTTTATGCACCTACTATGTGTTGGGCCTCTTTGCCAGGCACTGAGAGGATAAAGACATATGTATTGAATAAATGAGTTGAGCAACTGAATACAGGTAGTCCTCGATTTATGACGTATTTGAGTTACAACAAACTACCTACAACTGATCTTTTTATTTTTTGTACATTTTGTCATTAGTGATATGTACTACATACAATGTTGCAGTGCATAATTTGCTGATGTTATCATTCTCAGATGTCATGTTTCCAACTTCCAAAGACAAAGATCAAATTTATAAAGATACTGATAATAAAAGGCAATAATAATGAAAACTAAAAAAAAATAAAAAATAAAAATGAGGTATTTGACTTATGTCAGAACTGACTTAACGACGGAGTAGTTGTCAGAATGGAACATCATCGTAAGTTGGAGACTACCTGTAATACACTTTTGGGGCTCCTCAGTTGGGAAAGGGAGAGCATTTATTGAGCAATTCCTGTTAACAGGAAAGTAGATCCCATCCCTCCTCTGCTTAGAACCCACCTGTGGCTCCTGCCTCACTCCTAGTCAAGCATTCCAAAGTATTAAGTGAGTACATACTCATGGTAATAACAAAAAGTCAAATACAGTGAAATTCCTCTTCCTCCTCTCAGTCCCCCCTATCTTAGAGTGGTTTACACTGTTGACAGTTTGGTGCATATCCTTGCAGACCTTTTTCTGTACATTTACAAACATGTATATATCTGTAGAATTAAGAGTCTTGTTCTGTGGTGTTTTTTCTTAATTTTTTTTTTAATAATGAGATCACAGCATTGTTGCAAAATTGTTCTGTAACTTGTTTTGTTTTTCCACTCAATAATATGTTTGGAGATGTTTCCTTGTATGCCTCACAATAGATGGGTGGGCAAGACCTGGATGCAGGGAAATGGGCACACCCAGAACACACAAGGCCTCTTACATGCAGATGCTCAGGCAGCTATAAACACCCACCCCGTGCCCCCACCCCCCGCCCCAAGATGGACTAGCCCCGATTCTCACTGATACACCATATCCCACACCCTGGCAGGGTGAGCTGGAGCGGCAGCTCCTTCAAGCCAATCCCATCCTGGAGGCCTTTGGCAACGCCAAGACAGTGAAGAATGATAACTCTTCTCGATTTGTGAGTGCTGGGGCAGGGCAGGGCAGGGCCTGGCTGTGTGTCTCAGAGATGGGCTGGGCATGTAGAGGGGATGGGGAGGCAAAATGTGTGGGTCTGTTGAGGGAGGACAGGGCTGGGAGCCGGATCTCCTCACTGGGGACCTCACCATTGGAGTGGGGTTCAAGTCTCTACTGGAGAAAGTCGAGGGGCACCTCCTGGCTCTGGGAGGGATGGGCGTGGGGTTTGGGGTGCTCTTCATATCAGCAGCAGGAAGAAGACCCTGAGCCACAGCCTCCCCACCCCTATTCTCTCAGGGAAAATTCATTCGCATCAACTTTGATGTTGCTGGGTACATCGTGGGCGCCAACATCGAGACCTGTATCCTCTCCCAGCCCCAAAAGCACCTGGGAAAAGCAGGGCAGGAGCCAAGGAGGGTGCTCTGGGGATCCCATGTGCAGGGACCCTTGACGTCACCCGACTGCTCAGAGGGGGTCACGTTGTCCTGCCACTCAGGAGCTCAGGACAGCACAGATGCAGCTTTTCCACATGGTGGACAAGAGCGGGGGCTTCCGCTGTTTTTATAAAAAGGCCTTGCTATGGGGTGGTGAACTGGGGGTCCTCAAGACCACTCCCAGGTTCAGTGATTCACTAGGAGGACTCACAGGACTCAGCATATAGCCATACTCACCACAAAAACCATTTGCCATTGAGTCAACTCCAATTCACAGCAATCCTATGTGTGTCAGAGTAGAACTATGCTCCAGAGGGTTCAGGTGCTGGTTTTTTGGAAGTAGATTGCCAGGACTTTCTTCCGAGGCACCTGACTGGACTCAAACCTCCAACCTTTCGATTAGCAGCCAAGCATGTTAACCGTTTGCACCACCCAAGGACTCCGGCCTTTATGAGGGGTGTTATTATCAAGCTCATTTTATAGGTGATGAAACTGAGGCACAAGTGCTTATATGGCATGCCCAAGGACGCTCATCCAGTTAGTGACAAACCCATTGGCCTGGGTTCCAATGCCACTGCTTCTTGGGAGAGAAGGGGGAATGACAAGGGCAGGTTCGGGGGCTGGTGGGGTCTCCCTCTTCTCCCCTTTGGCACCTTGACTCGCCTCTACCCAGACTTGCTGGAGAAGTCGCGGGCCATTCGCCAGGCCAAGGACGAGTGCAGCTTCCACATCTTCTACCAGTTGCTGGGGGGCGCCGGGGAGCAGCTCCGGGGTCAGTGTCCCGCGTCTTCCCTGCTTGCGTGGGAGCGGGTGGGAGTTACGTGGGGGCCCCCTGCGTCCTGGGAAGAAAGTGGGAGGCATTCACAATTGTTAAGCACTAAGCTCTTGCTGTGTAGTGTGTCCTGGCGTCTGGGCATGCTAAGTCCTGCTGTGCGCACAGGGCAGGGCCTGCCACATGCATGGGCTGGATTCTGCAGCCTGGTGGGTCCTGCCACGTGTTGGATCCCAGTGTGTAGTGGATTCTCCCACTCCCAGCCCATGCTTCTCGACAGACTCTGTTGCCCTCTGGCGCCAGCCCTTTCCTTCCTCTCGCTCACGCTGGCCACATGGCTCCTGCTGCCTCCTGGCTCCTGCTTCTGCCCACAAGTCCCTGTGGCTTCTGCTTGCGCTGGCTTCTGAAGCTCCGGGGCTCCCGTCTGCTGTGGCTCCTCCACCCTGTGGCTTCCACCTCCTCCAGCTGTGCTGCACCCTGACTCCAGCTTTGCGGTGGCTACTGCTGCCTCGTGGCTCCTATTCTGGTTTGTGTTGCTTTTCAGCACCTGCTGCCTTAGGGTTCCCCCGACTCCGGCTCCTGCCTCTTTTGACCCCTCTGGGCCACAGCTTTTGCCTGAGGTTCTTCCTGTCTCCCTGTCTCATGTTCCTTCTGCCCTCTGGCTGCGGAAATGCCCAAAGCTCTTGTTTGTAGGGGTCCCCACTGCTGGCTGGTTCCTTCTTACTTATTCTGGCTCTTTTCAGCCCATAGCTTTTGCCACCCTGTGGCCTTGCAGCCACTTTGTCTTATGTCTGGTGGCCTCCTAGGCTCCTGTGGCCGCATGGCTCCTCCTTACCCCAGTTCCCAACCCCTGTGGCTTCTGAGACCACGTGTCTCTGACTGTGGTCCTTGCTACCCCATGACTTCTGCTGGCTTGAGCTCCTGCAGCCCCATTGCTCCTGCCGACTGGATCGCTCCTGCCTGCTCTGGGCAATTCCATGATTGAGACCCTCTAGGGAAGGGGGAAAGAGGAATTATGTAATATGTGCTAAGCACCTACTCCATGCCCGGCCCTTCTCATCCATCATGTGACATAAGGATCTTCATCAATTTGACTGAAGAAGAGACCAAGGGTCTCAGTGGGCAATGTCGTTCATCCTAAAGTCACCCACTCACAGTCGAAGAAGCTGAGAAATGAGTCTAATTCCACTGCTTGACCTTGCCTCTGCTCCTTACTCCCTGCAGCCGACCTCCTCCTGGAGCCATCTTCCCACTACCGTTTCCTGACCAATGGGCCATCGTCCTCTTCTGGCCAGGAGCGGGAGCTCTTCCAGGAGACGCTGGAGTCCCTGCGGGTCCTGGGATTCACCCATGAAGAAATCACCTGTGAGTGAGCCCCAGGCCCAGAGTACCCCTGTGGAGGGGTGGGGGTGCTGCACCACATGGGCAGGCTGGAGATCTGGCATGGGTCATTCATTCCTCAGTGTATTTGCTCGTGTGTTTATTGAGGACCTGACCTACTGTATACAAGTCACAAGGGCCATGTTGGGAATCAAGATTGACAAACATCCCTGCTTCGGGGAGACTAACACGAACGATAAACAGCAACAAGATATTCAAGGAAATTATAGAGTATATTGAAGGTGATGAACGCCATGGAGAAAAAACAGGGAATGGAGGAATGAGGGGGATTCAATTTTAAGTTAGGGTATAAGGGAAGGGCACACTGAGATGGTGACATTTGAGCAAAGACCTGAGGGAAGTTGGGGAGTGAGCTCTGGAGATATAGAAGGAACAGCATTCCAGGCAGAGGGAACAGCCTGGTCTAAAGGCCTGGAGGAGGTAAGAAAGTGAGCACTGGAGATATAGAGAGAACAGCATTCCAGGCAGAGGGAACATGCTATGCAAAGGCCTAGAGGAGGTGAGGGGGTGAGCAGTAAAGATATAAAGGGAAGAACATTCCAGGCAGAGGGAACAGCCTGTGCAAATTCTGGTAGGCAGGTGAGGACATGGCATATTTGAGGAGCTGAAACTTCTCAAGTGAATTCAGTCTTGTGTGTGGCTGAGGGAATTAAGGAGATAGGGCTACAGAGGTGGGAGGGCCAGACCACTCAGTACCTGGAACATTAGGCTGAGACTTTGTCCTGGGAACGCTAGGGAGCCATGGAGGGCTGTGAGCGGGGTAGGGGGCAGGGCCAGCTCTCGGACTGTGTGGCTGATAGATTGGAGGCTGGGAGGAGGCTGAGGCAAGGGTGCAGGCAGGAAAGGCTGAGGCTGAGGATGGGCTGTGAGGGGGAATGGAGGGGAGTTTGGTGCCTGGTGGAAGGTAGGATGGTCACTGAGATGAGGAGCCGGGGGTGGGGAGTGGGTTTGGAGGAAGATGCTGAGCTCAGTGAAGACATGAGGCAGGCATAGGCCTGGGACTCAGGAGCAAGGCTTGAGTTGCAGGTAGAGCGCCAAGATTTTCTTCTGGAAGTACAGGGGAGCTACAGAAGGACTGTGAACAGAGAAGGCGCAGGGCCAGCTCTGGGAGCAGAAAGACCCCTCTGGGGCCTTGCTGGGGACAGACTGGAGTGGAAGCCTAGAGGCCCAGAGGCTGGGGAGGATGCTGGGCCAAGGGTCCAGAGAAGACCCAGGACCCTGGCCTGGGTGCCCAGGTTGGTCTGGACTGGGCCACACTGAGGTTAAATACTCAGGTCATCCCCCAACCCCTCACCGTGTTTCATCTTTTCCACCAAACAGAGTATCTTGACTGTAGATGTGTTTCTACATGTGTAGATGGACACCCCTTTCTCTCTACGTATACCTCAAGGTCTCCCTGCGTGGCACAAATGGTTTGTACTCAGCAACCAACTGAAAGATTGGCAGTTCGAACCCACCCGGTGACACTGCAGAAGAAAGGCCTGGTGATCTGCTTCCGTAAATTTTCATAGCCATGAAAACGCTGTGGAGCAGTTCTACTCTATAACACACAGGGTTGCCATGCATGGGGGCTAACTCAACGGCAGCTAACAGCAACCACAAATGGACCTCCATCTTTTTTTTGTAGCTACGTAACATTTGGGGGATGAATTCAGATTTTTTTTAAAAAGGCAGACCCTTAGGTAGTTTTCAGGGCTGAGCTGGGGCTGGGCGGGTCTTATTCTCAGATCTCTAGCATTGCAGGAGGCAGCTCCTGGGGTGAGTTGGGAGGGCTGGAGATGGTCCAGAGAAGGCCAGCCTCGTGGTCTCCCAGGCTGCACGCAGCCCGCTGCATTGGGCGTATTGACACAGGGTCTCAGGCCTCCTCCCTCTGCTGCCCTGGCCAGATTTCCCAACCACACGGTTGTGCAACTCCCTAGCCTGCGCGTCTCCACTCTCCTCACCTCACTGGACAGCCTGATTCAAATGTGCAAACAAATTCAAATTGCAGCAGCCCTGGAGGACTAGACCTCACAGCCTGGGCTTAGGTCGCTCCTGGCTCCTGTACACACGCTTAACCAAAAAAAACAAACCAGTTGCCATCGAGTTGATTCCAACTCATAGCAATCTCACTTAACCCTCCCAGAGGCACAGACAGCAGCTTCCTACCTGTGGTGACCCCATGTGTTTCAGAGTAGAACTGCGCTCCACGGGGTTTTTAATGGCTGATGTTTGAGAAGTATATCACCAGGCCTTTCTTCCGAGGCACCTCTGGATGGACTTGAACCTCCAACCTTTCAGGTAGCAGCCGAGCATCTTAACTGTCTGCACCACCCAGGGACTCAAAACAAAACAAAATAAAAAACCCAAACCAGTTGCTGTCCAGTCAATTCCGACTCCTGGCGACCCTGTGTGTGTCAAAGTAGAACTGTGCTCCATAGGGTTTTCAATAGCTCATGTTTCAGAAGTAGATTGCTAGGCCTTTCTTCTGAGGCACCTCTGAGTGGATTCAAACCTCCAACCTTTTGGTTAGCAGCTGAACATGGTAAACTTTGCACCACCCAGGAACTCTATCGGAAGGTACTAATTTCTAGTTCTACCATCCAAGTACCTGAAGTGCCCATTTCTCCACATCCATCCAGCAACGGTGGTTTTATGCTTTTTTTCTTTTGCTGGCATGGTAGGTAGATGGGATTTCATGTTAGTTTGTGTGTGTGTGTGTGTTTTGCTTACCAGGAGTGGTTATTGTTGTTGTTAGGTGCTGTTGAGTCGATTCTGACTCGTAGTGACCCCGTGTGACAGTAGAACTGCCCCTAGGGTTTTCTAGGCTGTCATCTTTATCGAAGCAGATCGGCAGGTCTTTCTCTGCAGAGCCTCTGGGTGGGTTTAAGTCACCAGCCTTTCGGTTAGCAGCTTAACTGTTGTGCCACCAAAGCTCCCACAGGGAGTGGAGTTAGTCCTTTTTCCACGCATTCTTCTTTTTGACAAAAGAGGAGACAGAGGCTCAGGGAGATGGGTTGTCCTGCCCTAGGACTCCCCCCAACTTAAAAGGAGGCAGAGATGTGGTTGAACAAGGCCTGATTCCAAAATCAGCCCCTGATTCATTCCCAGAGAGGCAGGTGGTGCATCTGGGTCACCCACAGGTAACCCAGGGCAGAGAGAGCATTTGGGGCCACTTGAGGCAGAACCTCCATCCCCCTCCCCACTCCCTGTCTTTGCCCGCCTGCCCTTGGCGCCATAAATGCCCCATTGAGAGGTTGAGCAGAGGTAGCCTGGGAAGCAGGGAGGTGCACCAGCCTCTCAGGTGAGGATAGGACCCAGTATGGCCAGCCCTGCACCTCCACAGGCCCGGACTTGCTTGTGATCACCTGGTCTGAAGTCAGCAGTGAGAGATACCTGCCGACTCCTAAAACCAAACCCGTTGCCGTCAAGTCGATTCCAACCCATAGCGACCCTATAGCAACCCTCTAAGACAGACTAGAACTGCCCCATAGGATTTCCAAGGAGCAGCTGGTGGATTTGAACTGCCGACCTTTTGGTTAGCAAGCGTAGTGCTTAACTACTGCACCACCAGGGCTCTGCCGACTCCTTAGGGCATTACATTCACCCGGGTGCTTGGCACAAATGCAGGTTCCAAAGGACATTTGAAAGACCATTGGAGGAACTTGAGTCTGGACCAGGTCTCAGCTGATGTTTAGAAATTATCGTCAAGTTTGTTAGAGGTGATGGTGGCGTTGTGGTTGTATAAGAACATGCCCTTATTTATTTATCCTTTGAGATGCAAACTGAGTGAAGGTTTTCTGGGTGAAATGACATCATGGTGAGGGTTTGCTTTGCAATATTCTAGCAAAAACTTACGAAAGTAAACAAGAAGGCGGCAGGCAGGGAATGGGAGAGTAAGTGTGGCCAAAGATTGCCGAAGCTGGGGTTTGAGTGCCTGGGTGGTTTGCAGTACTCTCTTCTTCGTTTGGAAGTTCTCGTAAAAAGAAATCAGATCCCACTTATTTTCCTAGTGCTGCTGTAACAGAAATACCACACATGGGTGGCTTTAAAGAACAGAAAATTGATTTTCTCACAGTTCAGGAGGCTAGAAGTCCAATTTCAGGGCGCTGGCTCTAGGGGAAGGCTGTCTCTGTCCGCTCTGGGTGAAAATCCTTGTCTCAGCTTCTCTAGAGTTCTTCTTGGTGTTCCATCTATCTTTCCCCCTGTTTGCACTTATTTGCTTCTGTGCCTAGTCTGCTCTTTTATTTATCTCAAAGTGATTGGTTTAAGACATACCCTATACTGATCTGACTTCATAAAAATAACAAACAAACCCCTATTCCCAAATGGCATTGCATCTACAAGTGTAGGGGTTAGGATTTACAACACATAATTTTGGGGGGACACAGTTCAATCCATAACACTACTTATATGAATTCTCTAGAATAGGCAAATGCATAGAGACAGAAACATTAGAGGTTATTGAGTTGGGGAGAGAGACAACAGGGAGTTAATGCTTAAGGTGTACTGAGTTTCTGTTGTGGGTGATGAAAAAGTTTTGTAAATAGATAGTGGAGATGGTTGCATAACATTGTGAATGTAATTAATGTCACTGAATTGTATGAAAAAAATGGTTAAAATGGCAAATGTCATGTTCTACATGTCTTGTTGTCATGATTAGTTGCTGTCGAGTCGATTCAGACTCCTTGCGACCCCACATGTGCAGAGTAGAATGGGGCTCCACAGGGTTTTTAAGGCCGTGACGTTTCGGAAGCAGATCGCCAAGCCTTTCTTCCGAGGCGCCTCTGGGTGGATTTGAACACCAATCTTTGGACTAGTAATCAAGTGCTTAACCGTTTGCGCCACCCAGGGAACTTCTTATATATATTTTATCACAATAAAATTAAAGAACAAACTACACACGCACATACACAGTGCAGGCGCGGGGCCTCCGTCCCCAGAGCATCTGGGTCAGTAGGCTGGGGTTTAGTTCTGTAACTCTTGTTTCTGGTGACCTTGTCCTACCGAGGAATGCTGTGGTACTAATTGGTAGCTGCTGTTGAATCAGCTCCGACCTCATGTATAACAGAACAAAATGTTGTGTGGTCCTGTGCCGACTTCATAATTGTTGATGTGTTTGGGCTCGCCTTCCAGCACTATATTACACAAAATTCTGTTGTGATTCAGAGAGTTTTCACTGGCTAACTTTCTGAAGTAGATCTCCAGACCTTTCTTCCCAGTCTGTCTTAGTCTGAAGCTCTGCTAAAACCTATCTACCATGGGTGACCTGCTGGTATTTGAAATACTGGTGGCATAGCTTTCAACATCATAGCAACACACAAGCCACCACAGTATGACAAACCAATAGACAGGTGGTGGGGTGATAGTTGTATTGGCCCTATATCAGTGGTTCCCAAAGTAAGCATGTTAACAGGCATTACTCTGGGGGCATAGACAGCTTTCCCTGTTCACCTACATTTTGGGAAATGCTGGGTTCCACAGCTTCCCACAGGAGCTCGCAGAACCTTTATAATACTACCCCCAGCAGAGAGAGGAGCTGGAATACACAGCGGTTGCCACAGTGTGTGGCAGTGGAACCCTCTTGTCAAGGCTGGGGTTCCTTGGAACACACGTTGAGAAACATTTCTCCCAGATCGCCTCCTGTCCTAGGAAATGCTGGGGATATATTTGAGTGAGGCACAAGCCTTGCCTTAGCGGAACGCCCAGCTTGATGGAGGAGACAAACATGAAGATCAGACGTGGAGACAGAGCTGCAGTCTGTGGGGTTGTGTGCTGTAATGGGGGTTAGCCGAAGGCATTGTGGGAAGCGGCCACTGGGAGTCCCCTTGCTCACTGCCCATCCCCCACCCCTGTTCAGACTCATTGGAATGTCCTGTCTGGAGAGGCCACTCTGCATGCCAGCCCCTAGTTCTCCAAGCACCTCAGCCCAGGAGAGGCCTCAAGGCCCAGGACTGGTGGGGAGGTGGCCTGCTCTCCCTGAAACCTCCCAGCATTCCTAGGTTCTTGACTATACCCATCCACCTGGACCGCCCAGGGCTCTGCTAGGCATCGTCCCTGCACTCTCAAGGCCCCACCCCTAGTTTGCCAGCCAGGGCCCTCCCCCTCAAGGCCCCACCCCTGGCTCACCAGGCCCTACCCCTGCACTCTTAAAGCCCCACCCATGGCTTTGTCAGTCCCCACCCCAAGCTCCCCAGACCTGAGGACAGTTGTTCCGGTAATGTCCTTGATAGCAAAAAAAATTTTTAATTATGTGCACACATTCTCACACACTCACACACCCCTGAAAATGTCAGTTTCCTAAGAACATTCTCTTAAGCAATTAATGTTGGCACAGTACTACCGGGAAACCTGTGAGAGCCGGAACTCGATGGGACTGGCTTGTTCTATTGCTCTCTATTAGGAAAATGTTGGCGTTTTCCTTCTCTGACAGGTTTCCGCCTTACACAGGTTCCAACTTTCGCAGATTTGACTGTATTATCTACAGACTTCAGGACAGTTTTCCCAATAAATGTCCTTTATAGAAAAAAAGCTTTTAAATTACTCACACTCACACCCAAGCAGACACTCACAACTCACAAACACAGTCACACACACAAGCTCACACTCATACACACACACTCACTCTCACACAAGCTCGCACACATACACATACAGACAACTCACAGTCTCACACACTCATATACACAGAAGCACGCACTCACACGCACACACACTTTCACATTCACCCACACCCACACACTCAACCCATACACACACACACTACCCGTACACACTCACAAACACTCTCCCCTCATCCAGGATCACCTGTCTCATTCAGTCATCACGTCTCTCTAGTCTCGTTCAGTCTGGAACAGTTCCTCAGTCTTTCTTTAGTGTCTGTGACTTTGACACCTTTGACGATTACAGACCAGTTGTTTTGTCTCAGTTTGGGTGTGTTTCCTCCCGATTAGATTCAGGTTACACATTTTTGGCAGGAGTATTCCAGAAGCGATGTTGTGCCCCTCCCCACCGCCTTTTGAGAAGTAAACCGTCTATTGAAGTGTAGAATACACACCCCAAAGTGCACATGGCTCCTAAGCACCAGCTTAGGGAATTTTTGCAAGTGAACCCCATGTACCCAGCACCTAGACCCCCCCTCGTGCCCCTTTCCATCACCAACACCCCCGAATGTAACCATTCACCTGCCTTCGAACAGCCTGGCATCATTTAACCTGTTCTGTTGTATAAATAGAATCATCCAGTGTGTTCGTTTTTATGCTGGCTTCTCTCACTGACCATTGTGTTTGTGAAATTCATCCATGTTCAATGAGGTGGCCAGGAGGGGGCTTTTGAAGGGCTGGTTCCACGAGTGTGTTTACTTGTAAAAATTCATTGAGCTGGATGTGTATGATTTGTACACTTTTCTGTATGTGTTTTATTTGTACGTGTTTACATTAAAATTTTATACTAAAAAGAGGGGAAAGGGAGAGAAGAGAAATTAAGAGCACAGACTGTGGAGTCAGACTGACCGAGTTTGAATCCCAGCTCTGCTGCTTACCACTGGGTGATCCTGGGCGAGTTAATTACCTGTATGTGCCTCAGTTTCCTCATCTGTAAAACGGGGGTAAGAGCAAGACCTGCCTCATTGAGTCACTATAAAGATTAAGTGACTTCGTTTTTGTAAAGTGTTTAGAACAGGGCCTGGCACAGAGTAAGTAAAAATAAACCAAGATAGATTTCAATCTGTAAATAGGGAAAAGTGTTCTAGAATGAACAGTTGATGAGGTAGCTGGGTGCTTGCACTGATGCATAACATCACCACGACAGCAACAAATACAAACACAGCCTAAAGAAAGCATGCTATGTCTTGACTCAAATCCCACACACAGCTTTGCTGTCAAAGATGAGATTGTTCTGAAATGGTGACCAAATCTTGATAAAGTTCAGAACAAAACCAAAGACAGTCTTCCCTTGGATTACACGGTGGCTGCCCTCCCAGAAAATTCACTGTGTATGAAACCAACCACAAAACACTTTGTGTTTATATGTAAAACAGGTGGGAATTACTCTCAAAGCCAAACCAAACCTGTTGTTGAGCTGATTCTGACTCATTGCGACCCTATAAAACAGAGTAGAACTGCTGCATGGGGTTTCCAAGGCTGTAATCTTTATGAGGCAGACTGCCACATCTTTCTCCTGCAGAGGAGCTGGTGGATTTGAACTGTTGACCTTTCAGTTCACAGCCAAATGCTGAACCACTGCGCCACCAGGGCAGCTAAACTTGTACGAAGGGCTCAGGGCTGCAGCATTGCCCACTTACAATGTGACAACCCGTCTCCCTCCCTACAAGTTCCCAAATCAGACTTTAGGGGGCAGCACTGCCTGCTTACAAAATGTAAATGTTCCCTCCCTTTTTAATACAGGTAATGGCATGTCATACACACCCTTCTGCACTTCACATTTTCACTCAATATTTTAGAAGTCTTCCCATATCACTATAAGTCACCATGCCCTTGTTGTGTGTGCTATCAAGTTGATTCTCACTCATAGCAATCCCAAGTGACAGCGTAGAAATGCCACATAGGATTTGCTACGCTGTAATCTTTGTGGAAGCAGATCATCAGGTCTTTCTCCTGCGGAGCCGCTGGTGGGTTCAAACCGCAGACCTTTTGGTTAGCAGCTGAGTTTTAACCATTGTGCCACCAGGGCTCCTTACCTCTCTCCTTAATTTCTGTAAATCCCCTTTAATCTTATATACATCACTTTATAAAACAGACAACATGAACAGACATCAGATGGTGATAAAGCAAATCTCAGATACAAAATAACCAAGAATTATTTTGATCTATTTCCAAAAATCAGCTGATAAAAACCCTATGACTCACAGCAGTCTGATTTGCAGCTGATTATGGGAATAGCATTGGGACCACCATTCATTGATCCGCTCACATATCTTAAGGCCAGCCCGGTGTTACTGATAAATTTTAAACTGAGGGGTGGTGGAATAATTTGATTTAGCATTTTAAATTAAATTTTTAAGAAACTCGTTAAGATCGTGAATTGGGAATCCAATTTCTTTTTTAAACAAACTATTTTCTAGGACACTTTTAGGTTTGCAGAAAGTACAGAGAATTCCCATGTACCCCTATTATTAACATCCTGCATTGGTGTGGTACATGTGTTACAATTGGTCAACCAATACTGATACATTATTATTTTTATATTATTATGGTGAAGATATACATAAAAAAACATGTCATCTCAACAATTTCTGCATGTTCAATTCAATAACATTGATTACATTCTTCAAGTTGTGCAATCATTCTCGCTATCCTTTTCCAAATTATTCCACCACCATTATAAAAATGGCGTGGTGGTGTCAGACTTGTCTAACTTCAGGGGGAGGAGAAGGAATCAAGATCATCAGCCCAAGGCTGATTGTTATGAGGTAGAGGTCAGACACAACCTTTTTACCAATTCTGACACCAGCCATCACTCCCACTCTACTTCTCTGCTGAGTTCGATAATTCATTGCAGTGGCCACACGGAACTCAGAGATAGTACTCACAATTATGGGGTTTATTATGGAAGTAACAGATTACAGTTCAGATTCAGGAATGCCCAGGATAAGTTCTTGAATCAAGACAGCTTCTTCTCTGGTCATGTCCGCAGACAGGTCTCTGCTGCTGGGCCCTGCTCCGGCCTGGGTCCTCACTCTCAACCTGGGCACTGCCCTGCTTGGGAAAGTGTTACAGCTCTTTCTTTAGCTCTGCCGATAAGTGCCCAGAGGCACCCCACTCCTCCAGGAAGCCTCCTGCCCAGAGGCGCTCACCTCTCTTGCTCCATGGGTTGGCACGCCCACTGTAGCCGCCTCACTCTGTGGGCTGGAAAGTCCACCACTGTCTCGTGCCAGTCGCCTGGTTCTGCTGCCACCATTTCTCTGCTGCTGCTTCTTGCTGTCTTGCCCTGTCTCTGGTGTCCATTTCCAGTGTTAGCAGCTCTCTCGGTCTCCTGGGTCTAGGAGGTTCTCAGCACAAGAACCCAGGTCCAAAGGACATGCATCATTCCTGGCTCTTCTTCTTTATGGTATAGAGGTCCCCCCTCTCCGCCTCTGGGATGACTCATTTTAAGCCTAGCGGGATGGAAAAACTGACCAAAGCCCTCGTTAGGGTTTTATACACCTTATTTCTGTGGTTCCACCCCTACAAGGGCTCCATGCACCTTATTTTCATTATTAGCAGGTTATTCAATCCCCTTGATGGGCCACAAGCACCTGATTTGCATAGTCCCGCTCAGTCATGTTGCAGGAGTCACCAGACTGTAAATGGCTAGACGGGCCATATTAAGTAATTCACTGCACTGCACCCATTAACATAGACTCAGTGCCCCCCTAAGCAAAAACTCCCCCTTTTCCTTACCTCCCTCCCACCCTTGGTAACCACTAATACTCTTTGGCTTCTATGTATTTGCTTATTTCACATAAAAAAAAAAAAAAAACCGTTGCTGTTGAGTCAATTCTGACTCATAGCAACCCTATAGGACAGAGTAGAACGGCCCCATAGAGTTTCCATGGAGCACCTGGTGGACTTGAACTGCTGACCTTTTGGTTAACAGCCAAATCTCACATAAGCAAGATCATACAGTATTTGCCCTTTGGCAACTGACTTATTTCACTCAGCGTGATGTTTTCAGGGTTCATCCATGTTGTGGCATCCATCAGCACTTCATTCCATTGTATGTATGGACCACATTTGGTTTATCCATTCACCAGCTGATGGACACTTGGGTGGTTCCGCCTTTTGACTATTGTGAAAAATGCCGCAGTGAACATTGCTGTACAGGTTTCTGTTTGTGTTCCTGCTTTCACTTCTGGGTATATACCTGGAATTGGGATTGCTGGGTCATATGGTAGTTCTGGGTCTGATACATTATTAACTAAAGTTCATAGGTCACACTGGGGTTCGCTCTTTGTGTTGTACAGGCCTGTGGGTTTTGACAAATGCATGATGTCATGTGTACACCATTACAGTATCATGCAGAATGGTTTCACTGCCCCAGGAATGCCTGGTGCTCCACCTGTTCCTCCCTCCCTGCCTCCCCCTGTGTAACCCTCCCTTTGCTTACCCTTAGCCATGCTGCGGATGGTCTCGGCTGTTCTCCAGTTTGGCAACATCGTCCTGAAGAAAGAACGGAACACAGATCAAGCCACCATGCCCGACAACACAGGTACTGCCACCAGGCCTGCTGCCACCTGCCTGACCCCCTGAGATGAGGCCTCACCCCCTTACATTCCCTGCCCCCACGCAGAGATCGTCCCCCACCCCAGCCAGGCCCGCCTCCACCCCAGGGCCACTCAGAGCCCCCACCCTTTGCTGAGTATCAAAATAACATCTCGTGCTGTTTTGCTGATTATAATAAGTGTTAGCTCTGCTGCAAGTTTGAACAACACCAGTATGGCCAAGGAGGAAGAGAAGGTTCCCCCATCATCCTAAGCCTTCCAAGATAACCACCTTTAACAGAAGGCAGTGGTGATTCCGTGGTAGAATTCTTGCCTTCCATGCAGGAGACCCTGGTTTGAGTCCCGGCCAATGCACCTCATGCACAGCCACCACCCGTCTGTCACTGCAGGCTTATGTGTTGCTATGATGCTGAACAGGTTTATTATGGAAGTAACAGGTTACAGTTCAGGTTCAGGAATGCCCAGGATAAGTTCTTCAATCAGGACAGCTTCTCCGGTCATGTCCGCAGACAGGTTTCTGCTGCTGGGCCCTGCTCCGGCCTGGGTCCTCACTCTCAACCTGGCCACTGCCCTGCTTGGGAAAGTGTTACAGCTCTTTCTTTAGCTCTGCCGATAAGTGCCCAGAGGCACCCCACGCCTCCAGGAAGCCTCCTGCCCGGAGGCGCTCACCTCTCTTGCTCCATGGGTTGGCACACCCACTGTAGCCGCCTCACTCTGTGGGCCGGGAAGTCCACCACTGTCTCATGCCAGTCGCCAGACTAGGAAGAAAGGCGTGGTGGTCTGTTTCCAAAAATCAGTAGTGAAAACCCAATGGATTACAGCAGTCTGATCCACAACCAATCATGGGGCTGGCTGAGAACCAGGCAGCGTTTTGTTCTGTTGTGTATGGAGTCGCACGAGTCGGGTGGCTGACTCAGCCCCGCTAAGAACAACAACACAGTTCTATCCACAGTCCCCAGATTAAGACACCCCAGTAGAGTTCCAGATAAACAAACAAACAAAAAAACATCGCCACTGAATTGATTCCAACTCGCAGTGACCTGTACGACAGGGTAGAACTGTCCCATAGCGTTTCCAAGGCTGTAATCTTTATGGAAGCAGACTGCCACATATTTCTTCTGTGGAGTGGCTGGTGGGTTCGAACCGCTGACGTTTCAGTTAGCAGCTGAGTGCCTAACAACCTCACCACCAGGCCTCCTTAGAGTTCTGGTTAGTAACCTGGAAATTACCCCCAATGCATTAAGGGAAAAAAAGCAGATTTCAAAGCAGTTTTGACTCCCAATTTGTAAAACAAATGAATAAATCAGTGCGTGCAACATACCTGCTATGAACATGAACAGAACCTAGAACTTAGCAGGTGATCTTGCTGATCAACAGCATCATGAATAAGAACCCCTTTCTTCATATTTTCTGTTGTACAGCTTTTGAAAATGAACCCTGATAATTTTGTAATCAGGACAGAAAACTTCTCCCGTCTTGAGGGGAAGGGGTGTGGAACATGACTCCATTTCCTTGACAGTGTATATCCACGTTTATACAAGCATAGAACAAAGCCCAGAGGAAAATACCAAAAATGTTCACAATAATTATCTCCGGGACATATGCTGATGGGTAATTTTCCTTCCTTTATACTTTTTTGGTTTGTAGGATTTTTTTTTTTTTTTCCCATCCAGCCTGTATTATTTTATAATAGAGAAGCACAGCTATTTCTAGTTTGACTTGAAAAAGGAACATTGGCTATAATTCTGTTTTTGAAAGGCAAAAAGTTATATATACACAGAGCAGAGAGCGCAGGAGGAGATACACTGTTATAGGTTGAATGGTGTCCCCCAGAAAGCTATGTGGAAGTCCGTTTACCTCTGTACCTGTGGAGGTGACCTTGTATGGAAATAAGGTCTTCGAAGACGTCATCAGTTAAGATGAGGTCATTAGGATGGGCCCTAATCCAATATGACTGGTGTCTTTATCAGAGGAGGAAAAGAGACACAAAGGTGCACAGAGAGAAGACGGCCATGTGAAGATGGAGGCAGAGATTGGAGTGATGCCGCCCTAAGCCACAGGTGATGGCGGTGGCCACACATGAGGTGCACTGACTGGCTGGGAACCAAACTTGTGTCTCCCACATGGAAGGCGAGAAGTCTACCACTGAACCACCACTGCCCCTAGGTAGAACTGCGTGTCATATAATTGATCTCCTTTGAAATCCCACGGATTTTATTTTCTGTGTTTGCAAACATTTAATTGGAGAAGCAGTTCGGAGGCTACAGCAGATGCCAAAGAGGAAAAAAAAAAAGGCCTCCTCCACCACCACCAGTTGTCACAGAGTTGATTCTGACTCACGGTGCCCCCATGTGTTTCAGAGTATAACTGTGCTCCCTAGAGTTTTCAATGGCTGTGACCTTTCAGAAGCAGATTGCCGGGACTTTCTTCCAAGGCACCTTTGGGTGGGTTCAAACTGCTGACCTTTCAGTTAGTAGCTGAGCACTTAACTGCACCACCCAGGGACTGAAAGCCTTAGAGCCCCATAAACATTGTCCTGTTAATGGCAATGTAGTACTCCATTAAACCGAACGTGCTGTTTTTTGCAGATCAATTTTTTTAATTCTCAGATACTTTCTAAATAATACGAAGTTACCGTGAAAGAATTATAAACTGCAGAGGCACCAAAAAAAAAAAAAAAAAGGAGAAATTTAAATCCTTGTAACCTCACTTCCCAGAAATTGCCACTGTTGCCATCTGGTGTATTTCCTTCCAGATGTTTTCTTTCCCTTTTTCTTTTCTGCTGGAGCTGAGCATGTGTGATAACTGTTTTTCCATTATGGAAGTGCGACATGCTCGAAAACATTTCTTTATTATCATTTAAATTCAGAGAAGGAAGAAACATACTCGCTTGCACAGTTCCACCCTCAAACCTCCTTTTTCTGCAAAAATACTAATATTTTTATGTCCAGGTACTTTTCCATGCAATTTTTTTTCTATAAAAGTAGAAGGTATATTACATAATGTTTTGTAAACTGAGTATTTTCCTTTTTATGTATTAGATACTTTATTCCATTTCCTTAAATATTTCCCAACATACTTCATTATGTTTTATTGTCAATATTTTATTTTGTTATAAAGATTTTCAAACATACAGAAAAGTCAAAAGGATTTATTTAGAGATGTGTTACGGTTTTGCGTTTTGTGAAGGGTTTTTCCATGCGTCCAAGGTTCACCCTATACTTTTTACTTTTGTTGTAATTGTAAATGGTATCTTTTTATGTTGTTGGTTTTTTTTTTTTTTAACTTTTGTAAATAATGTAGAAGGGCAATTAATTTTTCAAAAATTTTATTAAGTGTGATAAAATGTATATAACAAAACATTTGCCATTGTAACCATTTTTATGGGTACAATTCAGTGACATTGATCACAGTCACGGTGGGCAACCATCACAACTATCCATTTCCAGATGTTTTTCATCACCCTCGACAGAACAAGCAGGTAACTTTTAGATATTTGTTTTGTGTTTGGTCACCTCAGTGGACTCTCACTACAGTAGTTGTCCCCCTGGCCAACATTTTATTAATGACGTTTTCAAACATACAGAAGAATTGAAAGAATTTTACAGTAAACACCCGGATACCCACCACCAAGATTTTACCATTAACACTTTTACCGCACTTGTTTTATTGCATATCCATCCATCCACCTATCCGTCCATCCGTCCGCCCATCCACCCATCTTATTTTGTAGAGCATTGTGGAGTACAGTTCACGCCTACACACTTCCGTTTGCATATCATTAACTGGCATTGGGTAGTTGTTCACAGTTTTTGGGTTTTTTTACAGTGAAAGATATATAGAGAGAGAGACAGAGAGAGTAAAAGGCATACATCTTAAGTGAGTTTCCAACATAATTTTTAATGACTGCAGACCCCTGTCAAATGGGTGGTCCCTTACTCTTCTGACTAGTCCCCAGTTGTTGGGCATTCAGGTTGTTTTCTGTTTTTCTCCGTTATAAACAATACTGTGGTGAACATCTTTGTCATGTAGTCTTATATACGGGATTATTTTTTGCCGAGCCCGGTTCCAAGGAAAATTGTTGGACCAGAGGATGTACATGTTTTTAGGACTTTTAATGCCTCAAGTAGGAAAGGCCGGGCCCATGACGGTGAGGGGACAGTGCCCTGTCTCCTGCTCGCAGCCAGCGCCACTTCCCAGCACTGATAGGATCCTTGTGCCTCTTGCCCTCAGCTGCGCAGAAACTCTGCCGCCTCCTGGGACTGGGGGTGACAGATTTCTCCCGCGCCCTGCTCGCCCCCCGCATCAAAGTTGGCCGAGACTACGTGCAGAAAGCTCAGACCAAGGAACAGGTAAGCAGGGCTGGTGGGGGGCACAGGAGGAGCTGGGCACCAGGGTCCTGGCCTTTAAACAGCCTATGCTATTTTTTCTCATTCACTTAAGAAACTTGCTAAGTGCCTGCTAAGTTACCGGCTCTGTTCTAGGCTGTGTTTCGTTTTCTATGCTGCTGTAATAGAAACACCACAAGTGGGTGGCTTTAACAAACAAATTTGTTTTCTCAGTTTAGGCTAAAAGTCTGAATTCAGGGCACCAGCTCTAGGGCAAGACTCTTTCTGCACTCTGGGAGAAGATCCTTGTCTCAGATTCTTAGCTCCAGCATTCCTTGGTTCCTGGCAGTCTCCACGTGCTCCACCTGGTGTCTGTCTTTCTCCCAATTGTGCTTGCTTCTCACTCTGTCTAATCTGCACTTTTTATATCTCAAGTCCTTAGGTTTAAGACACACCCTCCATTATATGTCCTCACTAGCATAGTAAAGAAAACCCTATTCCCAAATGGGATTACATCCACAGGTAGATTGTTGTTGAGCTGATTGACTCATAGAGACCCTATATGACAGAGTAGAACTGCCCCATAGGGTTTCCTAGGCTGTGATATTTACGGGAGGAGCCCTGGTGGTGCAGTGGTTAAGCACTCAGCTGCTAACTGAAAGGTCAGTGGTTTGAAGCCACCAGCTGCTCCACAGGAGAAAGATGTAGCAGTCTGCTTCCGTAGAGATTACAGCCTTGGAAACCCTGTGGGGCAGTTCTACTCTGTCTTACAGGGTCCCTATGAGTTGGAATCGACTCAATGGCAACAGGTTTGGTTTTTTTCCTAGGTTGCACAGCCTTTAAGTGGCAGGGTAGAGATTTGAACCCAGGTTGTCATGGTCCAGAGTCCATACTCTTATCCACTGTGCTATAGAAACTAGGGAGCCCTGGTGGCACAGTGGTTAAGAGCTACGGCTGCCAACCAAAAGATCAGCAATTCGAATCCACCAGCCGCTCCTTGGAACCCCTGTGGGGCAGTTCTGCTCTGCTCTATGGGGTCCGCTATAAGTCGGAATCGACTTGACGGCAACGGGTTTGGTTTTGTATGGTTTTATAGAAACTAGTTTAAGAGGTGGCGATTAATGTGCTAATATGTCGGGAGCATGTCACATAGTACTTGGTACACAGTTGTTAGGTGCCGTGGAGTCGATTTAGACTCATGGCCACCCCATGTGACAGAGTAGAATTGCTCCCTGGGGCTTCCTAGGCTGTAATTGTTACAGGAGCAGATCACCAAGTGTTTTCTCCTGTGGAGCGACTGGGTGGGTTTGAATTGCCAACCTTTGGGTTAGCAGCCAAGAGTGTCACTGTTTCGCCAACCATATGGTTTAAGTAATGGTGAGTTGTTGTTAGCATCCTCATTCTTGATGGTGCTTCTGGTTGGTGCTGAGGCTAGGAGGTGGTCCGTGACCCACACCCTGTGATGCATGCCTGCCCCGCCCCACAGGCTGATTTCGCACTGGAGGCCCTGGCCAAGGCCACCTACGAGCGCCTCTTCCGCTGGCTGGTGCTGCGCCTCAACCGAGCCCTGGACCGCAGCATCCGCCAGGGCGCCTCCTTCCTTGGCATCCTGGACATCGCTGGCTTCGAGATCTTCCAGGTCTGTGCCCGCCTCGAGCTGGGCAGGGACTAGGGGCTGCATCACTCTGGCCCTGCCCGCCTCAGGAGACCACAGCTGATCTCATCCCTTGTGATCTTCCTATCTACACTCTGTCCACTCACCCACCCTGGGTCTCTGTCCCCTTTCCCCTGGGTCTCTGTCCCCCTTCCCGTGGGTCTCTGTCACCCTCTCTCTGGGTCTCTGTCCCTCTTTCTTTGGGTCTGTATCCCTCTCCCCCTGGGTCCCTGTCCCCCTCCCCCTGGATCTCTGTCCCCCTCTCTCTGGTTCTTTGTCCCCCTCTCTCTGGTTCCCTGTCCCCTTCTGGTTCCCTGTCCCCTTCTCTCTGGGTCTCTGTCCCTCTCTTCCTGGGTTCCTTGTTCCCTCTCCCTGGGTCTCTGTCCCCCTTTCTCTTTGGACCTCTGCTCCCCCAGGTCTCTGTCCCTCTCACGCATCCCTGCACCCCTGCAGCTGAACTCCTTCGAGCAGCTCTGCATCAACTACACCAACGAGAAGCTGCAGCAGCTCTTCAACCACACCATGTTCGTGCTGGAGCAGGAGGAGTACCAGCGTGAGGGCATCCCCTGGACCTTCCTCGACTTCGGCCTCGACCTGCAGCCCTGCATCGACCTCATCGAGCGTCCGGTGAGCCCGTGGCCCTGCCACCACCCGCACACCCCCAACCCAGCTTCAAATCCCGTCTCCACCACCCTCCACATGGCCCTGGCATAGCTCCTCACCCCACCTGGACCTCAGGTATCTCATCAGTTCAATGGGGAAAATGACAGTGGCTGCTCCTTAGATCTGCTGTGAGCCCTTGATGAGCAGGACGCAGAGAGTGCCTACCACAGGGCCTGGCTGGATTCAAAGGGTTAATCATTGGCTCTTGTTGTTGAGTGTCGTTGAGTTGATTCCAACTCATAGTGACCCCATGTGACAGAGAAGAGCTGCCCCATAGGGAATTTCTTGGCTATAATCTTTATAGAAGCAGATTGCCAGGTCTTTCTCCCGAGGAGCAGCTGATGGGTTTGAACCACCAACCTTTAGGTTCGCAGCTGAGCTCTTATCTGTTTGTGCCACCAGAGCTCCTTATCAGTGGCTCTAACTGTAGTCAATTGTTCTGATGTTTAGGTGTATGTTTAAGCATTATTCATAAGAGCTAAACCTTCGCAGAAAAGGAGCCCTGGTGGCACAACGGTTAAGTGGTCGACTGCTAACTGAAAGGTTGGCGGTTCAAACCCAACCAGAGGCTACATGGCAGGAAGGCTGAACAATTTGCTCCCATAAAGATCACAGCCTAGGAAGCCCTATGGGGCAGTTCTACTCTGTCACGTGGGCTCACTCTGAGTCAGAATCAACTCGACGGCCCCCAATAACAACAACAAACTTTAGCAGCAACCTAAGTGTCCAGTATTTGAGAATCTGGCTTACATTCCCCTTTCTGTCAATGATCAGGCCAACCCCCCTGGACTCCTGGCCCTGCTGGATGAGGAGTGCTGGTTCCCAAAGGCCACCGACAAATCCTTTGTGGAGAAAGTGGCCCAGGAGCAAGGTGGCCACCCCAAGTTCCAGCGGCCACGGCAACTGCGGGACCAGGCCGACTTCAGTGTCCTGCACTATGCAGGCAAGGTAGGGGACTGGAGCCAGCCTTGGGGCATGTGGGAGGTAGTGGGGATCAAGGGGTCTTGATGTGGAGAGGGCACAGAGGGAAATCAAGGCCACCTGGTATCCACTGGGTCCAGACACTGACAAAGCAGGGGCTAGGAGATGCCAAAGAGGAGCAAGGACTCTTTTGATGAAGTCAGCAAAGAGTTCCTTAAGGCGGGATTATTTGCAGTGGGTTTTGAGGGATGGGTAGGAGTTCACTAGGAGAAGCCATGCATGTATTTTATTCACTCATTTGGTAACCATGTACAAAGACCTCCTGTGTATTCAGCCCTGTGCTGAGCAAACCTGGGGACCCTAGTCATATATAGTTTCTGCCCTCACAAAGTTCCTTATCTGGGAGGAAGACAAATGCAGACCATGAGGATGTAAAACTGATAGGTGCTTTAATGGGGGCTGCTAAAGGCAATGTCAGAGCCCAGAGCTGGAATGCCAGGGAAGGTTTCACAGACGAGAGTAAATCAGGGGTCAGCAAACTATTTCTGTACAGGGCTGGGTAGTAAATATTTTTGGCTCTGTGGGCCATAGGGCCTGTGTCTCAAGTCCTCAATTCTGCCATTGAAGCACAAAAGCAGCCACAAATAATACATAAATTCATGGGCCAGGCTATGTTGCAATAAAACTTTATTTACAAAAAGAGGTGGCAGGCTGCACTGGGCTCATGGGCCATAGTTTCCAATCTTTGGTCTAAATGATACATAGCAGGTAGCCAGCAACGGTAGCTTGGATGAGAAGGGTGAAGGGTGGGAAGGGTGTTCCAGGCAGAGGAAACAGTGTATGCCTCGCTTGGTCTGTCGCTAGCAGTCAGTTCATTTCCCAGGTAGTTTCTAAGACCTCCCATGTGCCCCACTATGCTTCGTAATCAGTCCGACCTGGGTCCTGCCCTCGGGGGAGCTCTTGTCTGGTGGGGAGGCTTGTACAGACAATTATGGTGAGAATGAGCTTGCATGTTTGGGGGACAGTGTAAATGAACAGAATGAATAAGGAGGAAAGTGGTGGCGGATAATGTCATAGACAGGGACAGGACAGAGGCCAGATAAGGGAAGAAAACAGAGAGGAGCAATGCTAGTAGAGGGTGTAGTTCAGGATATGGACACAAGGTGGCACCAACACACTCTGCCCTTGGTGAGCCCCTTGGGGAATCAGGAGAGCTGTGAGCCTGTACATGCTCACCACCATCCTCTTCCTGACTTCATTCAGGTTGACTACAAGGCCAATGAGTGGCTGATGAAAAACATGGACCCTCTGAATGACAGCGTTGCCGCCCTGCTTCACCAAAGCACAGACCGGCTGACGGCGGAGATCTGGAAAGATGGTGAGGACCAGCTTCCCCAGGCCCTCTCCCTGTTAGTCTGCACACCCCTTCTCCCAACCCACAGTGTGAGCACGTTTGTTTCAGAGGCCGAGTTCTGAACCTGAGTTCTCTGCTCAGACCCAGAACTGATGGAGGTGGGCCAGACACTCATAAACAGAATTTCAGATTAGTGATTTTATATGTATATGTGTGTGTATGCATATATACATACATATACATATTCTCAAGCCAGCATCATACTGAATGATAAAACATTCCCCATTAATCACAAACAAGACAAAGATGTATACTATCAACACTGCTGTTAAACACTGTTTTGGAGATACTAGCCTATGCAACCAGACAGGAAAAAGAAATAGGCATATGAATATTGTAAAGGAAGAGGCAGGCTTATCATAAATTTGTTGATGGTGAATGTTACCTAAAAAAGTTAAGAGGTCCAACTGAAAAACCATTAATAACAACAAGAATTCAGAAAGGTAGTGTTTTACAGATTAGTCAGCTTTTATGCTTTGCTTTCTTTGCTCTCCCAAAAAGTGTTCTTCAAGCCCCCAGGGAAAGAGGAAGGAGCAGTAGGCTGAGATATAGTTTTGGAGAGTTTTTCTTTCTCAACAACGATCATGTGAGTTTGGTCATCAGTCTCTTTGGACTGATACTTCTAGGAGTCATGGGAAGAAGAGCCAAATTTCTTCGTGACTGGACCCTGAGGCTTTCCAAGCCTTGTCTGCTGCCTCCTACCCTTAGAGGAAGTTTGAGAGATGGCTTTATAAAGCTGGCAGAACCCACATCTTGGTTTTTCCTGATTCCAGGTCCCTGGTATCTTGTCAGTTTGCCTTAATCTTTTATTGAAGTGAATGGTATAGTTGTAGAAGTACTAGCCAATGCAATTAGACAAGAGAAAAAAATAAGCAAGATGAGTGGTTCCCAAAATGAGCTCACAGAGCGAAAGAGTACAGGGTTCCTTGATTTGGTGAGCTGATTTTAGAAAGAGAAATTTTATTTTTGTGCTTCATATAGTTTGTTTTCTTAAATCATATTTATTGTGTTTTCGGTGAAGGTTTACAAAGCAGCTTAGGTTCCCATTCAACAATTTCTACACAGATTGTTCAGTTACATTGGTTACATTCTTCACAATGTGTGAACATTCTCATGATTTCCATTCTGGTTGTTCCATTTCCATTAATCTAGTTTCCTTGCTCCCTTACCTTCTCATCTTTGTTTTAAAGTCATTGTTGACTATGTGGTCTCATATAGGTGATTTTTTAGACGAGCACAGTATGGTAGTCCCTGACTTACGACATGTTCAAGTCACAATGAACGGCACTTACGACCATCTTTTTTTTTTTGTACATCTTATTGTTAGTAATATATACTACATACAATATTGCAGCACATAATTTGCTGACTTTATGTATAATATTTCCAACCCCCAAAGACAAATAAAGATTGGATTTATAAAGATACTGATCATAAAAGGCAATAATAATGAAAACTTAAAAAAAAAAAAAAAGAGGTATCGACTTACATCAGAACCAACTTAGGACAGTGATCGGAATGGAACCCTGTCGTAAATCGGGGACTACCTGTACTGTCTCATATAGTTTTCAAAAGAGGGATTGAAAAGCAGTGCTTGATGTTCAGTAACAAAACCAGAATTGTCTCCTCCAAACTGATAATCTTCCCCTGCTTCTTTAAAAACTGTGCCCCATTCTGGACTTCATGATGCTGCTCGGTGATCCCTCACGTGCCCCATCCCCTGTGTGCCTGGCTCTCAGAGGATTCCAAGAGAGCAAGGGGAAGCTGCAAATCTTGAGCCCTAGGCTCAGAACTGGCACAGTGTCACTTCCTCCCCACTTCTCTTGGGCACAGCAAGTCCCAAGGCCAGCCCAGATTCAAGGAGCTACAAGTCACAGGCAAAGGGCATGGAAGCAGGGAGGGGTGGAGAATTGAGGGCATTTTTGCATGAGTCTCTACCACAGCTGCCCTAAGCCTGGGGTTGGACACTCAGTATCCTGGAGGCCCAGGAAGAAAAGGCAAAAGAGGTAAGCTCCTCTCAGAGAGGCAAAAACAACAAGCTGACCGGGAGCATCAAGCATTGAGCTTCCTGGCAGCCAGAGCAAAAAGGAACACCTAATATAAGAAAAAATGAAGCCCTGGTGGTGCAGTGGTTAAGTGCTCAACTGCTAACCAAAAGGTCAGTGGTTCGAACCTACCAGCCACTCTACAGGAGAACAGTGTGGCAATCTGCTTCTGTAAAGATTTACAGCCTTGGAAACCCTATGGGGCAGTTCTGCCCTGTCCTATAGGGTCAGTATGAGTTGGAATCAACTCACCAGCAGCAGATTTTTTTAGTATAAGAATTACAGACCCAGCCTCTGGGGAGAGAGGTTTTTTTTTTTTTCATTACCTTAAATACTCAAAAGGACATTTGTCCTCCCAGCCGACATGATACCAGGCAGTAGGTAGATAAAAAGGCGAACAGGACAGGGTCCCTGGCTTTTTAAAAGTTTATGATGCAGACTAGAAATAATGAGAATGTTCATACATTGTGAAGAACGTAACAATGTCACTGAACAGTTGGTGTAGAAATTGTTAAACAGAAACCTAGCCTGCTGTCTAAACTTTCACGAAAAACAAAATAAAATATTATTTACAAAAAAAATGTTCATGGCCAACTGCCAGGTTTTCCCTTGTGCTTTGCCTGTACTGTTGACTAACAACCCTTTCCTCTTTTTTGCTTCCTGCCACCTTTCCCCCTCCTGTCTTCATGATCATGCTGCCCCCTCCACACCTCCCCCTGCTCATCTCTCTGCCATCTCCCTCCCAATCTGTCCTCACCCCCAGAACACGGGGCCTTCCAGCAGTTCTCTTTCCTTGGCTCCTTCTCACCGTCGCCCCCAGGATCTGCAGAGAGGCGCGGCTCTGCCATTTCCCCGTCAGGGGGTGGGTGTCTCTGTGCATCGAAGGGTGAGGTTTGCTGGACATGGAGGGTGGGCCTATTGGACTGGGAACCTGCTTTTGAACATCTGCCCTTTCTCCTCTGTATCAAGGTCTCTCACCCGCTCCCCCTCTTTGTCAGCTCTATCAGCAGTTTCCAGATTCTTTGTAGCAGCAGAACCCTTTCTTTTTTTTTTCTCTCTTTTATTTTTTATTGCTGTAATTAAATGACGTTTACATTTCAAGTTAGCCTCCCATACAAAATTTTTTATACATACATTGTTATGAGACCCTAATTGCTCCCCCCATTCTGCGACAGCACACTCCTCCTTTCCACCCCTGATTCCCCATGACCATTCAACCAGCTCCTAACTCTCTCTGCCTTCCCATCTCACCTCTGGACGGAAGCTGCCCCTTTGGTCTCTTGTATCTGCCTGACTAAGAGGCACACTCTTCAGGAGTATCACTTTATGTCCCACTGTCCAGTCCAATCCCTGTCTGAAGAGTTGGCCTCGGAGATTGTTTTAGTTCTGGGCTGATAGGGAGTCCAGGGGCCATGCTTTCCGGGGCACCTCCAGTCTCAGTTAGACCATTAAGTCTGGTCTTCTTACCAGAATTTGAGTTCTGCACCCCATCCTTCTCCTGCTCCATCAGGGACCCTCTGTTGTGTTCCCTCTCGGACGGTCATTGGTGGTAGCCGGGCACCATCTAGTTCTTCTGGTCTCAGGCTGATGAAGTCTGGTTTATGTGGCCCTTTCTGTCTCTTGAGCAGAACCCTTTCTAAGAACTAAAGCTCATGTGAAAGTACAAACCACTGCAATCATATCAGCCAGTGTGTACTGAGCATTTACCATGTGCCATTCACGGTGAAGGAGCCTTGGTGGCGCAGTGGTTAAGCGCTCGGCTACTAACCTGAAGGTCAGCAGTTTGAACCCACCAGCTGTTACGCAGGAGAAAGATGTGGCAGTCTGCCTCTGTGAAGATTACAGCCTTGGAAACCCCGTGGGACATTTCTACTCTGTCCTGTAGGGTTGCTCTGAGTCAGAACTGACTGTGAGAGCCGGAACTCAAAGGGGCTACCTTGTTTTTCCGAGTCTCCCAAGTTTTTCCGCCTTTGATAGGGTGCAGTCTTACCAGTTTTCTATTGCTCCTTTTAGTGAAAAATATTTGAGTTTTCCTTCTCTGACAGGTTTCCACCTTACACAGGTTCCCGCTTTTGCAAGTTTCACTGTATTATCCCCATTATACGTATGAGGAAGCTGAGGCACAGAGAGATTAAGTAACTTGCCCAGGGTCACACAGCTAATAAAGTGGCAGAGCTGGGATTTGAACCCAAGACATTGGGTCCCCGAGCCCTGGCTCTTACCTGTGCTATGAGAACATAATAAATGACAATTATCATGTTGATAATAACTAGGAATACAGAAAACATTAACCTGGGGCGGAGAATGCCGTTTTTGAGTCACCACCATCACCAGGCCCTAAGCATGGGTTATTTTGTTGACCCTGATGAACCTTGGGTGGGGTCAGAATTGCAAGACATTAGATTCTGTCCCAGCTGTGCGTTCCTGGAAAACCTGGCATGATCCAACACACAAAGAATTGGAGACCTGGGTCGAAGGAAGGAATGGGTATTTTTTGCCAGCTGTAATGGCACCACCAAGTGGCCAGGAAGAAAACATGATTCCAGTGGCTCAAACAGTTAAGCGCTCAACTACTAGCTGAAAGGTTGACAGTTTGAACCCTCCCAGGCACCTTGAAGGACAGGCCTGACAATCTGCTTTTGAAAGGTCACAGCCTTAAAAACGCTGTGGAGCACAGTTCTCCTCTACACTCATGGGGTCGCCATGAGTTGGAATCAACTCGATGACAGCTAACAAAAACAGAAATCAGGTGATTCTGGAAAACCTGGTTTAATATGGAGATGGTTCACTTTATTTCAGATAAGGTTCCTAAATGCAACTGTGCTTTTTTCTAATCAATTTTCCCTGTCTGTGCCTTGGTTTCCTCATACGTAAAATGGGAGTGATCTTAGGGGTTTGAGAGGGGATTAAATAAGCTGATGTATATAAAGTGTTTTGAGCCATACCTGGCACAGAGTAAGTGCTAGGTAAGTATTTTCTATTGTCGTCATCATCATTTATTGATAAGGAAAATGGAAATCATGTCTTTGAGAAGAGATGGTCAGAGACCAGAGTTCAAGAGAAGTCACACTGCCTGAGTTCAAATTCTGGATCTTCAGTTTCTAAGCCATATGACCTTGGGCACATACCTTCACCTTTCTGAGCCTCAGTTTGCCTGTCATTCCAGTGGAGCTAACAATACCTGCCTTACCACATTGTGTGAGGTCTTTCACATATAAAGTGCCAGGCCCTATAAATGACAAGACCCTTGACATTTGGTCGACAGAGCCCCCTGAAACTGACTTCTAATCTCCCCCCACCCCGTATCTGTTTCCTCCCCCTCACAGTGGAGGGCATTGTGGGACTGGAGCAGGTGAACAGCCTTGGGGATGGCCCAACAGGTGGCCGCCCCCGCCGCGGCATGTTCCGGACAGTTGGACAGCTCTACAAGGAGTCCCTGAGCCGCCTCATGGCCACGCTCAGCAACACCAACCCCAGCTTCGTCCGCTGCATCATCCCCAACCACGAGAAGAGGGTGAGTGATCCAGCCGGGGGTAGGGGGTGTGTCTCTGGCAGTGAGTAAAGGCCCAGCTGCTTGACTTGACTAGAGCCGCTTCTGGTTCTGGGTCCACCCATTTGACCGTGAGCAGGTTACTTCCCTCCCAGGTTCCCTGTTGGGAAAATTCCTTCATTCATTTGACTTACATTTGTTTCTTCAAGTGTCACTTTCCCAGTGAGTCCTTTCCCTGACTGTCCTGTGTTCAAATTCGCCCCTTCCCAACAGCCCTGCCTTGTTGCTCTTTTTGCCTTCAAACAAACAAACCAAAAAAAACATTGCCATCAAGTTGATTCAGACTCATAGCAACCCTGTAGGACAGAGTAGAACTGCCCCACAGGGTTTCCAAGGCTGTAAATCTTTACAGAAGCAGACTGCCACATCTTTCTCCTGCAGAGCAGCTGGTGGGTTCTAGCTACCTGGCATGTAGTAGGTGCTCAGTAAACAGCAGGTTGAGCTATAGGAAATTGCTGTGTTTCAGCCATTTTTGGCCCGCATAAATGGCTATTCCAGAAACCCTGGTGGCGTAAGAGCCGTAGCTGCTAACCAAAAGGTCAGTCGGCAGTTCAGATCCACCAGGTACTACTTGGAAACTCTATGGGACAGTTCTACTCTGTCGTATAGGGCTGCTATGAGTCAGAATCGCCAGACTGCAATGGGTTTGGTTTGATTTTTTTTCAAACGGCCATTCCAGTGGGTCCCCCTGAAGGTTGTGGTTGTATGAATGGCGCCTCCCGTGTGGCCATCTCTGATTCTGCATATCCCTGCCCCGCTCTGCAGGCTGGGAAGCTGGAGCCCCGGCTGGTGCTGGACCAGCTCCGTTGTAATGGTGTCCTGGAAGGCATTCGCATCTGTCGGCAGGGCTTTCCCAACCGCATCCTCTTCCAGGAGTTCCGGCAGCGGTAAGTGGCCCCGGGGCCCCCGTGGAGGGGCGAGATGAGACCTGGGTTTAGAAGCTACCACCCACACCGCATTCAAATCCCAACGCTACATCCATGCTGGGAGGCTTTGGGCAAGTTAACTCATGTTGCTGAGCCACAGCTTCTCCTCTGTGATATGGCGTATGAGCTTCCTAGGGCTGCTATAACAAAGTACACAAACGACAGAAATTTATGCTCACTTCTGGAGGCTGTTGTTGTTAGGTGCTGTTGAGTCAATTCCGACTCCTACCCCCCGACAGGGTAGAACTGCCCCATAGGGTTTTCTAGGCTGTAATCTTTATAGGAGCAGATGGCCAGGTCTTTTTCCCGCAGAGCTGCTGGGTGGTTTCAGAAGCTAGAAGTCCAAAATCAAGGTATTGGAAGGGCAGTGTTCCCTCTGAAGGCCCTGTGGGGAGATCCTTCGTCTCCCCTAGCTTCTCGTAGCCCCAGGCGGTGTTTTGCTTGCAGCTGCAGGATAAGCCCCTGGTCACATGGCCGTCTTCCCTGTCTCAGTGTTTTTTTTGCTCTTTTATGAGGACACCACTCATATTGAATTAGGACCCATCCTACTCCAGTGAGGAGCCCTGGTGGTGCAGTGGTTAAGTGCTCAGGAGAAAGACCTGGCAATCTACTGCTGTAAAGATTACAGCCTAGGAAATTGTATAGGGCAGTTGTACTCTGTCACACGGGGTCACTATGAGTCAGAATTGACTTAACGGCAACAGGTTTGTTTTAACAGATTTTAGTCATCTAAGGTCCCTGGGTGACGCAAACAGTTTGTGCTCAGCTGCTAACCAAAAGGTCAGTAGTTCAAACCCAACCAGCATCTCCTCAGGAGAAAGACCTGGCGATCTACTCCTATAAAGATTATAGCCTAGGAAACCCTATAGGGCAATTGTACTCTGTCACATAGGGCCACCATGAGTCAGAATCGACTCAACGGCAACGGGTTTGGTTTAACAGGTTTTAGTCATCTAAGGTCCCTGGGTAGCGCAAACGGTTTGCAGTCGGCTGCTAATCGAAAGGGCAGCAGCTTGAACTCACTCAGTTGTTCCTCGAGAGAGACCTGGCGATCTGCTCCCATAAAGATTACAACCTAGAAAGCCCTATGGGGCAGTTCTGCTCTGTCACATGGGGTCAGTATGAGTTGGAATCGACTTGATGGCACCCAACAACAGCTACTCCAGTATGACCTCATGTTAACCTACCTGATAAATCTTCAAAGACCTTGTATCCAAAAAGGGCACGTTCACAGGTACCGAGGGTTCGGACCTCATCGTATCTTTTGAGGGGTGAGACAAGTCAACCTATAACCTGTGGGCAGAACAGGACCCTACTCAACGTGTTCCCTAAAAGAAGGGGCCCTGAGCACTAAGGACAGAGCCTCGGACCTGTTGGCTGCTATTTTTATTTACGGTGTTCATCTCCAAACCATGATCATTGGTGGCTTGTGAAACAGTTCACAAGCTTCAATACGGAGTTCTTAAAAAATGAAGTAGAATAGAACGGAAATTATCCCTGGGTGATGCAAACGGTTAAGGCACTCGCTGCTAACCAAAAAGGTTGGTGATTCGCGTCCACCCAGAGGTGACTTGGGAGAAAGGCCTGGCAGCTACTTTGGAAAAATCCACCATGGAAAACCCCATGGAGCACAGTTCTACTGTGACATACACGGAGTCACCATGAGTCGGAATCGACTCAACAGCATCTGGTTTGGTTTTTTGGTTTATTATAAGTAATCTGGTAAATATTATAACATAAGCTGTATATAATAGCTCTGTCCATTAGAAATACGAGCTGTGTATGTAATTAAACTTTTTCCAGCAGCCACATTTTAAAAAGTAAGGAGAACCACAGCTACCAAGGCCTCCACCGGACTGAGTCCGGTACAGCTAGATGGTGCCCGGCTACCACCACTGACTGCTCTGACCAGGATCACAACAGAGGGTTCTGGACAGAGCTGGAGAAGGATGTAGAGCATAATTCTAACTCACAAAAAAAAAGATCAGATTTACTGGCCTAAAGGAGACTGGAGAAACCCCGAGAGTATGGCCCCTGGACACCCTTTTAGCTCAGTGGTGAAGTTATCTCCGAGGTTCACCGTTCAGCCTGGGAGTGGACAGCCTCGTAAAACCAAATGGGACTAATGAGGTACAGCAGTCCAGTGACAAGGGCCAGAAGGCAGAAGGGGACAAGGAAGCTGGTGATAGGGAACCCAGGGTTGAGTAAGGATATTGTTGATGTGTTGTGAGATTGTTAACCATTGTCATAGGGCAACATTTGTAGTAACTGTTAAATGAGAAACTGTTTTGTTCTGTAAGCCTTCATCTTAAGTGAGAATAGCAGCGCAATTGGAAGAGCGTAGTCAATGTCACTGAACTGTGCATGTAGAAATTTTTGAAATGGTGTATCTTTGGCTATGTGTATTTTCACCAAAAGAAAAAGGTTGAGAAGTTAGAGGGTTGACATGTTGTGGGGTTGTTAACCAATGTCATAAAACAATATGTGTACTACTGTTTCATGAGAAACTATTTGTTCTGTAAGCCTTCACCTGAAGTACAATAAAAAAAAAAAAAAGTAAGGAGAAACAGGCAAAATAAATTTTAGAAAGATACTGCCCTTAATGTTGTGATGCGTGGCGGTATTAATGCTCTCAGCTTGGTGCGAGGCGCTCGGCACACAGTCTAATGTTAGTTTTTGTTGCTGTCCTTGTTGTGGTTGTTATTGCTGTTTGTCACTCCGAGCCCAGTCCCAGCTGTGGCAGGTGCTCAGTGACTGTTGTAACTCTCTATCCTCACCCCTCCCCACCCACCCAGGTATGAGATCCTGACACCCAACGCCATCCCCAAGGGCTTTATGGATGGGAAGCAGGCCTGTGAGAAGATGGTGAGTGTGGGGCGGAGCCTGGGGTGGGTGCAGGCCGGACGGGGGCCCAGGGGATGGAGGAGGGGCGTTGGGCCCTCCTTCCATCATCCCTCCCTTCTCATCACCCCTTCCCTACCCTCACAGATCCAGGCCCTGGAACTAGACCCCAACCTCTACCGCGTGGGGCAGAGCAAGATCTTCTTCCGGGCTGGGGTCCTGGCCCAGCTGGAGGAGGAACGGGACCTGAAGGTCACGGACATCATTGTGTCCTTCCAGGCAGCTGCCCGGGGATACCTGGCCCGCAAGTGAGTCTTGTACTCTCTCCCTGTGTCCTGCCAGCTAAGGCTGGGCCAGGGAGGGGTTGATCAAATGGTTCCAGAAGCTAGAACAGGGAGTCATTGACTAGATGGTTCCAGAGGCTGGAGCAGGGAGGGGTTGACCAGATGGCCCCAGAGCGTGGAGCAGGGAGGGGTTGACCAGATGGCCC
>NW_004444023.1:5417696-5430692 GCF_000243295.1 Trichechus manatus latirostris
TGGAGCAGGGAGGGGTTGACCAGATGGCCCCAGAGCGTGGAGCAGGGAGGGGTTGACCAGATGGCCCAGAGGCTGGAGCAGGGAGGTGTTGACTAGATGGTCCAGAGGCTGGAGCAGGGAGGGGTTGACCAGATGGCCCCAGAGGCTGGAGCAGGGAGTGGTTGACCAGAAGGCCCCAGGTATCAGGGCCTCTGAGGTGGTGGAAGGGCTAGAAAACAAGCTGATGGAGCCATCAATGCCCACGCTTCTTGGATCTGAGGGCCCCCGTGGGCCAGGCCTGATGCTGGGCAATGCTGGGGACACAGAGGGGAGCTAGACCTGGCCATGGGGGGCTAGCCATCCTAGTTTGCTGGGACTTAGCTGTTTCCTAGGATACGGACTTACAGTGCTAAAACGGGGAAAGTCCTGGGCAAACCAGGACAAGTCAGTCCCCTACCTAGCTAATCCTTTGAGGAGTTCCCAGTTTGTAGGGGGAGACATACATGGGTACAAACAGTCATAATCAGGAGTGGGACGTGCCTTAATGGGGGTCACAGAGGTGCAGTCAGCAGCCCTTGCTGCAGAGCAGAACTTCCCCCAGGTCCAGCTTGAGGGCCAGATAGTCAAAGAGGAATGGAACAGGTGTTCCAGGCAGGAGAGGGAGGTGATGTGAGAGCCTGGGTGTTTCAGGAATGCAGGAAGTTTCTGGTAGCATCTCCTTCCCCCCAGACTTGGCTGGAGAGAAGAGGAGAGAATAAAGAAAGTGGCAGGAAAGGATGCCCCAGTGCCAAAGTGAGGGGCTGGGGCTCTGCTGGGGGGCCCTGGGGAGTCACAGGAGGGCTGTGAGCAGAGGAGAGACAGTGTCCACACTGGGTGTAAAAGACCTCTCTGGGTTTGTGTGGTGAGGGCTAGAGGGGAGAGACTGGAGGCTGGGGAGGAGGCTGGGTGAGGCTCCAAGTGGGAAAGGACGAGGCCTGAGCAGGGCTGGGGCCATGGGGTTGGAGAGGAGGGGACAAGGCAGGGAAAGTTGAGGGATAGAGCTAGGGACTGATAGGCTGTACACAAGATCCCCCAATGATAAAATGGTTTCTGCACACAGTAGGCATTTAATAATGGTTGAGTAGGTGAAGGGAGCTTGACTCCCTTGCTAAAAGGACAGGGACATAGAGGGAGCAAGCCCCCACTCACCCACTCACCCTGACTCTCCACCCAGAGCGTTCCAGAAGCGGCAGCAGCAGCAGAGTGCCCTGAGGGTGATGCAGCGGAACTGCGCAGCCTACCTGAAGCTGAGACATTGGCAGTGGTGGCGGCTCTTCACCAAGGTAGGGGCAGCAGGGGGAGCTGGCCCAAGCAGTGAGGGAACAAACAAGGCTTTGGAAGCTAGGCCTGCTTGAACACGTGATTTCCTCCCGTTTCATGTCAGTTTTTTGCATCTGTAAAATGGGGCCAGTCAGCCCAAAATTTGTTAGCCAGAGTTGTTTAGGTAGCAAGTGACAGAAAACCTGAATCAAAGCAACATGGATAAAAGATACAGGACAGCTTTAGGTGCAGCTGGATCTAGGGTTGGTCCCCAAAACCTCCCTTAGGTTCAATGACTTGCTGGAGGGATTCACAGAGCTCAGAAAAGCTGGTTTATTACAGCAAAAGATATATATTAAAATCAACAAAAGTAAGGTGCACAGTGAGAGTCCAGGAGAGAAGAGGCGCGAGCTTCCAGTTGTCCTCTCCCAGTGGAGACAACATGTATGGAGTATTGCCAACCGGGGAAGCTCACCCAAGCCTTGGTGACCAGAGTGTTTATGGGGGATCAGTCATACAGGCATAGTGAACCTGTGTGACTGACCTTAGTATCTCACTCCATAGCCCCCCAGAGGTCAAACTGGTATCATATGGCCCAGGGCCCCCACCATAAATTACATTGTTGGGGTAAACCATCTAGCATGGTCCCCCCAAAAAAAACAGTTGCTGTGAAGTCGATTCTGACTCATGGCAACCACATGTGTGTCAGACTGGAACTGTGCTTCATAGGGTTTTCAATGGCTGGTTTTTTAGAAGTAGATCTCCAGGCATTTCTTCCAGGGTACCTCTAGGTAGACTGGAACCACCAACCTTTTGGTTAGTAGTGGCCCAACACCCAGGTAAACAAAGACATTTTTATCAGTCTGAATATTCCAAGAGCGTAGAGGTTAGCTCCCCAGAGCCAGACAAGGGCCAGTCCTTTCTTTGGAACGTGCAGGGTATGGACAACCCAGGCCTGCTGAGTTAACCCTTTACTGCACAGTGGCCCACACAGTGATGTCAGTGATCAGACTTTATGCACCTTCCATTTGGCTTTCCTCTACAGTGATCACTGGCAGACTCCTGCCAGACAGCGGCCACTTGCAGATAAAGACTCATCTTCCTCCCCCACAACCAGCTTGGCCAGCTTGGTCTTCTCTTAGAACTCTAGCCAGAGCCCCAGGTCTCACTCATTGGTCCAGCTGGAGTCATGTGACCATCTCTGAAGTCAGATGAGCCAGGCCAGAGTCACATGCTCACCCAAAGCAGAGGCAAGGAGTCAGGATGTCAGGACCCCTGTGAGCTGAGGGTAGGAGGAGGTGCTCTCCCAGTGGGAAATTGGAAAGGGGGAAGGGGAGAAGGCGTAGAGGCAAAAACACAACTGTTCAGTATAATTCCCAATATAGTATCTGTCTTAGTTATGTAGTGCTGCTATAACAGAAATACCACAAGTGGGTGGCTTTAACAAGCAGAAATTTATTTCCTCACAGTTTAGGAGGCTAGAAGTCTGAATTCAGGGTGCCAGCTCTAGGGGAAGGCTTTCTCTTTCAGCTCTGGGGGAAGGTCCTTGTCTCTTCAGCGTCTGTTCCTTGGTTCCTTGGTGATCTCCAGTGGCATGGCATCTATCTTCACCCCTCATCTCTGCCTCTCGATTGCTTGTTGAATCTCTTATATGTCAAAGGAGATTGATTTAAGACACACCCTGCACTAATGCGGTCTCATTGACATAACAAAGAGAGCCCATTCCCAAATGGGATTATAACTGCAGGTATAGGGGTTAGGATTTACAACACATATTTTCGGGGGACACAATTCAATCCATAACAGTATCTGATAGGTCAGCTTGCGTTCCCTCAGCCAATGTTTATTGAACACCTAAACCCAAAACCAAACCCGTTGCCATTGAGTCGATTCTGACTCATAGTGACCCTATAGGACAGAGTAGAACTGCCCCATAGGGTTTTCTAGGCTTTAATCTTTATGGGAGCAGATCGCCAGGTCTTTCTCCTGCTGAGCCGCTGGTGGGTTCAAACCGCAGACCTTTCAGTTCGCAGACAAGTGCTTAATCATTGTGCGTTGTGCCACTGGGGATCCTTCCTACAGGAATAACAAAACAAAAAATTCATTGCCGTCGAGTCGATTCCAACTCATAGCGACCCTATAGGACAAGGTAGAACTGCCGCATAGTTTCCAAGGAGCACCTGGTAGATTCAAACTGCCAAACTTTTGGCAGTTAGGATTTACAACACATATTTTGGGGGGACTCAATTCAATCTACAGCATTGTACATGCACGCCTGTACTCCAACCTCAACCCGACAATGTAGAATGGGTCTCTCACTACAGACCTCGATCTAAGAATAGCAGCGGCCACAGTGTCCCTTGCATGTGGAAGATTCATTTGGCAAACGTTTAGTGAGGTCTGAGATTGTCCCCATTTTGCAGATGAGAACGTTATTGTGCTTGCTCAAGTCCATGAAGCTAGCAGTTGGAGGAATTGGGATTCCACCCCAGGCACCCAGGCCCCACCCCAGGTGTGAGTTCTTAGCCCCTGGGCCAGGCAGCCTTCCACCTTGGTTAGTGGAGGTTGGCGGGAGGACCCCAGCCATTCGCAACCGCCTCCTCTCCCACTAGGTGAAGCCGCTGCTGCAGGTGACACGGCAGGACGAGGTGCTGCAGGCGCGGGCCCAGGAGCTGCAGAAAGTGCAGGAGCTGCAGCTGCAGAGCGCCCGCCAGGTGGGCGAGCTCCAGGAGCGCTTGGCGCAGGTGAGGAGTCAGGCCTGGGCCTGGGGGTGGGGCCTGGGGGTGGGGCCTGGGTGCAGCCAGTTGGGGGGAGGGGCTACAGGCTGAGCCGGTATGTGCTGGGGCTTTGGAGGAGGGAGAGAGAGGGTGGGAGTGGATCCAAGGTATACAGGCACTAGGCAAGGGGCGGGCCTGCATCTCCCACCTCCCCACCCCAGAGGCCTCAAGGGGCAGGAGAGACCTGGTGCTCCAGTTGAGGGCCATCATGGGAGCACCGTCCTCTGATTCCTGACCCCTGACCCTCATCCCCAGCTGGAGGAGGAGCGCGCCCGCCTGGCAGAGCAGCTGCGGGCAGAGACAGAGCTGTGCAACGAGGCCGAGGAGATGCGGGGGCGACTGGCAGGCCGCAAGCAGGAGCTGGAGCTGGTGGTGTCTGAGCTGGAGGCCCGCGTGGGAGAGGAGGAGGAGTGCAGCCGTCAGCTGCAGACAGAGAAGAAGAGGCTGCAGCAGCACATCCAGGTCTGCCCCAACCCTGCCCACCAGGCATCCTCCCCCACCCCTTGCTCCTCTGTCTGCCTCACCCACCTTCGCTTCTACACGACCAGGTCCCATTTGGCCATGAATTTGCAGAAAACTTAGCCGGAAGAATAGTCTTTGGGTTCACATAATGGGAAAATCCTGAATGGGCAAGCTTCAGGCATGGTTGGATCAAGGCGTTCAAGTGATGTCCTCAGTGTTCTGCCTCTATCTCCATCTCCCACCTCCATTTGCCTCGGTGCTGCTACATTCACAGGCAGGCTGCCTTCCCCGGGTTCCCCCTAGCAGCTTCTCTAAACTTATGTCCTACCAGGTTGACTCCCCCAGTGGAGAGGGTCTCTGTATCAAGAGTCCCAAACAGAGTCCTGAGGCTGACTCTCTGGCTGGGCTTGGATAATGCATTTATTCATTCACCCTCCAGACAACTCCTTGGTGATGAGATTATTTCCGTTATATGACTTTAACATGTCTACATTAACATGACTTTACTATTCCATGGTCTTCATCAATATAACCCTCCTAATCTTAGAAAATTCTTGCCCAGGAAGATAAAAGTTGCAAACAATTTGTTGTTCATTTCAGGAATTTCTTGAAAACCCACCGGTTAATCATTGAAAAAAAAAAAAGTGACATTAACTGCCATAGATAACTTTAATAATAACAGTTAACTTTTATATTAGCACAACAATAAGATGACTTTAATAATAACAATAACAGATATCTTTAATAATAGTAACATAACTTAATATAGTAAAAATTGTTGCCGTTGAGTCGATTGCAACTCATAGTGGCACAAACCGTTTGCACTTGACTACTAACCTAAAAGTTGGCGGTTCAGACCCACCTGGCAGCACCACGGAAGAAATACCTGGGAGTCTGCTTCCTTAAAGATTACAGTCAAGAAAACCCTATGGAGCAGTTCTGCTGTATAACATGTGGGGTTGCAATGAATAATAATAATAGACAGCTTTAATAATAATAACAGATAACTTTAATAGAATAGTAACACGATTTTGATAATAACACAATTTTGATAATAACACAATTTTGATAATAATAACAATAATAGAAGATAACTTTAATAATAATAGTAGATAACTAATAATAATATAATGATAACAATAGATAACTAATAATAATAACAGATAACTTCTATCTAATGCCTTCTGTGTGTGCCAGGCACTCTCTTAAGCACTGAGTATGTACATACTCATGGAATCCTTCCAACAACTGTGTAGGGTAGATAGTACTGCTATCATCTCCATTTTTCAGAAGAGGAAACTGAGACACAGAGAGGCGAACTGACTTGCCCACAATCACCCAGCTAGTAAGTGGCAGAGCCAGGATTTGAACCTAGGCTCTCCTGGTTCCATATTCTGGGCTCCGAATCTCACAAATGTTCATTGAGCCCCTAGTAGGTGCCAGGCAGTGTTCTAGGCACTGGGGACACAGCAGCCTATAAAACCAGCAAAAGCCCCAGTCCCAGTAGAGCTTATGTTTAGTGGGAAGAGATAGACAGTGAACGATGGGCCTATCTCAGTCCCTCGCCTTGTCTGATTGGCCAGGCCTGCGTCATACCCACACTGGAGGCAGGGCATAGTGTCAGTCACACCAAAGCCACCTCATGGAAGAGGCATTCCCAAAAGGAAAATCATACTGCCAAATGTTTGCCAAACAAACATTTTAAAATGTCTCCTTTCCGTGGAGCCAAGCCCTGTTCTGGGTGAAACCAAGGATACAAGATCAGCTAGAAGGAAGTCTGCTGTCCAGGGTCCCCAGTCTGGTGGGAGACAAATTCACGTTCCTGAGTGGTGTGTGCCTTAATGAAGGAAGCCCAGACACAGTGCAGGATCCCAGAGGTGGAAGGATTTTCTCTGCCTTAGGGGGCTGGACGACTTCCTAAACGAGGTGAACACTGGGGCATTATAGGAAGCATAGGAGGTCGCCAGACAGCAAAGGAAGGGAAAGTCATCCCAGGGAGAAGGAACAGTGTGTGCAAAGATCATGAGGTCTCCTGTTGAGATTTCTCCCAAACCCATGCCTGGGCCTGAGAGAGTATATTTCTCCCACGAATGCAGCCAACACAGACTGAATGTCTAGAGAGGAAAATCGAGTCCTGGGTGGGAATCTCATCTCCTCCCTGAAGCAGTTATAGACAGGTCACGTCATCTCACTGAGCCTCAGTTTCTCTGTAAAGTGCAGACACCCCAGCCTGTAGCCTCACCTCTCCAGCACACAGTCCCTCTGGTTCCCAACCCCTGGGTCCTCACCCCTGCTTCCTCCCCACTCCAGGAGCTGGAGACCCACCTGGAGGCTGAGGAGGGGGCACGGCAGAAGCTGCAGCTGGAGAAGGTGACAACGGAGGCAAAGCTGAAGAAGTTCCAGGAGGACCTGCTGCTCTTGGAAGATCAGAACGCCAGACTGGGCAAGGTTGGTGGGTCGTGGGTGGCCAGGCTGGAGAGTGGATGCATTGGTGGGTATGTGGGTGTATTAAGGTTCTCTGGATTTAGCCTCCAGGCTGTTGGCTTTTTTTCTAACAGCTTTATTGAGATATAGTTCATATACTATATAGTTCATCCATTTAAAGTGTGCAATTCGATGGTTTTTAATATATTCATAGATGTGCACAACCATCAGCATAGTCTATTTTAGAACATTTCCATCACCGCAAAAAGAAATCACGTACCCTTTGGCTATCATCTGTCTGTCCCCCTAGGTTCCTCCACCCCCACCCCTAGAAACAATCACTTTCTGAATTTATAGATTTGCCTGTCTTGGACATTTCATACACGTGGAATCATATAATATGGAGTCTTTCGCAACTGGCTTCTTTCACTCAGCATGTGTTCGAGGTTCATCTGTTTTGTAGCATATATTAGTACTTCATTCCTCCTTATGGCTGAATAATGCTCCCTTGTATGGATACGCCACATTTTGTTTGTCCATTCTGTAGTAGGTGGACATTTATGTTGTTGCAGGCTATGGTTTGCAAACCACTGATTTTTGTTGTTGTTGTTTTGTTGTTGGGACTAGACACAGCACAGCATACACCAGCTATTTCTACATGTACAGTTCAGTGACATTGATTACATCCTTCAAGCTGTACAACTGTTCTCACCCTCCTTTTCTGAATTGTTCCTCCCCAACTGACATAAAGTCACTGCCCCTGAAGTTTTCTCTCTAATCTTTCAAGTTGCTGTTGTCAACTTGATCCCATATAGATAGTTCTTTAAAAGAACACAATGCTCAAGGAGGGTATTCTTTAATAATTAAGCTAAACTATTGTTTGGTTTTAAGAAGACTTCGGAATATTTTGGTTTAGGGTATGAGATTTCAAGATTATCTCAGGGCAATAGTTTTGGGGGCTCATCCAGCCTCTGTGGCTCCAGAAAGTCTGAATTTCATGAGAATTTGAAATTCTGTTCCACATTTTACCCTCTTTTGATCAGGATTCTTCTATAGGATTCTTTGATCAGTTTCTTCTGTTCTTCTAGACATTCAGTAATGTGCAGACCACTGATTTTGAAGCAGTCACAGACCCAACCCAGGTCAAGGAGTGGGGAATTAGTCTTTGGATGGGGATGCAGCAAAGAATTGGCCGCCATCTTTAATCAGCTGTAGCCAGGACTGGACTAGAAAATCGGGTTATGGCATTGAACTAACTAGAAAAGTGTTAGTGGGGGAAAGAGACTCTAAACAAGTCACCACAGGAAATAAACATCATTATATATTATGACTTAACTATAAACTGTATCAGAAAAGAACAGGAAACTATGGGGAAGGATTCCTGACCTGTTCTGGGAGTGGTCAGGAAAGGCTTCTCTGAGGTAGTGGTGCCTGAGTTGCGAGCTCAAGGAAGCACAGAAGTTTTCTAGAACATTCCTTTGGTGCAACAGCCAGGAAGGGAGAGAGCAGGAGAATTGGGGGAACTGAAAGAAGACCATGATGTCTGAGTAGGGAATGCCAAAGAGAGAATGGGATGAGGTGAGGCAGGAGATGTTAGCCTGGTGAAGAGAGGGTGGTAGAGAGTTTTCCCAGGGAAGGTTTCAGCATGTGCAAAGGCCCTGAGGCAGATGGGAATCTAGTAGATCTTAGGAACTTGACTTTGTGTTGCTTTCTTCTGTTTTCTGAGCCCTTTTCTGTGTGCGTGTCTGTGTGGTGGCAACGAGCCTAATGGTAAAGAATTGGTGTCCACCCTATAGAAGGAGCTCCTAGACATCAATAAGCAAAAGCTAAATAGCCAGAAGGAAAATGAGCAAAGAAGATGAGCAGGGAATCCACACAAAGGAGCAAATGGCAGATAAAAGCTCCTGATCCAGCTCCTGGCCCTCACTTTTCTGCCACCTCACAGGAGCGGAAGCTGCTGGAGGAACGTCTGGCTGAGTTCTCATCCCAGGCAGCCGAGGAGGAGGAGAAGGTGAAGAGCCTCAATAAACTGCGGCTCAAATACGAGGCCACGATTGCAGACATGGAAGGTGAGTGCACACCTACCCAGTGGGAACCTGTGGGGATCTGTGCACATTCTGGTGGGGGACCTCGGGCAGGCCCCTGCCTGTTAATTGAGGAGAAGAAGGAAGGCTTGGGATAGATTGCGTGTCCTCCCAGCCTTTATGTGTCTTCTGTCTCTAAATTCAATTCTCTTTCCTTTGGTGTCTTGTGTTTCTCTAGCTCTTTCTTTCTATCTGACTCTTTTCCTGCTAACTCTCTGCTTCAGATACATTTTTGTCTCTCTGTCATTTGCTGTTGATGCAGAATCAGAATAAAACAGAGGGAAAGGGAACAAGGAGGAGGCTGGGGAGGAGGCAGAGCTGACAGAGAGGAGAAGACGGGGCAGAGAGAGTCAGGGAGCAGTTGGCATGGGGGTGACTGGGGAGAGGACAGTACCTGGCAGCTGGCCCAGGGTTTAAGGCGACAGTGGGGCTTTTCCTGAGATGGGGAAGCCAGGAGCGGGGACTGGTTTCGGGGAAAATGCTGAGTTCAGCCTTACCCGTGGCGAGTGCTGGGGTCTTCATGGGAGCTGTTGAGTGTGTGGGTCTGGAGCCCTCACATGTGGCCTCCACTCCTTGCTGCAGACCGCCTACGGAAGGAGGAGAAGGGCCGCCAGGAACTGGAGAAGCTGAAGCGGCGGATGGATGGCGAGAGCTCGGAACTGCAGGAGCAGATGGTGGAGCATAAGCAGCGGGCAGAGGAGCTGCGGGCCCAGCTGGGCCGCAAGGAGGAGGAGCTGCAGGCAGCCCTGGCCAGGTGCAGGGGGGAGTGGGCCTGGCAAGGCAAGCAGTACAGGTACATAGCCCGTGGGGCAGTCAGTACAGGTGCATGGCCTGCAGGGTGAACAGTGCGGGCGCATGGCCTGGCAGGTGCATGGCCTGGTGAGAAGAGCCATATGAGTGCACAGCCTGCTGGGGTGAACAGTATGGGCGCACAACCCGTGGGGCAAGCTGTGCAGGCACATGGCCTGCCGGGGTAAGTAGTGTGGGTGCACGGACTGGCGGCCACACGGCCTGGTGAGGCGAACAGTACGAGTGCACAGCCCGCGGGGGTGAGCAATGTGGGCACACAGCCCATGAGATGAGCAGTGCAGACACACGGCCTGGCGGGTGCACGGCCCAGTGAGGTGAGCAGTGCGGGCCCACAGCCTGCTGCTGTTGGGGATGCAGTCACACCCTCCTCGGCACAAACACTAGCCGAGCTGCTCACCAGCCTGACATGGATAAGCCACGCCTCCCTCTGAACCTCAGTGTCCCCTTCTGTCGAATGCAGATAGCAAGCATTCTGAGCCTACGAGACTGATGGAAAAGTGCAGCAAGGTCCTGCGTGTGCAGCAGTTTGCACAATGCCCAGCACATAAGAGGGGCAAGAAAGTACTCCTTCTCCTTTTCCCCGTGCTCAGCCTCCCCACTATAAACAGCCCAGTAGCAGCTTTGAATTGACAAGTGGCCTGACTCTGTTAGGAATAATTATGACAGGAATTCACCATTACTGGGCACCTGCTGTGTGCCAGAGGAGACTGGGTGGTGCAAATGGTTAATGAACTCAACTGCTAACCAAAAGGTTGGAGGTTCGAGTCCACCCAGAGGTGCCTGAGAAGAAAGGCCTAACGAGCTACTTCTGAAAAATCAGCCACTGAAAACCTTACGGAGCACAGCTCTGCTCTGACACACGTGGGGTCACCATTAGTTGGAGTCAACTCAATGGCAACAGTACGCTAGGTATGGTGCACAGTATTTCACATGCTTTTTATGTGCTGTGCTTCAACCCATCTAAGATGACACTGATTATAAATCAGTTTTAGAGAAGTTAAAATAGGGAAAGATACGCATCTTGGAAATCATGGAACGTGTGTATTCATGCACATGCACTTAAGAACACACACCCTTGAGTCTGACTTTGGGGTTCGAATCCTGTCTTCTCCCCTTCCTGGCTGTGTGACCTTACTCAATTGACATAACTTTTCTAGCCTCAGTTTCCTCATCTATAAAATGGGAGTGATTACAGAAGTTGCTTCTTGGGTTAGTGTGGGGATTAAATAAGCGCTGGTAAAATGCTTGGCGCACCCTAAACCCACAATAAATGCTGAGAGTTTTTATTACTACTTTACATTATTGTTCTTGTTGTTGGTTTATTTTTTCTTTTTATTAAATTAAGGTAAAATTTCTATCACATAAAATTAACTGTTTTAAAGTGAACGGTTCAGTGGCATTCACAATGTAGTGCTACCGTCACCACTGTTTAGTTCTAAAACATTTTCATCACCCCAAAATAAAACCCCGTACCCATTAGCAGTCAATCCCCATTCCCCCTACCCCTTTCATTACTGTCGAGTCTGTTTCAACTCATGGTGACCGCATGTGTTACAGAGTAGAACTGTGCTCCATAGGGTTTTCTTGGCTGTAATCTTTACAGAAGCAGATCACCAGGCCTTTCTTCCAAGGTGCCACCAGGTGGGTTCAAACTGCCAGCCTTTAGGTTAGCAGCTGAGCACAAATCTTTTGCACCACCCAGGGACCTCCCCATCCTCTAGGCAACCACTAATCTACTTTCTGTCTCTATGGATTTATCTATGCTGGGCATTTCATATAAATGGGATCATAAAATACGTGACCTTTTGTGCCCTTGGTATTGTTTTTATTACATTCCTCACAGCAAACTCTGTGAAGTGAGGTGTTCGTTTCCTCTTCACAGACCAGGAACCTGACATTGAGAGAGGCTAAGTCACTTGCCAGGGTCACGCAATAAGCAGCAGAGCAGGGGATTCAAACCTAGGTCTGCGTAGCTCATGGGGCGATTTAACCTCCGATCACTACCGCCCCTTGTTTGAGCTTCTCTTTGCAGTGACCCTGCACAGAAGGACGAGAGGCTGGGTCCCGTAAGGATCACCAGCAGGGACTCTGGGGTCAACTCTGCCACTCCTTACTCATGCGACCTGGGCAAGTGATTTCCCTCTCTGCGCCTCAGTTGGAGCCCTGATGGCACAGTGGTTAAGCTCTCAGCTGCTAACCAAAAGGTTTGCAGTTCAAACCCACCAGCGGCTCTGCAGGAGAAAGATGTGGCAGTCTGCTTCCATAAAGATTTACAGCCTTAGAAACCCTATGGGACAGTTCTCCTCTGTCCCATAGGGTTGCTATGAGTCAGAATTGACTCAACAACAGGTTTGGTTTTTTTGGTTTGGTGCCTCAGTTTCCTCATTTGGTGTGAGGATTAAATGAGCCAATAGAGCGAAAGGGCTTACATGTGGCAGGAGCTCAAAAAGTGTCAGCTGGGGTTATTGTTGGTGTCATTCCCATTTTACAGCTGAGAAAACTGAGGCTGTGTGTACTAGTGTCACTTGCCCAAGAGCAGAGCCTGGATTTGAACCCTGAACTGACCACCCCCAGAGCCCCCGGGGAGTCATCCCTCACCCTTGCCTGCTCCTGTACCAACTTCATGTTCTTGTCAACTCGCAGGGTGATGGAGGAAGGCGGAGCCAGAGCCCAGCAGCTCAAATCCCTGCGGGAGGCTCAGGCAGGGCTGGCCGAGGCCCAGGAGGACCTGGAGGCAGAGCGTGCGGCCAGGGCCAAGGCAGAGAAGCAGCGCCGGGACCTGGGCGAGGAATTGGAGGCCCTGCGGAGCGAACTGGAGGACACACTGGACTCTACCAATGCGCAGCTGGAGCTGCGGTGAGGCCGGCCGCCTGGGCAGGAGCAGGGCGGGGGTGGGAGAGGGGCATGGGTGCGAGGGTCCCCATTTACACCACGGTGGAGTCATCGGACAAGTGCGTTACTTCTGTTTGTTGTTGTTGTTGTTGCTGTATGAACACACGCAGCAGAACATAAACCAGTTCAGTGATTTCTGCGTGTTCTGTTCAGTGACATGGCTTACATTCTTCGAGTTGTGCAACCATTCTCACCCTCCTTTTCCGAGTTGTTCCTCTCCTATTCACATAAATTCACTGCCCCCTAAGCTCCCTATCTAATCTTTCAAG
>NW_004444023.1:5432384-5470275 GCF_000243295.1 Trichechus manatus latirostris
CAGAGTCGAACTGCCCCATAGAATTTCCAAAGCTGTAAATCTTTATGGAAACAGACTACCACATCTTTCTCCCATGGAGCAGCTGGTGGCTTTGAACTGCCAACCTTTTGGTTAACATCCAAGTGTTTAACCACGGCCCCACCAGGGCTCCTCTGCTCTCAGCCTGGCTTTGGCCATAATGGGGGCAGAGATGAGGCAGACTCAGGCGTGGCTCTCAGGAGCTCCCAGTCGGTAGGGAGGCAGCCTCAGGCACAGACTCAATCCAGAACAAAGTTTGCTTTGATGGTATAACAGAGCATTGGGGATGAACAGAGAGAACCCTAAATCAAGTCTATGGGAGGAGGGTCCAGGAAGACTTCCCTGAAATGGGCTGTTTGAGTAGGGTTTTGAAAGATCCATAGGAGTTCACCTTTAAAGCAACACTCCTCCCACAACATCACTGCTCAGATCCCTTGCGGAGTATGAAATGAATCCCCATCCTTGGAGTGAACCAGGAAAAGGAGGCAAAAACATCCACCAGGAGCTCCCCCAAAATCTCTACCTTACCGCAATTTTGACATTTTGTTCTCTTCCTCCCCCAAATAAAAGGTCCAAAAGGGAACAGGAAGTGACGGAGTTAAAGAAGGCTCTGGAGGAGGAGACGAGAACTCACGAAGTGGCCATTCAGGAGCTGAGGCAGCGCCATGGCCAGGCGCTGGGGGAGCTGGCGGAGCAGCTGGAGCAGGCCCGGAGGGTGAGTGAGGGCAGGGTCTGTAGGGAGGGGGTCCATAGGACACTAGTTAAAGGAGGTAGCTCTGTTGAGTCCTAAGCCAGCCCATCTCTCTCAGGTTCTTTCCTCACACATTCGTGTCATTTCATCTTTCCCTCAGCAAGCATTAACTGAGTGCATATTACGTTCCAGGCACAGTGCTGGGGCCAGGCAGTGAACTGAACAATCAAAACTCCCTGTCCTTGTGATGCTCATGCTCTAGTGGACAAATCAGAGAGTAAACAGGATAAATCCATGCGTACTAGAATGTTGGGGTGATAAGCTCTATTGGAAAACAATGAACAGGGGAAGGTGGGTCAGAGTGCTAAGGGGGTGTGGGTTGTGATTTTAAGTAGAGTGCCAACAGAAGAAGTCTGGAAGAGGTGGCATCTGAGTAAAGAACTGAGGGGAGGGGAGGGAGAGCCATGTGGGCATCAGGGGGAAGTGTGTGCCAGTCAGAGGGAACAGCCAGTGCAAAGGCCCTGAGGTGGGCAGGTGACTGAGTATTTAAGGAACATTGAGGAGTTCCAGGCACAGGGGACAGCCAGTGCAAAGGCCCTGAGGTGGGCAGGTGACTGAGTATTTAAGGAACTTTGAGGAGTTCCAGGCACAGGGGACAGCCAGTGCAAAGGCCCTGAGGTGGGCAGGTGACTGAGTATTTAAGGAACATTGAGGAGTTCCAGGCACAGGGGACAGCCAGTGCAAAGGCCCTGAGGTGAGAGGGTTCCTGGGTGTTTAAGGAACAGTGAGAAGGCCAGTGCGGCTGGAACAGAGAGCATGTGGGAAGGGGAGAATGGAGTGTGATCTCAGGACCCAGAAATGACTACCCACAAGGGGTTCTTGGCCTGGTGGGGGAGATAGACAAGGACATAAACACTCCTGGTGCTGTGTGATGTGTGCCCAGTGGAGGTAGACAAGGCATTCTGTAAGCCCAAAAGAGGCCCCCGCTGCTCCCTGGGGTCCCTGGCCTGGTGGATAGGGGAGGGGACACTTAAAAACTTTCGTTCATCTCCCTCCCCCACCAGGGCAAGAGTGTGTGGGAGAAGGCCCGGACAGCCCTGGAGGCCGAGGTGTCCGAGCTACGGGCAGAGCTGAGCAGCTTGCAGACCATGAGGCAGGAGAGTGAGCAGCGGAGGCGCCGCCTGGAGTCACAGCTGCAGGAGGCGCAGGGCCGGGCCGGTGATGGGGAGCGGGCACGGGTGGAGGCTGCTGAGAAGCTGCAGCGAGCCCAGGTGAGTGGAGAGGCCAGGACTGGTTGCAGGGTGGTCTCTGTTGTGTGACCACTTTTTGGCTATTAGGAATAATGCTACTGTGAACATTTGTGATCAAATTCTTATGTAGACTTATGTTTTCATAAGTTTTCACTTCTTGTGGGTATATACCTAGGAGCGGAATTGCTGGGTCATAGGGTAACTCTGAGGAGCCCTGGTGGAGTAATGGTTAAGTGCTCGGCTGCTAACTGAAAGGCTGGCGATTTGCACCCACCTGGCAGCTCTGGGGGAGAAAAGACCTAGCAATCTTCTCCCGTAAAGACTGCAGCCTAGGAAACCCTAAAGGGCTGTTCTACTATGTTACATGGGGTCACTGTGAGTCAAAAATCGACTTGACGGCACTTAACAGTAACAACAGGATAACTCTGTGTTTAACCTAAGGCATTAGGGTTTCAGTGGCAGAATTCTCACCTTACCTGCGGGAGACCCGGGTTTGATTCCTGGCCAGTGCACCTCATGCACAGCCACCACCTGTCTGCCAGTGGAGGCTTACATGTTACCATGATGTTGAACAAGTTTCAGAGGCGCTTCCAGACTAAGACAGACTAGGAAGAAAGGTCTCATGATCAGCTTCCAAAAAATCAGCCAGTGAAAACCCATGGATCACAACGGTCTGAACGGCGATGATCACAGGGATGGTTCAGGGCCTGGCAGCGTTTCTTTCCGTTGTGCACAGGATCACCGTGAGGCGGGGGCCGGCTCCACGCCAGCTAATAACAACGTTTAACCTTTTGAGGGGCTGCCAGTGGTTTTCCACAGAGGTTGCTCCAGCGTGCATTCCTACCGGCAGTGTGTGGTGGGATTTGAGATGGAGGGAAGGGATGAGTTGGCTGGGTTGAAGCCCAGTGGAGGGCTTCACCCCAATGCCCCTGCCCGCAGGCTGAGCTGGACAACGTATCTGGGGCGCTGAGTGAGGCTGAGTCCAGAGCCATCAGGCTGAGCAAGGAGCTGAGCAGCACTGAGGCCCAGCTGCACGATGCCCAGGTGACCCCAGGCCTGCCCTTTCATCCCCCACCCCCCACACCAGCCCCCACCCTTTTCCTGACCTAGCTGCCATCCGCTTTCCCTCTGTCTACAGGAACTGCTGCAGGAGGAAACCAGGGTGAAGCTGGCCTTGGGGTCCCGGGCACGAGCCCTGGAGTCTGAGGCTGCCGGCCTGCGGGAGCAGCTGGAGGAGGAGGCGGCTGCCAGAGAGCGGGTGGGGCGGGAGCTGCAGGCGGCCCAGGCCCAGGTGAGCAGCCCCAGCAGGAGACCTGTAGGGGAGACACTGTCCCCCACCCTGTTCTTCCCAGCTCAGGCACAGTATCTTAGTTTGCTAGTGCTGCCATAACAAAAATGACAAGTGGGTGGTTTTAAAGAACAGGAATTTATTTCCTCACCGTTAAGGAGGCTCAACTACTAACCGAAAGGTTGGCAGTTTGAACCCAGCCAGTGGTGCCGTGAAAGAAAGGCCTGGCAATCTGCTTCCATAAAGATTACAGCAGGAAAACCCTATGGAGCTTAGTTTGTCTCTGTAACATGTGGGTCAACTCAATGGCAGCGGGTTTGGTTTTGGTTTTAAGGAGACTAGACGTGCAAATTCATAGTGTTCTAGCAGGAGGTCCTTCTTTGCCTCTTTCAGCTTCTAGTGGCTGCTGGAAATGCTTGGTGTTCCTGGGCTTGTAGATGCATTTGTCTCTGTCATCTTTCTTCCCCCTGTGTGTCTGTGTCTATTCTGCCCATTTTCTAAGACATCACTCAGAAGGGATTAGGTTTAGGACCCACCCTACTCTAGTATGACCTCATTCACATAACTTTAAAAAAAAAAAAAAAAAAAACACTATTTCCAAACAGGGTCACATCCACAGATATGGGAGTCAGGACTTCAGCATAACTTTTTGGGGGACACAATTCAATCTATAACAGCCTCATTGTCCACCAAGTCATCAGGTCAAACCCTGGGTGCTGTTATTACCCCTTCCCTCTCTCTCACTTCCCACAGCCCTCCTGCCCCTGGCACTGCCCCGTCCCCTCCTCTCTGTCCCCATAACCCCTGCCCTGGCTCATCGAAGCCTCTTCTCAATCCTCCCAGCCTCCAATTTCTCCCCCTCCAGACTCAAAAGGGTCTTTTGACACCCAGAGCTGGCCCTGCCCCTCCCTTGCTCATAGTTCTCTTGGGGACCCCCAGCAACCCTCCCCAGACACAACCTATGCCCCTCAGCCAGGCATTCGAGGCCCTCCGTTCTCCGGTTCTTCCTTCGTGTTCAGCTGTATTCATCTTTCATCTCTCCTCCACTTCATCTAGAAAACCCTTTTTCATTCTTAAACAGATTGAACATCAGCCCCCCTGCAGTGGGAAGCCTACAGGCAGGGTGCATTGCCCCCTCTGAGCTTCCACAACCCTTCTTTCTCTTTCTGTCCCATTCCAGTCACCCTGGGCTAGGACTTTTTGTGGTCAAGAGTCTTCCCACCAAACTAAGAGCTCTTTAAAAGTGGGACCCTGTCAGAGTTAGATCTGTATTCCCAGCATCACCGAACAAAAAGCCTGGCATATACAGTAAGCCTTGAAAAGAATGCCTGTTGAATGAATGAGTGATGAATGCTTGCCTGAAAATACCCCTCTCCAACGGGTGAACTCCTACACATACCTCAAGACCCATCTCAAATGTCCCCTCCTCCAGAAACCTCTCCTAAATGTTCTAAACAGAATCCTACCCCTATTTTGGACTTCCGTGGCTCTCCTACTTCCTCTACCGTAGCCTCTTATCATCCTGGCTGTGACTCTCAGTCTCCTCCATCAGACTGAGGATTCCCCAGGGTAGGGTCTAGGTTGGATTCATCTCTGGTTCCTGGCAGAAGTAACTCTAAACCCCTGGAGGAACCAAGACTCACAGTACTCACAGCCTCAACCCCCACTTTGAGGCAAGAAGCCCAGTAGAATGATTCCTTTCTCTCTTTGGGCCTCAGTCTCCTCATCTTGGAAATGAGGACATCACCAGTCCACACCTTGGTCATGACCATGACTGCTGCTGACACTTTCCCCCCTCCTCCCAGCTCTCAGAGTGGCGGCGGCGCCAGGAGGAGGAAGCAGGGGCACTGGAGGCAGGGGAGGAGGCACGGCGACGGGCAGCCCGTGAGGCTGAGGCTCTGACCCAGCGCCTGGCAGAAAAGACAGAGGCAGTGGAACGGCTGGAGCAGGGCCGCCGCCGGCTGCAACAGGAACTGGATGATGCCACCATGGATCTAGAGCAACAACGGCAGCTCGTGAGCACACTGGAGAAGAAGCAGCGCAAATTCGACCAGGTGAGTCACCTTGGTTTACCCAGCTGAGAAATCAGGATGCTGATTTATGCTTCCCGTGGTCATTGTGAGGAATTGGTAATATGCAAGATGCTTCTTCCCTCTAATCCTCTGTAAAGTGGGATAATAATAAGATACCCATCCAGCCTGATTTATGCCTGTTGTTCCAGCATAATTATTAGTAGTGTTCCCTTTTACTGTCAAAAATGTCCTGCCCTGATGACTGAACGTTATGATCAAAGATTCTCTAGAAGATGGATGAACCCCTGAAACTATTGCCCTGAGATAATCTTTAAACCTTAAACCAAAAGTGTCTCCTGGAGTCTTCTTTAAACCAAACAACAGTTTAGCTTAACTTGTAAAGAGTGTCTGCCTTGCGCATTATGCTCTTTTGAGAACTATCTTTATGGGATGAAATTGACAACAGCAACTTGAAAAAGTAGATAGGACCCTTAGGGGGCAGTGATTTTATGTTAATGGGGGAGGAACAACTCAGAAAAAGAAGGTGAGAGTGGTTGCACAACTCAGAATGTAATCAATATCACTAAGTGTTACAGGTAGAAACTGTTGAATTGGTATATGTTTTGCTGTATATATTCTCAACAACAAAATAAATGAAATTTAAAAAAAAAAAGATTCTCTAGAAGAATCTTAATCAAAGCAAGGGGTTGGGGGTGGGAAATGCAGAACAGAATGTAAAATTTTCATGGAATCCAGACTGTTTGGAACTATGGAGGCCAGATGAACCCCTGAAACATTTGCCCTGAGATAATCTTTAAACCTTAAACCAAAAATATCCCCTGAAGTCTTCTTTAAACCAAACAACAGTTTAGCTTAATTAGTAAAGAATGTCTGCTTTGAGCATTGTACTATTTTAAAGAACTGTCTATATGGGATCAAACTGACAGAAATTCACTACCCCCTGAGCTTCCTATCTGACCTTTCGAGTTACGACTGTCCAGTGGAGGAGGAATAATTCAGAAAAAGAGGGTGAGAATGGTTGCACAACTAGAAGAATGTAATCAGTGTCATAGAATTATACATGTAGAAATTGTTGAATTGGTGTATGTTTTACTGTGTACATTTTCAACAACAATATTTTTAAAAAGTGTCCTGGTTTGGATGATAAAATATAAGGACACCCTCTGAGTACCCCTGAGAGTACTTATAGGATTAAATGAAATAACACATCTCACTTCTGCTGACTCACTGTGTACCTCAGGCAAGTTACTTTTCCCATCTCAGTCTTAGTTTACCCATCTAAAAAATGGGGATAATATTTACAGTTTTCAGATCTCTTCTGAAATAACCCTGTCTCTTCACTCATACCCATCTTGTCCTGAAGCTTATCTATCATAGTTAAAGTCCTTGTGTGATAATTCCAATATCTAGGTCATCTATAGGTTTGTTTCTATTGACTGATTTTTCTCATAACTGTGAGTCCTGTTCTCTTGCTTTTTCATGTCTTGTAATTTTTATTGGTTGCCAGTCACTGTGTCTAAAAAAAAGAGTAAAGGCTAAAGTATATTAAATATATATAATTTTTTTCTAACACCACTACCACCCCAAGAGGAGGAAACACCCTTTCTTCTATTAGATTCCAGAGTGAGATGTATAAGGAGCCCTGGTGGCAGAACAGTTAAATGCTCAACTGCCAGCCAAAAGGTTGATGGTTCAAACCATCCAGTGGCTCCACCGGAGAAAGACCTGACGATCTGCTTCTGTAAACATTGCGGCCAAGAAAACCCTATGGAGCAGTTGTACTCTGTTATATGGGGTCGCCATGAGTCGGCATAGACTCAGTGGCACCTAACAACAACAGCAACAGAGTGAGAGGCTCATCAGTTTGATCCACTCAGGAATTGAGCTGGTTTGGGACAGGGTTGCAACTTTAATCCCTCTACCTTCCTCTTGTGTCTCTGCCTCTGTCTGTCTCTTTGTCTCTCTCTGTCTCTGGCTGCTCCCTCTTCCCCATCCCCTTGTACACTCCTCTCAGCTAATCTGTTTCCCTCCACCCCATCTCCCTCAACTCGGAAGCTCCTGGCAGAGGAGAAGGCAGCTGTACTGCGGGTGGTGGAGGAACGTGAACGGGCCGAGGCAGAGGGCCGGGAGCGCGAGGCTCGGGCTCTGGCACTGACGCGGGCCCTGGAGGAGGAAAAGGACGCACGCGAGGAGCTAGAACGGCAGAACCGGGCACTTCGGGCCGAGATGGAGGCACTGCTGAGCAGCAAGGATGACGTCGGCAAGAGCGTGAGTGGGACAGTTAAGGGCTCAATTACTAGCTCAAAGGTTGGTGGTGTGAATCCACCCATTGGCACCTCAAAGGTCACAGTCTTAAAAAGCCCATGGAGCAGTTCTACTCTGCGCACATTGGGGTCGCCATGAGTTGGAATCAAAACAACAACAAGAACATGTGGTCACCTGTATGCACACACAGGATGTTGAGAGACACATACATACGTGTGTGCTCTCACACACAGAGCGTGAAGAGTACCATCCATCAAAGTCATGTGTTCACACACAAACACGGACCACGAGGAGAGCTGCTCACCAAACACAGGAGTTGATGTACACATGCACGGAGTATGAGGAGAATCTTCCATCAAACACATATGTTCATACAAACACAGAACATGAGAACTGCCCACCAAACATACATGTTCATGTACATGTACACAGAACATGAAGAAAATTTTCCATCAGACACATATGTTCATGCACACAGAGTGTTTGGGGTTTGAATTTACACCTGTAGGAAAGGTCTGGGAACCCCCAAGATGAGAAAAAAGTAGAAGTAAATAGTTGTGAATTGGTAGTGTCCTGTGGAGTCTGGCATAAACCAACAATGATCAGCTCTGGAGCTACACGCCTTCAACCCATTTCACACAGGATTCCTGAAGATGAAGCCCCAGTGAAGTGAGCTCACAATCGAAAATTACAAAACCCATGAGGCACTAATCCACCGTGAGTGAGAGTCACCTGACCTAACAGACACTTGAATTGGACTCTCAACAGCTTCAGATAATAGAATTATCTGAAGATTATTAATTGAAGATTATTAATTATTAATAGTTATTAAATATTATTAACAAAATGTTTTAGGATGATTCAAAATAAGACACATAGTAAATAGGTGCTTAGTAGATGACGAATGAATTAATGAATAAACGAATGAATGAACAAACAAACTAGATGGGCACATCTACTTGATGTCTCCCCGATCCTCCATCAATGGAGGACCCTAGCCTGCCTCCTCCCTCAGTGACCCAGGTGCCCAGTGCTCAGTTTCCCTCTCCACCAGGTACATGAGCTGGAACGAGCCCGCCGGGTGGCAGAACAGGCAGCCAGCGACCTGCGAACCCAGGTGACAGAGCTGGAGGATGAGCTGACAGCAGCTGAGGAAGCCAAGCTGCGCCTGGAGGTGACGGTGCAGGCTCTCAAGGCACAGCATGAGCGGGACCTGCAGGGCCGTGATGAGGCTGGTGAAGAGAGGCGCCGGCAGTTGGCCAAGCAGGTACAGGCAAGCGGGATGCGACAGAGTCCCGATCCAGCTGAGGTGTGGCCTGATGCAGACAGCCACAAGAGAGGCCTGAGGTCTCATCCACCCACCTGCTACTTGGTGTTTCTACGAAAGACCCTCCTGCTAGCCAGCCATCCTCCTCCCACAAAACCAACTTCCTGTTCTCCCACCCATTAACCTTCCACGCACCCACACACATATCTTCTCCCCCACCCAGTCATCCACCTGTTGACCTACCCAATCATACATCATCCATCCACCAAACCACTCATCCACCCATCTACCTCCTTCATCTACCCAACTACCTTCCCACCACCTTTAGAGTTTATTTCCAACTCACTTATACCCATCCATCTGCCAGCTAACTCTGCATCTAACCACTCACTCCTCCATCCCCCCAATTACTCACTTACTCATCTACCTACCCTGTCTCCTTAACCACCTCATCCAGCCACCCATACACAGCCTCTATACCAACTGATGTTTATACCCATACAACCAACCCTGGATCCAACCACTCCTCCATCTGTCCAACTACTTCCCCATCTACTCAACAATCTCATCTACCCAGCCACCCACTACACAGCCTCTCCCTCAATCCGCACTGCCTCAAACCTTGTATCCAACCACTCCTCCATCTACCCAACTACTCAGCTATCTACCTCCCCCATCTACTCAACCACCTCCTCCACTCAACCACCCACTACATAACTCCTCTACCAACTCACACTTATACCCAGCCACCCACCACCCAACCCTGCATGCAACCGCTCCTCCATCTACCCAACCACCCATCTACCTCCACCATCTCCTCAACCACCCCAACCACCCTAACAACTCCAATCACCCATCTACCCACAACACAGCCTCTCCCTAAACCCACACTGTATTCAACCCTGAATCAACCACTCCTCCATCTACCAGCCAGCCCCTTCCAGTCAGCTTCTCTCCCCAAGCCAACTACTGCCCTATGTAGCCAGCCCCTCCATACCCCTTCCATCCAACTTCCTCTCTACAACCCAACTACTCCTCAATGTACCCAGCCCCTCCACACCCCCAGATGACCCCTATACTCCTTTACTCACTCATTGACCACCTCGTCTCCACTCCCCTTCACCCACATCCTTATTCTCATTTATTCAGTCACTCACCTGCTCCCTCCTGTGTTCCATCACTTTCTCCCTCTACTTAGTATTCACTCATTGTTTACTCAACAAGGAATGGATGTTTTGTGGTCTTCAGGGGGCAGGGCCCTCTATTAGGTGATGAGTACTGAACATGGAAGGGGCTGGGAGTGTTAGAAAGATCCATCTGGGACCACGTGGACAACAAACTGAAGGGGGTGAGACTGGAAGCTGGGAGGCTGCAGAGTAGAGAGAAACAGGTGACCTATGGCCAGGGTCCCTGGATGTTTTTCATCTCCCCTGGTCTTACTGATACAGCCATGGATAAGTGTCCTAGACTTTGTCCTGGGGATGCTGGAGAGCCATGGGAGGGTCAAGGTCAGCTCTGCGTGCAGAAAGACCCCTCTGGAGCTGTGTGAGAATGGGCTGGAGAGGAGGCTGGAGCAAGGGAAGAGGAGGAGGCTTGAGCTGGGTCTATGGGGACTGAGAGGAGGGGACAGGAGCTGGGCAGGGCCTACAGGGTGGACATCTACGACACTAGCATGTAGAGGTAGTCTGGGCATCATGCCCCATGACCTGGCCCCTCCTGGCCTCCTGCCCTAGCTGAGAGACGCTGAGGTGGAGCGGGATGAGGAGCGGAAGCAGAGGGCACTGGCTGTGGCCACCCGCAAGAAGCTGGAAGCAGAGCTGGAGGAGTTGAAGGCTCAGATGTCAGCTGCTGGGCAGGGCAAGGAGGAGGCCATGAAGCAGCTTCGCAAGATGCAGGTGAGGACGGGGTGGGACTTGGGCCAGGCTGGGGAGGGGAGGGTATTGCTGGAGCCCCCAGCATTACTTCAGGGCCTAAGACCAGCTTAGACCCCATCTCCTCAACCCCATGAGCAGCATCCAAATTAGTCAGCACCTTTATAAACATCCATGGTCCCTGGGTGGTGCAAACAGTTCGCACTCAACTACTAACCTAAGAAAGTCCTGAGAATCTGCTTCCTCAAAGATTGTTGTTAGTTGCGGTTGACTCAGTTCTGACTCATGGCGACCCCATGTGTGCAGAGTAGAACTCCTCCATAGGGTTTTCAAGGTTGTGACCTTTCTGAAGCAGATTGCCAGGCCTTACTTCTGAGGCACCTCTGGGTGAGTTCAAACCACCAACCTTTCAGTTAGTAGTCCAGCCTTTAACGATTTGCACTGCCTCGGGACACTCCTCACAGATTACAGCCAAGAAAACTCAGGGAAACAGCGCTACTCTGACACACGTGGTGTCGCCATGAATTGGATTCAACTCGACAGCAACGGGTTTGGTTTTCGTTTATAAACATCCATACTGCAAATACTCATTTGGTTCTTATTCTGTTTTATTTACCTTATTTAAAATGTTTAATTTTTAAGTCCATTGTCCTCATTTTCTTTTAGTTTTGAAATGGAAATACTTTAGTTGTTGTTGTTTTCCTGATTATGAAAGTTATGCCCGGTTGTTCTTTTTTTTTTTTTTTTTAATGTATAGGTATTTGCTGTCCAGTATGGTGGCCACCAGTCACATGTGGCTATTTAGTGTCTGAAATTTGAATTCTAGCTCACCCATATTGAGATGGCCTGTGAGTGAAATATGGAGTCCCTGGGTGGTGCTAACAGTTAAGCGCTTGACTGCTAACCAGAAGGTTGGCAGTTTGAATCCACCCAGAGACAACTCGGAAGAAAGGCCTGGCGATCTACTTCCGAAAAACCAGCCATTGAAAACCCTATGGAGCACAGGTCTACTCTGACACAGGGGGTTTCCATGAGTCAGAGTCGACGCAACAGCAACTGGTTTGTTTTTTGTTTTTTAATATTTTATTGTGTTTAAGGTGAGAGTTTACACAGCAAATTAGTTCCCATTTAACAATTTCTACACAAATTATTCACTGACATTGGTTATATTTTTCACAATGTGTCATTATTCTCATTCATTCCATTCTGGTTGTATCATTTCCAGTACTCTAGTTTCCCTGCCCCCTTAGCTTCTCATTTTTGCATTAATTTTTTACCATTTGTCCTCCTATAGTTGATTTGGCAACTGCTTTTTATAAGTAAAATATACGTACTAGATTTCAAAAACCTTAGTACAAACAAAAGAAGGTAGAGTATCTCATTAATAATTTTCATGTTGATTATAAATTGAAATAAAAATATTTTAGATATATTAGGCTCAATATAGATTTCAAATTAGTTTCACCTGTTTTTTTTGTTGTTGTTTGTTCTAGTATTTTAATATTATTGTTGTTAGGTGCCATCAAGTCTGTTCCGACTCATAGCAACCCCACTTGACAAAGTAAACTGCTGCATAGGGTTTTCTTGGCTGTAATCTTTATGGAAGCAGATTGCTAGGCCTTTCCCCCATGGAGCCACTGGGTGAGTTCAAACCACCAACCTTTCGGTTAGCAGCCGAGTGCTTAACCATTTGTACCAACAGGGCTCCTTTTTAGTGTGGCCCCTAGAAAATTTAAAACAACACACGTGGCTAACGTTATATTTCTATCGGGCAGCACTGGTTTAGAAAGATTCCCCCAAACAGTAAAAGTTGCCATTCCTCTCCCACTAAGAGAAAACCCCTGCACTTCAAACTTACATCAAGCAAATAACAACAACAACATCCACAAGAAGTCCCATAGTGGTTAAGTCTGTGGACTCTGTGGCTAGACAGTTTCTCCATCCGTAAGCTGTGGATGATCAAAGTCCTTACTAACTGGAGTTGCGAGTATTAAGGGATCTGGTACATGTATATCTCTTAGAAGAGGGCTCAGTAAGGACCTGCCCAGGGTCACACAGCAAGTGGCTTGGGGGATAGCACCCAGGTCTGTAGGACTCAGAGAATGCCCTGCTTGTTCGTGGGGAATGAGGAGCCCCCGCTGGGCTGGTGTGAAGGTGGGGAGCGCTCCCTGTAAGACAGGCCAGACTGAACCTTTCCCCTTGCCCCCGTCCATTCCACCCAGGTCCAGATGAAGGAGCTGTGGCGGGAGGTGGAGGAGTCCCGCACCTCCCGGGAGGAGATTTTTGTCCAGAACCGCGAAAGCGAGAAGCGTCTGAAGGCGCTGGAGGCCGAGGTGCTGCGACTGCAGGAGGTGAGGCAGGGTGGGTGGGGCCATGTGAGTGGGCGGGGCCAATCACAAGTTGCCTCCAGTGCCAACCAAGAGGCGGGGCCAACCACACGCTGCATTCAATGCTGTGTGAAGGGTAGGGAGGTGGGCGGGGCTAACCACACCCTGCCTCCAATGCCAGCCAAGGGATGGGGAGGTGGGCGGAGCCAACCACATGCTTCCTCCAATGCCCGTCAGAGGGGTGGGACTTTGTCCTGAGAGGGCTGGGGAGCCATGGGAGGTCTGTGAGCAAGGGAGGGGCAGGGTCAGCTCTGAGGATGCATGGGGATTGGACTGAAGGGGATTACTGGAGGTGGGGAGGAAGTTGAGGTGAGGGTCAGGGGGACAGGAGGGATAGGATTGTGGGTTGTAATGGGACAGGAGGGGGAGAGGATGGCACTTAGGGGTCTGGCTCAGTGACTGGGGTGACAGTGGTACTGTCCCTGAGAAGGAAAACCTGTTGGAGGAGCAGGTTTAGAGGAGATGCTAAGCTCAGTGGACATATGATGAGGTGACGACCTAGGGGGCAGGCAGCGGAAGGTAGACATGGGTCAGGGGCTCAGAGACAGATTTCAGAGACATCTGCCTGTAGATGGAAGTTAAGTCCAAGGTTATGAGGGACAGCATGCAAGTGTGCAGTGGAAAAGACCAAGAGAATTGGGTTGTGAGGGGCAGGGAGAGAGTGAGAATGGTGCCTGAACATGCCCCGCCACGGACCACCCATCTCTCTGCTATTGCAGGAACTTGCTGCCTCAGACCGTGCCCGTCGTCAGGCCCAGCAGGAACGGGATGAGATGGCAGATGAGGTGGCCAGTGGCAACCTTGGCAGGTGAGTGGCCCATGGTAATTTGGGGCAGGGCACTCTCCTCTGGCTGTCCTGCCTTCTCACCCCCACCCCTTCCCTCTCTCCCTAGGGCAGCCATTCTGGAGGAGAAGCGTCAGCTGGAGGGGCGCCTGGGGCAGATGGAAGAGGAGCTGGAGGAGGAGCAAAGCAACGCAGAGCTTGTCAATGACCGCTACCGAAAGCTACTCCTGCAGGTGAGCACAGCCTGGCCACCGTAAGCCCCGACGAGCCCAGGTCCCTACTCAGCTGGGACCATAACCCTTAGCCCTCTTATTCAGCAAACAGAAAAGGAGATATTTGAGTTGGGTTTTGAAGGTTGAATAGGAGTTCACAAAAGAAAAAAAAATAAAAGGCATAATGCATTCGTTCGTCTTTCTGAAACTTCTCAAAGGCTGGATCCAGAGATGAATTATATGAGATCTCTATGGAGAATTATGTGCCTCCCCTCCCCCCCATATGAAGTTTCCTAGGGGATACAGACATGGGGCTATATTGTCACATTTTGTTGTTAGTTGCCATCAAGTCGATTCTGACTCATGGCAACCTCACATGTGCAGAGTAGAACTGCTGCATAGGGTTTTCAAGGCAGTGACCTTTTGGGAGCAAATTAACAGGCCCTTCTTCCAAGACGTCTCTAGATGGGTTCGAACCGCCAACCTTTTGCTAGCAGTCGAACGCGTAACTGTTTGCACCACCCAGGGACTCCGTTTCATTGTCTCAGGGATGTTACTTTGCACCTTATTTTCTTTTTTCCTTATAGTAACCTTGTATGGGATTTGACCTCAATCTTTTTTTCCCCTGCCACTTCTGGCAAAGTTCTGTTTCTTGACCTGGGTGAGAGTGACAACATGTTTGCCTCTTATAACTCATTAATCCATGCATTGGATTAGTTTGACTTTCCATGCCACCGTTTTACAATAAAAAGTTAAAAAAATAAAAGGATATGCTAATCATTCCTTCTATATGTTCCTGTGGGGATGAAAGGAAATAAAATATGAATCAGACTGGGTCTGACTCATTTTCGTGTCCCCAGCATGGGGCCTTGCTCAGAGTACGGGCTGAATAAACAAACAGGAACTATTATTAGGGGTGTGTTTACACATTCTCAATGTAGTAGCTGCTGTTTATGGAGCCGAAGTTTCTCAAAATGACCCACATATCACTCATACCAGAACCACCTGAGATGCTTGTTAAAAACACGATTCAAGGACCCTACTCCAGACCTGCTGAATCAGAATCTCTGGAGGGTGGGGCTGTGGAATCTGCATTTTTGTCACAAGCTCCCCAGATGATCCTGGTGCAAACAAAAATGTGATAACCCTTGGAATAGACCCATTCACAGAGGTAGAATTTACAGCCTTTAAGCAAGTTTGCAATAGTCTTGTTAATTTATTAAAATAGCAAAAAAACGTATCCGAAAGCTTAAAACCAGGGCTGGCAGTAATGTTGGCAGATAAGCCCATCACTACAAAGAAAAGTTAACAGTTGCTGAGTATTTAGTATGTATTAGTCTCTGTCCTCTGTATTTAACAATCATCAACTCATTTAATCCTGGGAGGTACCTGGATTTAATGACCACCTTCCCTCTGGACTCCACCATACATCCTGCCTTTCCCACCTGTGACAGGTGGAGTCGCTGACCACAGAGTTGTCAGCTGAGCGCAGTTTCTCAGCCAAGGCAGAAAGTGGGAGGCAGCAGCTGGAGCGGCAGATCCAGGAACTACGGGAACGCCTGGGTGAGGAGGATGCGGGGGCCCGGGCCCGCCAGAAGATGGTCATTGCTGCCCTCGAGTCTAAGCTGGCCCAGGCTGAGGAGCAGCTAGAGCAGGAGAACAGGTAGGTGGGAGAGGAGCTGTGTTACAATCACCTAGTTTCGAAACATCCAGAAGACATCATGATATTAACATTTGCTGATTTCCTCTATCATTTAGAAATGTAGGGTACTACACACCGTTCTGCAGAGACCCTGCCTTCTCCATTGTCCCACACGGGGGATGAGGTCAGGAACAGCCAAAGGCATGGGTTGGGTTGGTTAAGTCACATCATCCTTTATACAGGTGTACTACCTTTGGGCTGCAAGTAACTGTACCACCAATAAGAATATGATTTCAACAAATATATCAGTTAACTATGGCTGCATAACAAACCATCCTAAAACTTAGTGGCTTTAACAGCAACTCTTTATTATTGCCCGTGATTCTCTGGGCCGGCTGGTAGGTTCTGCTGATCTGAGCTTGGTGAGGCTCACTTATGTGTCTTTGGTCAGTTTAAGGTCACCTAGATGGGTTTGCTGATCTTAGCCGGGCTTTCACATATCTAAGGCCTTGCCTGGAACAACTAGGCCAACTTATCTGTGTTCCACATGGCTGCTCATCCTCCAGCAGGCTAGCCAGGATCGTTCACATGGTGGAGTTAGAGTTCCAAGAGTGTGTGGCAGTGTTAGAGGCCTAACCTCTGAACTGGTATAGTGTCACTGCTGCTGCATTCTGTTGACCAAAGCAAGTCATGTGGCCAGCCTAGATTCAAAGGACTAGAGAAATAGGTTCCACCTCATGATGGGAGCAGCTACAAAGTCACATTGCAAAGAGCAGGGATATAGGAAGGGGTGAGAATAGAGGGCCTTTTTTTTGCCATCTATCTATCACAAAAAGGAACTTTGTTTGCTCACATGATAAGAAGTCCAGAGCTGGGCAGCTGAAAGATGGCAGGGCTCCAGGTCATCGTCTGTGCAGTTCCTTTGGTCTTTCCCTCTTGCTCTCAAAATGATCACTTACTCCAAGCATCACACCCACACATATCCATATCCAAAAATTAGTGAAAACATGGGTCTGATCCTCAGAAAACATTTTTAGGAACCATCAGGCATAAAGCTAAGTATGCAGACACTCTGGAGAAGGGAGCCTGTGTGCCAGTTCTGGCCTGAATAAACTGTGGGAGCCAATTGGGGATGGGAAAGAGGGCTGAGGCCAGTCCATGTGCAGGATAGCCACAGGACAAGGCCATGGGGACAGAACCCCAGGGGAGCATCTCTCCTGATCTGGCCTTTCATCCCTCAGGGAGCGCATCCTCTCAGGCAAACTGGTGCGCAGAGCTGAGAAGCGGCTCAAAGAGGTGGTGCTCCAGGTGGAGGAGGAGCGGAGGGTGGCTGACCAGCTCCGGGACCAGGTAAGCAGCTAACATCATTGGGGAACCATGGGAAGTAGGATCACTGACCAAGAAGTAGCACGGGCTATCTCTGGAGGTAGTGAGCTCCCCATCATAAGAAGCAACAAACAGATGCTGGACTGGAAGTAGGTGCAATTATTATCATAGGGCTTGGAGCATTACCAGCGGGTGAGAAATGACTTTCCCTTTCTGAAATCTAGAAAGGGCCCTGGTTTGGCGCTGAGGCAGCCAACGTGAGGAAAGACATTAAACCCCACCCAGAGCCTAGACCAGGGCTAAAATAACAGCAACATGGTATGTATTTAGTGCTTGTTATATGCCAGCCACTGTGCTAAAGACATAACATGCAGTACATTTAATCCTTATCACAACCCTATAAGGTAGGTACTTTTATTCTTCCTCTTATTCAGTGAAGAAACTGAGGCACAGAGAGGTGAAATAACTTCTCAAAATTATTTAGCTAGTAAGGGGTGGAGCCAGGGTTCAAACTCCAGCACTCTGTCTCCAGAGTCTGTGCTCTTAAGCGGTTACTGTGTCCCAAGCATTGTGGTAACTGCTTTTTAAAAAATATATGCATGCATTGTCGGGTCATTTCTCTTACCAGCACCATTTCACAGGTAAGGAAACAAAAATTTTAAGAAGGAATATAATTTTCTCAGAGTTGGTAGATGACACAGCCTGGATAGTATCCCAAGTGTGTCTTATTCTAAGCAGAACGCCTGTGTCCCTAAAAGCTCAGCTATGTTTTAGATGCTATTCATTTCAGTTATTGAGCACCCCACTGCATGCCAGGACTGTCCTACCATTGAGGATACAGCTGTGAATGAGATAGAATGCCTTAATGGAGCTCATGTTTTCAGCATAGGAAAAGACACAATAAACCCTTTAAAAAAAAAAAAAAAGATACTTACAGATTGTGACAAGGACTGTGAAGAAAATAAAAGAGTGAAGGGAGAAGGAGATGCAGAGGACTGAGGAACCCTCTTTAGATTGGGGGGTCAGGAAGACCTCTCTGAGATGACATTTGAGCTGAGACCTGAAGGGTGAGAAAGAGCCAAGCAGAGGGAACAGCAAGTGAAAAGGCCCTAAGGTGTGGAAATAAGCTTGGTGAGTTTGAAGCAAAAAGCAGAGCAGTATGACTGAAGAAAATGGGGTGGGGTATTGAGTAATAAGAAATGAAGTCAGAAGGATTGGCAGGAGCCACATCACATGTGTCCCCTTCCCTAGAGAGAAAAAGATGGTACAGTCTGAGGATGGTCCTAGGGAACTTGTTCAGGTCAGTGGGTTTATGGGGAGAAGAGAAATGGTCAAGAGTGAGACCTTGCAGGGCCTGGGACCTTGTCCTTGGGAGCCAAGAGAGGGCTGTGAGTAGGGGAGGGGCAGGGTCAACTCTGGGTATAGAGAGACCCTCGGATTCCATGTGGGAGTTGGATTGGAACTAGAGACAGGAAAGGCTGGGGAGAGTCAGAGACCCTGCCTTCTCCATTGTCCCACACAGGGCATGGGGCCAGGAACAGCCAAAGACATAGATCAGGTTGATTAAGTTACATCATCCTTTATATAGTTGTATCACTCTGATAACTAAGGTCTGAACAGACAGCAGAGGATGGGACAGAGTCAGGGCAAAGGAAGGACAGGGCAAGGATATGAACTGGGCTCCCTGACCAAACCTCTCCCCTCCACCCAAGCTGGAGAAGGGGAACCTCCGAGTGAAGCAGCTGAAGCGACAGCTGGAGGAGGCTGAGGAGGAGGCCTCCCGGGCTCAGGCAGGCCGCCGGAGGCTGCAGCGGGAGCTGGAGGATGTCACTGAGTCGGCCGAGTCCATGAACCGAGAGGTGACCACGCTGAGGAACCGGCTCCGGTACGGCTGCCCTACATGAACCCTGACAAGCTGGTGGCATCCTCCATAAATGCAGGGGTGGCAAGGGGGGAATAGCATCCATGGAGGTGGAAGGGCAGTGGGTATGTTGCAGGAGAGCCAGAGCTGAGGTAATTTCTTTCTTCCCAACCCCATTTCTCTCTCTGTCTCATCTCTCTGCACCCGTTCTCTCCCTTTTTGCCCCATCTCTCTTTCTGTCCCTTCATCTCTCTGCCTCCCAGTCTCTCTCTGTCCCTCCATATTTCTCTGTTCCCATCTCTGTGTTTTGCCATCTGTCTCTATCCTCATCTCTCTGTCCCTCCATCTCTCTGTTGCTCTCTGTTCCCCTGTCCTTATATATCTCTGTCCTTAAATCTCTTTTCTCTGTCCCCATCTCTCTCTTTGTACCTCCATCTTTCTCTGTCCCCATTTCTCTGCCCCTCTATCTCACTGCCCCACATCCTTATATATCTCTTTGTCCCTCCATCTCTCTCTGTCCCCATCTCTGTCCCTCTGTCTCTCCATCTCTCTCTCTCTCTCTTTGTCCCCCGTCTCTGTCCCTCTATCATTATATCTCTTTTTCCCTCCATGTCTCTCTTTGTCCCCCTGTCCCTCCATCTCCATCTTCCCATCTCTGTCTGCCCTACCCCATCTCCCTCTGCTCTATCCTCCCCATTTCATTCACTCTTTCACCCCTCCTCTCCTCCACATCTCACTATCTCTCACTCACTCTCTCCTTGTGTCCCACATTTAATCTCTGTCTCCTGGTCTTTCCTCCCCACAGACGCGGCCCCCTCACCTTCACCACCCGCACCGTTAGACAGGTCTTCCGCTTGGAGGAGGGTGTGGCATCAGATGAAGAGGCTGAGGAGACGGAGCCAGGGGCTGGGGCCCCGCACCCAGAGCCTGACGGGGCCACGCAGGCCTCGCCCCACTGACCCCTCCATGCTAACTGGACAGGCCAGGGTCCCTCCCTCCCTCCTGGCTCCATAGGTGCCTGTCCCCAAACCCAGCCCTCTGGCTTCTTGCACTTTGGAGTTGGTGCCACTCTCTGGCACTGCAGCACTTATCGCTCCCCACCCCAGACCCCCTGAGACCCTTGTCAACCAACCCCCAAAACCCAGAGGAGTGGGGCAGGGTGGGGAGGCAAGGACTGGGACTCTGTGCTTCAGGGAAAATCTGGATGTAATTGGCAAGGATGGTCCTATGCTTTCTTCTGTTGTTCATGGTGGATATTAGGGAGGGCACCACAAGCTCCCCTACCCACCTCAGCCAGCGCCATGCGCTCCCGTTTCCCTAACGTCCACATCCATCTATATCTGTCTGTCTCCCAGATGGCGCAATGGTTAAGCTCTTAGCTGCTAACCAAAAGGTAATAGGTTCGAACCCACTATCGACTCCATGGCAATCTGCTTCCGTAAAGATAAATCTAGAAAAACCTATAGGGCAGTTCTATCCTATAGGGTAGCTATGAGTCGGAATCGACTCGATGGCAAACAACATCTGTCTAATGGCGCAGTGGTTAAGTGCTGCTAACTGAAAGATTGGTGGTTCGAACCCAGCTAGAGGCTCTAAGGGAGAAAGACCTGGAGATCTGCTTCCATAAGATTGCAGCCTAGGAAACCCTATGGGGCAGTTCTACTTGTCATTTCTGCTATGAGTCAGAATCAACCTAACAACAATGACCTCTCTCTATTTCTTTCTCTGTCCTTCTCACCCCTTCCTGGAGTCTCTATACCCCTTTCTCTCTGGGTTGCTCTTTCTGTTTTATCTCAGTCTCTGGGTCTTTCTTTCTGGGTGTCTCTCTCTCTTCCACCCCCTCCTGATCTCTCTCTCCTCTCTCTCTACTTAACCACTCTCCCATCCTTGAACTTCTGGGTGACAGAAGCTGAGCCCCAAACTTCACCATCCTCTGACCCTTGCAAAGAGGCGGGAGAAGGGGCTCCCCGACCCTTCACACCCTCTGCCCTTCCGGTTTGGGTTGCTCCTGTGTGATCAAGGTGCGGAGTCGCTGGTGGAGTCTCCCTTGCCCTCCCATCCTCCAGGCTCTGGCAGAAATAAACGCCACCCCCAACTGGCCCGTTTGGTCTGGCTGTGATTGTTCTCAAAGGGGAGCTTCTGGTAGGGGGAGCATAGGCTTCTGCAGGTGTGTGTGGTGTACCAGGCTCTTGTGAAGTAACGCTTTTACTCTTTACCCCGGCCTCCAAGGAATTCCCTCCATTTTACAGATGAGAAAACTGAGGCTCAGAGCTGCCAGGTCCCTGGCTCCAAGCCTCGCAGTCAGTGAGTGGCTGAGGCAGCACTGCACCTTTGCAACATAACAATAGGGCCCATTTGTTGAGAAGTCCCTGTGTACCCTGCACTGTGCTGAGCACACGATGTGGGCTTAGCAGTCTCATCACGGCCCCTTGAGGTTGAAATTCCATCGCTTGCCAGCACAGTGTCTAGAACAGTGCCTGGCATGTAGTTGGCATTTCATTAAATATTTGCTAAATGGGTAGACCAACCACCACCCAGCCATTTTAGAATGGTGGAAACAGGCCCAGAGAAGCTGAGTGACCTAAGGACACATAGGTCCTAAGAAGCTGAGCCAGGGTTTGAACCTAGGCTTCAGAGTTAGCAATACAGACTTAATCAGGTGAGGAGACTGAGGCACAGAGAGGTGAAGTAACTTGCTCAAAATTATTTAGCTAGTAACCTTGTGGCACAATGGTTAAGTGCTCAGCTGCTTATCAATGGGTTGGAGGTTCAGACCCACCCAGCACCTCTGCTGGGGAAAGACCTGGTGATCAGCTTCCATAAAGATTTGGAGGGAAAAAAAAAAAACCCTTTGCTGGCGAGTCGACTCCAACTCATAGCGACCCTACAGGACAGAGTAGAACTGCCCCATAGGGTTTTCAGGGAGCAGCTGATGGATTTGAACTGCCAACATTTTGGTTAGCACCAGGGCTGCAGACCTAGGAAACCCTATGGGGCAATTCTACTCTGTCACATGGGGTTGCTGTGGATTGAAAATTGATGTGACAGCACACAAGAAGGAGTGGAGCCAGGGTTAAACCTCCAGCCCTCTAGGGTCCTCAACTACTGAGCCTACATTGGGGACCCAGGTCCACCCCTCCCGTGGGGACTAGCCACCCTCACCTGGAGGAGTCAAATTCTCAGGCCCCCTGACATCCCAGGTAGGGCTATCCACATTTTTACTACCAGGGAAACTGAGGCAGGCACTTATTCCCAAATAACAAGGCGTGGGCAGCAATCAAGGTAATGCCTGAACCACCAGGGTCCACACCCTTGCCACTTTAAATATGACCCCAACACACACTTGAAGACTCGACCTCTCTGTCCACCGCCAAGTGTGCAGCCCCAGTCTGGAGCCCTTCGCCGCAGACAGCCAGTCAGGCAGCCACTTTTAAATGAAAAGGAAACTTTTATTTTGGTGGGGAGCGAGATGGCAGGTGGGTAAGGGGCATGACACTTTTTCTTTGGGGGGGGGGTGACATGCGGTAGCTTCTGCATTGGGCGGTTCATGCACCCAGGGTGGGCGTGGGGAAGGCTTGGAGGAGGGCCCAGCACAACCCCTCCCTCCCTGCCCTGGGGGTGGGCTGAGAAGACCCGCCGTTAGCACCAGAGTTGGACGATTTGCAGACCTCCCCTCCCCACACTGATTCCGGACCCCCGTCCCCATCCCTGAGAGCGCCCCCTAGTCACTCCTCCCACAACGACAGGCCAGGCCCGCCTCGCCCACATTTGAGAGACTTATTGCTGTGTGTGTGTTGGAAAGGGGGAGTCGCTGAGCTCAGGAAGACCCCCCGCATTCATTCCTCCCCAGTCGCCCCGCCCCCTGTCCTTGCGTTCTCGGAGCGCAGGAGGGGAGCGACATGCGTGTAGGGGCGCGTCATGCAGCGCATGCGTTTAGTTGCGGGCACCCTGGCAGCCAGGGGGAAAAGGGGAGCGGGACATAGACGCTGTCCCTTTAGTTCTCTCTCCCTCCCTCCCCGAATCCCACACTGTTGACTTGGAGAATGGAAAGGGGGGGGGGGGCTAGAATCACCTTTTGGACAGGTTTATAATGACGGTGGTCATTTTTTAAAAAAGCTGAAAGCTGAGTACGTGTGGTGGGTTGGCGATCAGCCGGGAGACTTTGGGAAGAGGTCAGTACCCTTTGGAAAAGACCCTCACGCACACCCCCTTTCCCCATCCCGTTCGGCTTTTGTGAGGGTCTGGGGTTATCTGGGGGATTTTGAAAAACTTGAACCCTTTGGCAATAGAATCAGTCCCCACCCCCTATACCCTGGTGCCCTTAGCCCTTTGCCCTGTCCCAGAACCTGCCCCACCCTTCACCCCTGATTCACCAGGGCTTAGGGTCCGAGGGAAGGATGGGGGGGGGGCTCAAAGTGCCCCTTGCATAGGAATCGTTGCATCAAGAATCGTGCTCAGCGACACCCCCAAGCCTCTAGGGCGGGGTTTCCTGAGGCCAGGGGAGCAGAGGGAGAGCGGCTGCTAATTCTGTGGCCCCCCAGCTCCAAAAGGGGGGCCGCTAAGGATTCTGGGACCTATGTGGTCTTTGGGCTTGAGGGAGGTAGCGCATCCTTGAGCCTGGATGGGAGATGAAATAGTCTTCCACCCGCGAGGGTGGCGGTGAGGGGAAGGGTGGGGAAGAGCAGGCTGCGGTATCAGCCTGGTGGGGTCTGTCATCGTTTCCCAAGCTTCTGATCTACACGTGTCCTTACATTCCGGTACATCCTCGAAGACCACTGGTGGACTGCTTTACAAACGGAAAACACTTCTAAATAAATGGTGACCTAGCCCAGCAGCAATGTCTGGACTTCCAGGCTTATGTACGAAGTACGTGCACTTTTAAATGTTCCTCTTGTACTACCTAAAACCTTAGCAGGGATACGAATACGACCCCCTGGGACATACTGGTGTCCACGAATAGGGTTCCACTTGGGCACCACTTCAGGAAAGGGGGTGCCCTTGAGAATCTGGTTCCCTGGAATTGCAGACAGGTCGCGCCTATCTTGGGAATTCTAGCATCAGGGGAACCTGACGAGGATGAGTCTGTTAGGGGCTTGGCGGTGTCTGTGGAGGCGGCAGGCCCAAGGATTTGGGGGTGTCTGGGAATGTCAGAGTTGGGGGAAAGATCTGGGGCATCCCAAAAGCTGAAAATGAACTGAAGGATTGGGTCAAGACTGGGATGTCCGAGAGGTGCTGGGTCGGGGTCAGGGGTGTATCTTGTGTGCAGAGGTTAAGTCCCAGGAGTGTGTGGGAACTTGGCGGGGGGGGGGTGCGGGGGCCAGGGCCGAGTCTCAGGAATTCCGAGGTGCAGGTCTCATGTCCTAGGAATCTGGGGGATTGGAGGCTCTTGTGTGCTAGGGCCAAATCCCACCAGGAATTCTGGGGTGCGAGGTCTCAGTCCATGCAGCAATGAGAGGCGAGCAGATCCCTGGGCGGGGGATGAGGGTGGTGAAATTTACCTGAGGGACCCTCCAAAAGGCCGAGGGAGCGGCTGTCGCCTGCCCACCTCGCACCTCCCATCTCAGCTCAGCTCCTGTGTTTGGCTTGGCGGTACTGTCCCTCCTTCCCCCACATTGTTTCCAGGTTTTTGTTTTTTATAATCAACACCTGTTGGGATGTCCTCCTGGGGTGAAGGGTGGGAGGTCCCAGCCCCCTTCCCAGAGTGCCCCTCCCCTGGAATGCGTAGCATGCAGCCCCTGGCGGCTTATTGCTGCGGTGGAGGGGAGGGTCCGGGCTGAGGGAGGCATGCGGGGGGCGGGGGGGGGAGGTGCCCCAAGATGTGATCGGCATCATTTGGACGTATTTACACGAGTTGATGGGAGGGACGGTGGGTGTTCTATGGCTCATGGAGACCTGAGAAGGCTTTATTTTGGGGATAGGGGAGAGTTGGGGGGACGGGCTCTGGACCCTCCCCCTCCATCCTGGGGACCCAGGTGGGAGGTGTGGGGCCCGGGGGTGTCTGCTGGCGTCGTCGTCTCGGTTGCATATTATTAATGACTTTTTGTTTTTTTGTTTTTTAAACCCTTTTCCCCACCCCCCACCCCCAGTTCCTTTGACCTTCTTCCTGGTCACCCCCGAGTCCCCCCACAGGGGGGAGGGGAGCGCTAGAGGATAGAGGGCAGGGTTGGGGGAGCGCGGCGGGTGGCTCGGGGAGAGCCAGGGGGCGTGGCAAGGGGCGCTAGGCGCAGGGACACCCCACTCAGGCCCGCGATGCTGCTCAGGCTGCGGGATTTCTCGTAACCTGGGGGTAGTGGGGGGGCCGAGGAGGGGGACAGAAACACGGGGAGGACGCGTGAAAGACGGGGTGGAGGGGGAGGGTCCGACAGACAGAGAGAGACCCCAAGACAGAGACAGGAGAGACAGAGAGACAGGGACAGAAAAAAAGGCAAGAGAAAGGAATGGAGGACAGGACAAGAGACACCCAGAGGGAGAAGGCGAGACAAAGAAGGCGAGAGACGGGGAGAGAGGATAAGAGACACAGAGAGAGAAAAGACAACACGGAGATAGAGACAGACGGCAAGAAACAGAACAAGGAGACGGAGAGAGAGAGAAGTGGGCAGATGTGAGAGTCAGTCAGCATCCACAAGAAAGGCTGAGACATGGGGGAGGGGGAGAGACTCTGGGTTAGGAGGCAGGATGGTGCCCACCGAGCCTCCCCCCAACCCCCCATTGCAACCCATCCCCCCACCCCCTGTCCCCGTTGGCCCCCTCATCTGAGGCAGAAAGGTGGGGGGCAGCAAGGCGGAATGGTGGGTACATGGGCAGGAAGCTCTGGGCGCTGGAAGGGGACTCGGGTGGGATGCATGTAGGGGAAGCAGCCAGTGGAGAGTGCTTGGGGGAACTGGGGTGCCGTCTGGGGGGGGTGGTCTAGCCTAGTTGTAGGGAAGAAAGGGAAGGTGGGTGGTGGGGTCCATGGGGCACTAAATGGAGAAGTTGGCAGTGGCTTTGGGGGTCATTATGAACATTTGGAAGGGTAAGAGCAGGCAAGGCTTATCCAGAAGGTTCTAAGGGGATATCTTAAAGAGTCCAAGAAGGCTTTGGGGTTCTAACAGGTGACCTGAAGTTTCAAACAGTGTCTTGATAGATTGCGTGGTTTCTTAAAAACTTGAAAGTGTCTTAAGGGTTCTGCAAGTGTTTGGGGCTGTTCTATGGCTTTTCTGGGCTGTGAATGCTAGGGGTGTCTTGGCCCCCCAGGAGAGGGCCTGCGGGAATTCAAAGCCCAGTATCTCGGGGACACCCCCTCCCAGCCATTCCCAGTTGCTAACCTGGGGGGAAGGGGCAGGGGGGGACCGAGGGTCTCACGAGGTCTCAGGCGGTGACAAGAGCTGGGGACAGAAATACACAGAGTCACGGTGGGAGGGAAGGGGGCTGGGGGACCCCCCAGAACAGCCTCACTGTTGGGGGGACGGAGAAACGCCGGGACCTCTTCCTCCTCGCTGGTGTTTTCCGGGTGGAGGGGAGCAGTGAAATGAGGGGCGGCCAGAGACATCAAATATGGAAGGAGCTTCCGGGATGGCTGGGGGTGGGGAGGGAAGAAGGACAGGGCTGGGGAGGAAGTGGGAATGAATATCAAGGGTTAGACTTAGAGGGTCTAAGGAGAGAGGTGGAGGAAGATTGAGAAGGGAGGGTCAGGAAGAGGGGGGAGGACAGGTCAGGAGGGAGAGAGAGTGGTGGTAGGAAGAGGGGTCTGGGGGAAGAAGGATAGAAGGGAAGGGAGAAAGAGGAGGGGGTGCGGGAGGCAGATGGAAGGTGAGGGGCAGCGGAAAGTAATCAGGACATTTAATGGGGCAGAGGACTCAGTCAACCCCGTCAGCTCCCACCATTATTTGAGTTCAGTGAATGGATTTTGGCATCATAGGCAAGAAAAGCAGGGACTTCCCCAGCCCACCCACCCACTCTCACCCCAAATCCTCCCTCACTCAGATTCCCAAGCTCAAGCCCCTTCCCACCCCCACTCCCCTCCACCCTACAAGGGCCCTTCCAGACCTGGGGTTGGGGAACAAAGGATGATAACAGGATTGGGTCCAAGCAGTGGGGAGAGGGGAGCAGAGGTAGGGGATAGGCAATGGAGATGAAGATGGAGGATTGGGGCGGGGCGGGGGAGGGGGGAGTGTGTGGTTTGCAACAGGGAGGGATGGAGCAAGAAGGGCCAAGCAGCCCCTCTGGCTGGAAGCCTAGGTTCTCATCCCCGTCTGCTGGGTGGGCCTGGAGTTGGTCATGACCCTCCCTGAATTTCTAGGAAACAAGGGGATTTAGATGAGGCTGGCCCTGGAGGCTCCTCAAATTCCACGAAAACATCTCCCAAGGCTGAGGACAAAGATCTTTTAGGATATGTTTCTTTCTAAGGAAGACTCCACAAATGTTTGTTGAATAATGACTGATGGTTGTTTCCCATCACATTTAAGATCAAATATGGCCTCCTTACTCTGGCTCAAAAGCCCCTCATGATCTTTCTCCCCATACCCCCTCTGGCAGCCCTCTCCCCTTGCCCACTGAGCTCCAGCCACACTCCAGCCTCCTTGCTGTTTCTTGAACCAAGCTCATCCCACCTCAGGGCCTTTGCATACACTGTTCCTTCTGCCTGGCTGGCACTTTTCACTCTTCAGGTTTCAGGGCACCTTCTCAAAGAGAACTTCATTGACCTCCTTACCTAAAGTGGCCAGAATAATTATCTTTTTTTTTTTTTTTTCCTTAGTTGTTTATTTTCTACTTCATCCAATCAAGGGCTGGCAAATTTTTTCAGTAAAGGCCCAGATGGTAACTATTTGCCACATGGTCGCTGTGGCAACTATTCCACTCTGCTGTTGTAGTGCGACAGTGGCTGCGTTCCAATAAAGCTTTATTTACAACAGGGGCCGTAGTTGGCCAAGCCCTGCTTTAGATGATAAACTCTATGACTGAAGCGATTTTTGCTTTGTTTGCTACCATCTTACTCCAGTGGAAACAGTGCCCTCAATAATTAGCTGCTGGATGGATGGATGGGTGATGGATTGATGAATGATGGATAGATGATGCATAGATGGTTGGATGAAAAGAGCTAGGGGTCATCTATAGTTGTTTGAGGCTTACAGAATATATGTTAAATGCCTAACACCTGGTAAGTGCTTGGTTATGTTTGCCAAATGATTAATCTACTAAATATCTCTTCACTCTATCTCCCTCCTCCCCAGCCCCCAGGCCCAACCCTCCTGCCCCACCCCACAACTCCCTCGCCCCATCCCCTCCTCTCTGTCCTCACAGCCCTGGTCCCGGGCTCAGCCTTGCCCTCTTCCCATTAAGCCTCATCCCAGTCTCCATCCTGGCCTCCAGTCTCTCCCACCAGTCCAGCCCCATAGGGCCCCCGAGGGGTCTTTCTATGCCCAGAGCTGACCTGCCCCTCCCCGCTCACCTGACACCACCCCCCAGGTCCCCTGGACAAGGTCCTAGCCCTTGCCTGACCTCTGCTCTCCTGCCTCCTTTCCATCTGCTAGTCCCTCTCCACCTGTGGTCCAGTCTCCCAGCCTTTGCTTCTACCATTCCCTCTAATCACTACAGTCAATGGGATTACTTCCTCCTCTTACACATCCTTCAGATTTCACAGTGGAGACCAGCTCCTGCATCCTTTCCTGATGTTCCCTCACCCCATCCAGGGAGATTTGTGGCCTTCTCTTACAGTGCTCAGTGCTACCTCAATTTCTGCATCTATCACCTCTGATAGGGACTGTCTGAAGTCCCTGGGTGGTGCAAATGGCTAACGCATGCTCGGCTGCTAACCAAAAGATTGGCAGTTCAAGTCCACCCAGAGGCACCTCGGAACAAAGGCCTAGCCATGTACTTCCAAAAAAATCAGCTATCGAAAATCCTATGGAGCACAGTTCTACTCTGAAACACATGGGGTCACCGTGAATCGGAGTTGACTCCAGGGCAGCTGGTTTTGGGACTGTCTAGGTCTGTCAAGGAGCCTTGGTGATGCAGTGGTTAAGCACCTGGCTGCCGACTGAAAGGCTGGTGGTTTGAACCTACCAGCCACTCCATGGAAGAAAGATGTGGCAGTCTGCTTCCATCAATATTACAGCTTTGTGGGGAACATCTAGTTCAATTAGCATAACAGTTTATAAAGACATGTTCTACATTCTACCTTGGTGAGTAGTGTCTGGGATCTTAAAAGCCTGTGAGCAGCTAACTAAGATACTCCACTGGTCGCACCCCTTCGGGAGCAAGGGAAAATGAAGAGAACAGGATACAAGGAAAAGATTAGTCCAAAGGACTAATGGCCCACAGCTACTATAGCCTCCACCAGACTGAGTCCAGTACAGCTAGATGGTGCCCAGCTACCACTACTGACTGCTCTGACCAAGATCACAACAGAGGGTCCTGGACAGAGCTGGAGAAGGATGTAGAACAAAATTCTAACTCACAAAAAAAAGACCAGATTTACCGGCCTGACAGACTGGAGAAACCCCGAGAATATGGCCCCCAGACACCCTTTTAGCTTAGAGGTGAAGTTACTCCCGAGGTTCACCGTTCAGCAGGGGATTGGACAGCCCCATAAAACAAAACAGGACTAATGAGGCACAGCAGTCCAGGGACAAGGACTAGAAGGCAGGAGGGGACAAGAAAGCTGGCAATAGCGAACCCAAGGTTGAGAAGGGACAGTGTTGACATGTCGTGGGGTTGTTAACCACTGTCATAGTGCAATATGTGTACTAACTGTTTAATGAGAAACTATTTGTTCTGTAAACCTTCACCTAAGGTACAAAAAAAAAAAGGATTATCTATGTGAGATCAAGTTGACAACAGCAACTCAAAAGATCTGATGGGAAGCCCAGGGGCCAGTGAGTTGCAGATAATGGTGATGGAATTATTTGGAAAAGGATAGTGAGAATAGCAGCACAGCTGGAAGAATATAATAGATATCACTGAATTGTACATGTAGAAATTTCTGAAATGCTGTATCTTTGGCTATGTATATTTTCACCAAAAACAAAGGTCCTCCAAGTTCAAGAAGGGAGAGTGCTGACATGTCGTGGGGTTGTTAACCAATGTCATAAAACAGTATGTATACTGACTGTTTAACGAGAAACTATTTGTTTTATAAACCTTCACCTAAAACACAATAAAAAAAAAAAATTTAAAAAGATTACAGCCTTGGAAACCCTTTGGGGCAGTTCTACTCTGTCCTATAGGGTGGCTATGAGTCAAAATCGACTTGACGGCAGTAGGTTAGGTCTATATCTGCCTCGCCACCAACCTGGGTGCTCTTGGGGGTAGGGGGCAGGTGGATTTTGTTTCCTGTTGAAAACCCACCCCCATCCCATGCCTAGCACCGCACCTGGGACACAGGAGTGCTTTCTAAGTGCTGGCTGGACTAGCAAAGGATTGGATGGATGACTGAGTCTTCCTCACTCCATCCTGCACCCAGGAGAGTGTCTTAGGTGTGCACCCTGTTTTCCTGATTGAATTAAAAACTCAAGGATGGAGGCAGGGAGAGAGATGTGAATACGGTGAAGATGGGGTCAGTCGTGAGGGAGGGGTAGGGGGGTCAGGCATGAGGTGTGGGAGGTTGGGGTTAGTTCTTGGGGGTTAGTGAGGGGCATCACAAGTCTTGGGGAAGGCAGGAGGTGTCGGGGTGGTGTTAATTGGGGGAGCTTTTCACAGTGAGTGGGAGGGGATTTCAGTCAGTGGGGTCTGCCTGTTCTCAGAAGGGTTAGTCAGGAGGGAGGGAGGAGTCCGAGGAAGGGGATGGGGGGGTACTTACCCTGGGGGGAGGGGTTTCGTCCACTAGGGGGATATCCAGGCCGCGGCGTTGGCGTTGAGGTCGGGCAAGAAGCTGGGGGGCCCTGGCTTACGCCAGTCTGGGGGGGCCAGTGGGGGAGCACCGGTGGCTGGGGGTGGGGGAAGAGGCCAGAGGGTCCAGGGTGGGGTTGGGGGGAGATGGAGATGCAATAAAGATAGGTGAAGGGTCAGTGGTGAGGACACTTGTTGGGGGGGCGGGTCCGGGAGGGAGGTGGTTTGGGGCCAGGGGATGGGAGAAGTCCAGCACCTCCTCCCCCATCACCCTCTCCTCCCTCCCCTAGTTGGGGAGAGAGGGAGGGTCTCAGGGAGCCAGTGGAAGATGCCTCACCTTTTCGGATGGAGCCATCAGGGGACGGGGCATAGTCAGTGAGGAGGAAACAGGCTCGGTCGCGGCTGTAGCGGCCTCGACTTCCTGGGGTGATGGGGCTCTTGTCTTCCGGGGACATGGCAGGCTGGTCAATGGCTGGGCAGTCCTCATGGGCAAGTGCAGCTGCTGCCGGATCCCCATTGGGGCGGGGATCTGTGTCCCGAGGGCGGTCAGACAGAGAGACAAAGCAGAGAGTGAGGTGTGGGACTCATGTGGTTGTCAACAAGGAGAGGGTATTAGAATAGAAAGATGTCCAGTGTTGGAAATAGGAGACTGGAAGTAGGGCAGGGTGTTGGGAAGGGGTGGTGGAAAGGGTAGTGGGAGGGGCACAGCTGAGAGGATATTAAGAGGGTGTGGCTGGTGGGTTTAGGGAGGGGATCATTGGGGAAGGGTGTTGAATGTTGGGAAGAGCAATTGGGGTAGAGAAGGGTGATGGGGTATTGGATAGAGTTGGTGAAGGGGAGGGTATTGAGTGTTGGCAATTTTGGATAGAGTTGCTTGAGGGCATGATATTGAGTGTTGGAAAGAGCAATTGGAGTAGGGAAGGGTGACGGGGCAGGGTATTGGCATATTGGATAGTGTTGGGGGCAGGTGTTGAGTGCTAGGAAGCGGTGGTTGGGTCAGGTCTTGGGTGCTGAGCAAGGCAGGACTGGGTTCAGGTGTTGGGGAAGAGGTGGCTGGGGGAAGCCAGTTGGATTCCAGGAAGCAGGCTGCAGTAGGGTGTTGGGTAGAGTTGGTTGACTCCAGTGAGTGTGAGGTGCTGGGAAGGGCAGGCCTGGGGTAGGATGTTGGGGGGGGTGGGGGCTGGGAGGTGGCTGTTCAGGGAAGTGTGTTGGGTGCTGAAGAGGGCATAGTGGAGAAGGGTTGGAAAGGTGACAGATGAGTGAAGGGGGGGGTTGGGGGTCCCCCAGGCTCTGACTCGAGCTATTTTTAATTGGTGTGAAACTGGGTCAGCAGCTGAGGGAGCAAGATGGGGGCTGGGTGGCCCAGCTCCCTTCCTTGACCTACTTAGGGCAAGGGGGTGGGGCCCACCAGCCTCTCCCTCCTCCCGGGCACCCAAATTCTGGCCTCTCGGAGGCCCAGACTCCCCTGGGGGGAGGGGCACACACACACACACAGTCCACTTTCTTCTCCGCTTATCTCCCTTCCTCCCAGCAACAGCTCTCTGGCCCGTTCTCTCAGACCCTTCTCAGACTGCCTCTTAGCTAGAGAGCAGGCAGGTAGACAGAGCCCACTGGGCCCTGGTCTCCAAGATACCCTCTTGGTCACGTGACCATCCACCTGACCCTCTGGGTCTCTATGCTTGGCCTCTGATTCTTGGTTCTGAAGTCGGTCTCCCTCTCTTGGTCTGTCATTAGAACCTAAACTTTCTACCTCTCTCTGTCTCAATTTCTCTGTCCTCTCTCGCTCCTCTTGCTCAAGTCCTGTTTCTCTCTGTTCTTAGTGACAATCTCTTGGTCTCTGGCATCCCTGCCTCAGGCTCTCTTTTTCTCAGCCTTGCCTCTGGGACACACTCACCTTCTGTAACTGTACCCCGGCTTCTGTCTCTGGTCTGCCCCTGACTCATGTACTCATTAAAGTTCCTGTGGGAATCCCTCTTTCTCTGAGTCTTTCTCACTGTTTGCTGATTATCCTGCCTCCCACTGCCTTTGCCTCTCTGAACCCTCTGGGTACCTTTGTTGCAAGCCTGTCTCTCCTCAAAACGATCTCTTTCCTACAAAATCTGCGTTTCTCTGTGACTGTCTCTTTCAGTGTCTCCTCCGTGCCCTGAGCTCCTACTGTTTCTTGGTCTCTATTCCCTCTCTGATGTTGACCACCCCAGTGTCTCTGAACCTCAGCAACCACCTTGTTCTCCCCTCAAGACCTCTCCACCTTTTCCCATTGGTCACCACCATCCTAGGCCCCCACCTCCACCCCTCACCCCCAAGCTCACCTGCCCGGTTGATCTCAATCACCTCCTCCTGAGCCAACGGGCAAGGCTCCCCAGGGGCCGGCAGAGGAGGCAGCCCCATGATCCCGAGCCCCCCCGCGCCCCCCCTGAGTAGCCCAGGGTGCGTATGGGGGCCCGGTGGGTAGGCCCCAGCCACAGTCACCCCCATGGAGGGTGGGGTGATGGGAGGCGGGGGGCTGATGCCACCGCTGCCGCGGTGAGGGTGAGGGTGAGGTAGGGGTGGCGGGGGCGGATCGGGCTTGCAGTAGTTAGGAGAGCCAGGCTGCGGAGGCCGGGGGATGTGTTTGTTCTTCTTCTTGGGCAGCTTCTGCTTGGCCATAGCCAGAGAATAGTACATGCCAAAGTTGTTGACAATGACAGGCACGGGCATGGCGATGGTGAGCACCCCCGCCAGAGCGCACAGCGCCCCGACCAGCATCCCTGACCACGTCTTGGGGTACATGTCTCCGTAGCCCAGCGTCGTCATTGTGACCACGGCCCACCAGAAGCCGATGGGGATGTTCTTGAAATAGGTGTGGTTGGAACCCAGGATGTCGTCGGGGTCGGCGCCAATGCGCTCAGCATAGTAGATCATGGTGGCAAAGATGAGAACACCCAGCGCAAGAAAGATGATGAGGAGCAGGAACTCGTTGGTGCTGGCGCGGAGTGTGTGGCCCAGCACGCGCAGCCCCACAAAGTGGCGGGTCAGCTTGAAGATGCGCAGGATGCGCACGAAGCGGACAACGCGCAGGAAGCCCAGCACGTCCTTGGCGGCCTTGGAGCTGAGGCCCGAGAGGCCCACCTCCAGATAGAAGGGCAGGATGGCCACGCAGTCGATGATGTTGAGGCTGCTCTTGAGGAACTCCACTTTGTCCGGGCAGAAGGTGATGCGCATGAGGAACTCGAAGGTGAACCAGATCACGCACACGCCCTCCACGTAGGTCAGGAAGGGCTCCGTCTCCACCTCCACGTTGGTGATGTTCTCCGGCGGGGCCCCGGGGATCGGGGAGGCCTGCGTCACCGTCTTGTTGCTGATGTGAATGAAGCCCTCATGGGTCTCCAGGCAGAAGGTGGTGATGGAGATGAGGATGAAGAAGAGTGAGGCAAAGGCCACATACTACAGGGCAGGGCAGGAGAGAGAGGGAGAGATGACCAACCCAGGCATCTGGTCTGCCAGCATCTTGGCGAAAGCCTTCCAGGGCCCCTTCTCCCAGCCTCCTACCCCAAACTCAGGGGAATCCAGGCGGCCCAACCCCCTCTCTCCATCATTTCCTGCATCCTATTCTCCCCTCCAAAGCTGGCACAAGGGGAGGGAAAGGAACAAAAGCAGCTCTCCCCCCTAACTCGAGAGAAGAGCTGGTCCCAGCAGAAGCAACAGATGGGCAAATTCTTCCCTGGAAACAGCAATTCCTGGCCCCTCGCTCTGTCTCCCAGACCACCTCCCCACTCCCTCCTGTTCCCTGTGTTCTATCTCAGGGCTCCCAGGCAGGGTCCAAGTGTTCTGCTTTGGGATCTGGGAGGGAGGGCAACTAAGATCACACACTTTCTGTGTCTCAGAGACTTTGGGTCTCAGCTTGGAGCTGGGAGAAGAGGAAGAGGAGAGGGTGGGCAGGGAGGCAGAATCACAAAGTAGTTAAGAGTCAGATAGCCTGGGTTTGAATACGGCTTTTCCTCTGCCTAACTTGGGCAACGGCTATTAACAGAAAGGTCAGCAGTTCGAACCCACCAGCCACTCCACTGGACAAAAAACTGGCGATCTGCTTCCATAAAGATGACACCCTAGGAAACCCTATGAGGCAGTTCTACTCTGTCATATTGGATTGCTATGAGTCAGAATTGACTTGAAAGCACACTACGACTTTGGCAAGGAGTAAGCTTCTGAATCTCAAGTTTTTCATCGGATCATTTTGAGGATTATATTAGATGAATGCACAAAGGGCTTCGCTCCAAATACAGTGCTCAGAACACAGGAAGAGGATTTTATGTGTTATTAGGGTATGGGGGCATGAGTTGGGGGGGCAAGGTGGAGATCTCAGAGAGGGGAAAGGGACAGGTTTTAAGGCCTTTGAAGAGGAGATAGTGGCAAGTTTCAGGACCCAGAAAAGGGGAAAGGCTGGTTGAGGACGTCATCTGGAAAGGACAGGGCAGAGTGGAGCCACAGAGAAGGGGGTGGGAGTCAGAGCTCTAAAGAGGAGAGGTGGTGAATGGTTAAGACTACCAAGAGCGAAGAGGACACAGAATGGGGAAGGGGTCCGGGTTTAAGGTTCTGGAGTGAAAGGGACAGAGCGAGAGCTGGTAGAGAGAACAGGGTCAGAAAGAAAGAGGGGAGGGGACTTCAGTCAGAGGTGCAGAGACTTGGGGGGGGGTTGTGCCTGGGCTATTTCAGAATTGGGGGGCAGGCCAAAGTCCTGCCAAACAATGGTGTGGGTTTTGATTAAAGCCTTGAAGAGAGGAGGTGAGGTCAAGGTCTTGGAGAAGGAAGGCGATGGGCCAGGACCCTAGAGAGGAGAGTGGGCTTTATATGTAGAGGAAAAGGGGGAAGGGATTGGCGTAAGGGGCGAAGACGGGGCTTTAATCAGATAGGTTCAGGAGAGGGAGAGCCTGAGGGAGTGGGCTTGACTTCAATCAGGGGTGCAGAGCAGAGAGAGGCTCCAGGGTCAGGCTGCAGAGTGTACCCTAGACCTTGGGGTAGGCCAGGGTCAGCCCTAACCCTCTCCACACCCACCTTTCTTCATAGAAGTGAAGGGGCGGGGTCTCGCCTTCGGGAGAGCTTGACTTTAACCAGAGATGCAGAGCAGAGAGGGGGCCAGTGTCGGGTCCACACAGGGAACCTTGGGGTGGGCCAGGGGTCCACACGGGCCCTCTCTACTCCCCCTCCCCGTTTCTCCGTAGTGGTTTAAGAGGCCAGAGGCCTCCACAGAACGCATGCCCGGTGCTCCCCCGCCCCCTCTGAGCCGGGAGCTCGGCGCAGGCTGCGGCACCGCAGTGGGGGCGGGCCGGCAGGGCCAGGGGGGAGGGGCGCGCGGCGGCCAGCACAGCGGACAGCTCCCCCGCCGCAGTGCGCAGCCGCAACGGATGGAGGCCGGCTTAACCCCTTCCGAGCCGGAGCGGAGCAGCGCAGGTAGTGCGCAGCCGCCGTGCGGCCGCTTCGCAGCTGGAGGCCACAGGCCAGGAGCTTTATTAACTCCTTCCCTCCCAGGGCATGGAAGGGAAGGTGGGCACTCGCTGCAGCATCGGTCAGGTTTAACCCCTTCCCCCTCGCCCCTCCCCCCCGCCAGGGATCAAAAGCGTAAGGGACAGGAGGGCATGGAGTCCCTGTAAGAAGGAAAGGAAAGATTACCGGGAAGGGAGCAAGACGGAGAAGGTAGGGCCTGCCCCTCCACTTAGCGTTGGCCTCAGCTCTCAACTCTCTCAAGCAATCTCACTTAGAGGCTAGAAGGCGCTTGGCATTCCGTGGACATTCAAAATACATTTGTTAAGTAAATGAGTGACCCCCGCAGCTGTCCCAAACCCCCAGCCTGACCATCACAGCAGGACTCTACCTCCATCCCTTCCCTCACCTCAGCACCCTTCAAAAGGGTCACAGGAGGGAAGGGCGCTCCAGGCCATGGGGGAGGAGGTCCGCTCAGAGGCCATAGGGGCCATTTGGGGCCAAGTCCCTTCTGCACCTCCTTCTCCCCACCTCCCCCCACCCAACTCCAAATCTCGCCAACTCAGCGCTTCCCGGGGACCAAATTTTATGCGGTGCCTCCGGGGGGGGGCCCCCTCCCCCGGGCTCCCTCCCCCGGCGCGAATGCGGCACTGCGGCTCCACGTCCTTCCCGGCCCAGGACAAGGCACGGTGGGGGGAGGGGACCGGGACCTGCTCCTCTGGGTGTTTGGGACCCCAGGAAGCTGGGAAGGGGAGCAGGGCTGGATCGTCCCTCTTTCCAATTCTCCCATTTTAAACTGTCCCTCTCCAACAATTTCTGCCTCCAGGGTCTGAGGGCAAGGGAGGAAGTTAAGGGAAGGAGGAAGTTCGGGGGTGGGGGGGAGTGTAGCCATTTAGTCTGGGAAGTTGCAGCTGCTTGAGGAAAGTTTTTTGGGAAGTTTGAGGGAGCTTTGGGAAAACTCTGGAAATTCGAGGGAGATAAGACGGTAGGAAAGAACGGAGGGACAAAGGGTCTTTGCTGAGGTAGGAGCTCTTTGATTCATTTTGGGTGGGGGGAGAGGCCGAGGGGCTCAGTCCTGGGCTTTGGACTAGAGGAGTTTGAGAGAGGAAGGGAAAGCAGTGCTGTGAGGGTAGGGGGGGAAGGCAAGGTAGAAAGAACTGGGAGTTATTTTGAGGGGGAAGTTTTTGTGCTGATGACTTGAAGCGGGTCCCAAGGATTGAGGTTAGAAAAAGTTCTGGGGCAGGAGGGAAATGAAGAGAGGAAGTCACTTGATTGATCAGGAAAGGGATTGAGGGGCTCTGGGGGAACCGAGAGACAGAAAGTCAGTTGTGCAGTTTAAAAGATGGAAGAAAGAAGCTGGGAGCATCTGTGGATGAGGAAGAATCGGTTCTGGAGGGCATATGGGGGTTTCTGTAGAGGAAAGGCATATTATGGGGCCCAGGGGTCTTCTGGAGACACCAAAGAGGAATATGAAGGGCTTGAGAGAAGTCTGGAGCTTTAGGGGAAAAGTTTTGGGATGGGAGTTGGGGAGGTGAATGTGGGAAGGGACATGAACACAGAGGGGGCCCAGGGGGAAGATGTCCCAGGACTCAGTGTTGCAGTGAGGGGGAGAAGTGTCCTGGCAGGAGTAAGCATTTTGGGAGTTCAGAAGAGGCCAAGAAACTGAGTTGGAGTGGAGTGTCTTCTAAGAGTTTGAGGGTAGAAGAGGAGAGCGGCGGCGGGGCGGGGCGGGGG